>NW_021163086.1:0-600000 GCF_004324835.1 Dendronephthya gigantea
TTGAATTGCTTTGAAATGGTTGTACTCAATTGGATTGTATTGGATTGATCTGAATTCATTCTAATTGAATTGATTTGAATTGCATTGATATGAATTGATTTGAATTCGGTTGTTAAGATATGTTTCTAATGAAATTGATTGCAATTGATTTAAAATGGATTGTTCTGAATTACTTGTAATTGGATCGATCTCAAATTTTTTGAATTTATTTGAATTGTGTTGTTATGATTTGTTTCTAATAGATTTGATTTGAATTGATTTGAAATGGATTGTTCTGAATTGAATTGTAGCTGGATTGATCTGAATTCATTCGAATCGAATTGATTTTAATTGCATTGATATGAATTGATTTGAACTCGGTTGTTAAGATATGTTTCTAATGGAATTAATTTCAATTGATTTTAAATGGATTGTTCTGAATTGATTGTGATTGGATTGAGCTGAATTGATTCGAATTGAATTGATTTGAATTGAATTGAATTCATTTGAACTGGATTGATATGAATTGATTTGAATGAGGTTGTTATGATATGTTTCTAATCAAATTGAATTGAATTGATTTTAATTGGATTGATATGAATTGATTTGAATTAGGTTGTTATGATATGTTTCTAATTAAATTGATTGAATTGATCTTTGGATTGATATGAATTGATTAGAATTAGGTTGTTATGATATGTTTCTAATTAAATTGAATTGAATTGATTTTAATTGGATTGATATGAATTAATTTGATTTAGGTTGTTATGATATGTTTCCAATTGAATTGATTTGAACTGGGTTGTTATGATTTAAATCTAATTGAATTGGTTTGATTTGATTTGAAATGCTTTGTTATGATTTTATTCTATATGAATTGATTTGAAATCAATTTATTTCAATCGAATTGATTCGAATCGGATTAATATGAATTGATTTGAATTGAGTTGTAATGATATGTTTCTAATTGAATTGATTTGAATTGATATGAATCGAGTTGGTTTGTTATGATTTGTTTCTAATTGAATTGATTTGAATTGATTTGAAATGGATTGTTCTGAATTGATTGTAATTGGACTGATCTGAATTGATTCGAATTGAATTGATTTGAATTAAATTGATTTTAATTGGATTGATATGAATTGATTTGAATTGATTTGTTATGATATGTTTTTAATTGAGTTGATTTGAATTGATTTTAAATAGATTGTTCTGAATTTATTGTGATTGGATTGATCTGAATTGATTCGAATTGAATTGATTTGATTTGAATTGATTTGAATTGGATTGATATGAATTGATTTGAATCAGGTTCTTATGATATGTTTCTAATTGAATTGATTTGAATTGATTTGAAATGGATTGTTCTAAATTGATTGTAATTAGAATGATCTGATATGATACGAATTGAATTGATTTGAATTGAATTGATTCGAATTAGATTGATATGAATTGAATTGAACTGGGTTGTTATGATTTTAATCTAATTGAATTGCTTTGAATTGATCTAAAATGGTTTGTGATCATTAGATTCAAATTGAATTGATTTGAAATGGATTGTTCTGAATTGATTGTAATTGGACTGATCTGAATTGATTGGAATTGAATTAATTTGAATTGAATTGATTTGAATTGGATTGATATGAATTTATTTGACATCGGTTGCTAAGATATGTTTCTAATTGAATTGAATTGATTTGAATTGATTTGAAATGGATTGCATGCTCTGCATTGATTGTAATTGGTATGATTGTAATTCATTCGAATTGAATTGATTTGAAATTAATTTATTTGAATGGGATTGATATGAATTGATTTGAACTGGGTTGTTATGATTTAAATCTAATTGAATTAGTTTGATTTGATTTGAAATGCTTTGTTATGATTTTATTCTATATGAATTGATTTGAAATCAATTTATTTGAATCGAATTGATTCGAATCGGCTTAATATGAATTGATTTGAATTGAGTTGTAATGATATGTTTCTAATTGAATTGATTTGAATTGATATGAATCGAGTCGGTTTGTTATGATTTGTTTCTAATTGAATTGATTTGAATTGATTTGAAATGGATTGTTCTCAATTGGATTGTAATTGGATTGATCTGAATTCATTCTAATTGAATTGATTTGAATTGCATTGATATGAATTGATTTGAATTCGGTTGTTAAGATATGTTTCTAATGAAACTGATTTCAATTGATTTGAAATGGATTGTTCTGAATTGCTTGTAATTGGATCAATCTCAAATTTTTTGAATTGTGTTGTTATGATTTGTTTCTAATAGAATTGATTTGAATTGATTTGAAATGGATTGTTCTGAATTGATTGTAATTGGACTGATCTGAATTGATTGGAATTAAATTGATTTGAATTGAATTGATTTGAATTGGATTGATATGAATTTATTTGAAATCGGTTGTTAAGATATGTTTCTAATTGAATTGAATTGATTTGAATTGATTTGAAATGGATTGCATGCTCTGCATTGATTGTAATTGGTATGATTGTAATTCATTCGAATTGAATTGATTTGAAATTAATTTATTTGAATGGGATTGATATGAATTGATTTGAACTGGGTTGTTATGATTTAAATCTAATTGAATTGGTTTGATTTGATTTGAAATGCTTTGTTATGATTTTATTCTATATGAATTGATTTGAAATCAATTGATTTGAATCGAATTGATTCGAATCGGCTTAATATGAATTGATTTGAATTGAGTTGTAATGATATGTTTCTAATTGAATTGATTTGAATTGATATGAATCGAGTCGGTTTGTTATGATTTGTTTCTAATTGAATTGATTTGAATTGATTTGAAATGGATTGTTCTCAATTGGATTGTAATTGGATTGATCTGAATTCATTCTAATTGAATTGATTTGAATTGCATTGATATGAATTGATTTGAATTCGGTTGTTAAGATATGTTTCTAATGAAACTGATTTCAATTGATTTGAAATGGATTGTTCTGAATTGCTTGTAATTGGATCAATCTCAAATTTTTTGAATTGTGTTGTTATGATTTGTTTCTAATAGAATTGATTTGAATTGATTTGAAATGGATTGTTCTGAATTGAATTGTAGCTGGATTGATCTGAATTCATTCGAATCGAATTGATTTGAATTGCATTGATATGAATTGATTTGAACTCGGTTGTTAAGATATGTTTCTAATGGAATTAATTTCAATTGATTTTAAATGGATTGTTCTGAATTGATTGTGATTGGATTGAGCTGAATTGATTCGAATTGAATTGATTTGAATTGAATTGATTTGAACTGGATTGATATGAATTGATTTGAATTAGGTTGTTATGATATGTTTCTAATCAAATTGAATTGAATTGATTTTAATTGGATTGATATGAATTGATTTGAATTAGGTTGTTATGATATGTTTCTAAATAAATTGAATTGAATTGATTTTAATTGGATTGATATGAATTGATTTGATTTAGGTTGTTATGATATGTTTCCAATTGAACTGATTTGAAATGGATTGTTCTGAATTGCTTCTAATTGAATTGATTTGAATTGCTTTGAAATGGATTGTACTCAATTGGATTGTAATTGGATTGATCTGAATTCATTCTAATTGAATTGATTTGAATTGCATTGATATGAATTGATTTGAATTCGGTTGTTAAGATATGTTTCTAATGAAACTGATTTCAATTGATTTGAAATGGATTGTTCTGAATTGCTTGTAATTGGATCGATCTCAAATTTTTTGAATTTATTTGAATTGTGTTGTTATGATTTGTTTGCAATAGAATTGATTTGAATTGATTTGAAATGGATTGTTCTGAATTGAATTGTAGTTGGATTGATCTGAATTCATTCGAATCGAATTGATTTGAATTGCATTGATATGAATTGATTTGAACTCGGTTGTTAAGATATGTTTCTAATGGAATTAATTTCAATTGATTTTAAATGGATTGTTCTGAATTGATTGTGATTGGATTGAGCTGAATTGATTCGAATTGAATTGATTTGAATTGAATTGATTTGAACTGGATTGATATGAATTGATTTGAATTAGGTTGTTATGATATGTTTCTAATCAAATTGAATTGAATTGATTTTAATTGGATTGATACGAATTGATTTGAATTGATTTGTTATGATATGTTTTTAATTGAGTTGATTTGAATTGATTTTAAATGGATTGTTCTGAATTTATTGTGATTGGATTGATCTGAATTGATTCGAATTGAATTGATTTGATTTGAATTGATTTGAATTGGATTGATATGAATTGATTTGAATTAGGTTCTTATGATATGTTTCTAATTGAATTGATTTGGATTGATTTGAAATGGATTGTTCTAAATTGATTGTAATTGGAATGATCTGATATGATACGAATTGAATTGATTTGAATTGAATTGATTCGAATTAGATTGATATGAATTGAATTGAACTGGGTTGTTATGATTTTAATCTAATTGAATTGCTTTGAATTGATCTAAAATGGTTTGTGATCATTAGATTCAAATTGAATTGATTTGAAATGGATTGTTCTGAATTGATTGTAATTGGACTGATCTGAATTGATTGGAATTGAATTAATTTGAATTGAATTGATTTGAATTGGATTGATATGAATTTATTTGACATCGGTTGCTAAGATATGTTTCTAATTGAATTGAATTGATTTGAATTGATTTGAAATGGATTGCATGCTCTGCATTGATTGTAATTGGTATGATAGTAATTCATTCGAATTGAATTGATTTGAAATTAATTTATTTGAATGGGATTGATATGAATTGATTTGAACTGGGTTGTTATGATTTAAATCTAATTGAATTGGTTTGATTTGATTTGAAATGCTTTGTTATGATTTTATTCTATATGAATTGATTTGAAATCAATTTATTTGAATCGAATTGATTCGAATCGGATTAATATGAATTGATTTGAATTGAGTTGTAATGATATGTTTCTAATTGAATTGATTTGAATTGATATGAATCGAGTCGGTTGTTATGATTTGTTTCTAATTGAATTGATTTGAATTGATTTGAAATGGATTGTTCTCAATTGGATTGTAATTGGATTGATCTGAATTCATTCTAATTGAATTGATTTGAGTTGCATTGATATGAATTGATTTGAATTCGGTTGTTAAGATATGTTTCTAATGAAACTGATTTCAATTGATTTGAAATGGATTGTTCTGAATTGCTTGTAATTGGATCGATCTCAAATTTTTTGAATTTATTTGAATTGTGTTGTTATGATTTGTTTGCAATAGAATTGATTTGAATTGATTTGAAATGGATTGTTCTGAATTGAATTGTAGTTGGATTGATCTGAATTCATTCGAATCGAATTGATTTGAATTGCATTGATATGAATTGATTTGAACTCGGTTGTTAAGATATGTTTCTAATGGAATTAATTTCAATTGATTTTAAATGGATTGTTCTGAATTGATTGTGATTGGATTGATCTGAATTGATTCGAGTTGAATTGATTTGAATTGAATTGATTTGAACTGGATTGATATGAATTGATTTGAATTAGGTTGTTATGATATGTTTCTAATCAAATTGAATTGAATTGATTTTAATTGGATTGATATGAATTGATTTTAATTAGGTTGTTATGATATGTTTCTAATTAAATTGAATTGAATTGATCTTAATTGGATTGATATGAATCGATTAGAATTAGGTTGTTATGATATGTTTCTAATTAAATTGAATTGAATTGATTTTAATTGGATTGATATGAATTGATTTGTTTTAGGTTGTTATGATATGTTTCCAATTGAATTGATTTGAACTGGGTTGTTATGATTTAAATCTAATTGAATTGGTTTGATTTGATTTGAAATGCTTTGTTATGATTTTATTCTATATGAATTGATTTGAAATCAATTTATTTCAATCGAATTGATTCGAATCGGATTAATATGAATTGATTTGAATTGAGTTGTAATAATATGTTTCTAATTGAATTGATTTGAATTGATATGAATCGAGTTGGTTTGTTATGAATTGTTTCTAATTGAATTGATTTGAATTGATTTGAAATGGATTGTTCTGAATTGACTGTAATTGGACTGATCTGAATTGATTGGAATTGAATTGATTTGAATTGAATTGATTTGATTTGAATTGGATTGATATGAATTTATTTGAAATCGGTTATTAAGATATGTTTCTAATTGAATTGAATTGATTTGAATTGATTTGAAATGGATTGCATGCTCTGCATTTATTGTAATTGGTATGATTGTAATTCATTCGAATTGAATTGATTTGAAATTAATTTATTTGAATGGGATTGATATATGTTTTGATTTGAACTAGGTTGTTATGATTTAAATCTAATTGAATTGGTTTGATTTGATTTGAAATGCTTTGTTATGATTTTATTCTATATGAATTGATTTGAAATCAATTTATTTGAATCGAATTGATTCGAATCGGATTAATATGAATTGATTTGAATTGAGTTGTAATGATATGTTTCTAATTGAATTGATTTGAATTGATATGAATCGAGTCGGTTTGTTATGCTTTGTTTCTAATTGATTTCGATTCGAATTGATTTGAAATGGATTGTTCTGAATTGATTGTAATTATAATGATCTGAATTGATTGGAATTGAATTGATTTGAATTGAATTGATTTGATTTGAATTGAATTGGATTGATATGAATTTATTTGAAATCGGTTGTTAAGATATGTTTCTAATTGAATTGAATTGATTTGAATTGATTTGAAATGGATTGCATGCTCTGCATTGATTGTAATTGGTATGATAGTAATTCATTCGAATTGAATTGACTTGAAATTAATTTATTTGAATGGGATTGATATGAATTGATTTGAACTGGGTTGTTATGATTTAAATCTAATTGAATTGTTTGATTTGATTTGAAATGCTTTGTTATGATTTTATTCTACATGAATTGATTTGAAATCAATTGATTTGAATCGAATTGATTCGAATCGGCTTAATATGAATTGATTTGAATTGAGTTGTAATGATATGTTTCTAATTGAATTGATTTGAATTGATATGAATCGAGTCGGTTTGTTATGATTTGTTTCTAATTGAATTGATTTGAATTGATTTGAAATGGATTGTTTCAATTGGATTGTAATTGGATTGATCTGAATTCATTCTAATTGAATTGATTTGAATTGCATTGATATGAATTGATTTGAATTCGGTTGTTAAGATATGTTTCTAATGAAACTGATTTCAATTGATTTGAAATGGATTGTTCTGAATTGCTTGTAATTGGATCAATCTCAAATTTTTTGAATTGTGTTGTTATGATTTGTTTCTAATAGAATTGATTTGAATTGATTTGAAATGGATTGTTCTGAATTGAATTGTAGCTGGATTGATCTGAATTCATTCGAATCGAATTGATTTGAATTGCATTGATATGAATTGATTTGAACTCGGTTGTTAAGATATGTTTCTAATGGAATTAATTTCAATTGATTTTAAATGGATTGTTCTGAATTGATTGTGATTGGATTGAGCTGAATTGATTCGAATTGAATTGATTTGAATTGAATTGATTTGAACTGGATTGATATGAATTGATTTGAATTAGGTTGTTATGATATGTTTCTAATCAAATTGAATTGAATTGATTTTAATTGGATTGATATGAATTGATTTGAATTAGGTTGTTATGATATGTTTCTAAATAAATTGAATTGAATTGATTTGAATTGATTTGAAATGGATTGCATGCTCTGCATTTATTGTAATTGGTATGATTGTAATTCATTCCAATTGAATTGATTTGAAATTAATTTATTTGAATGGGATTGATATGAATTGATTTGAACTGGGTTGTTATGATTTAAATCTAATTGAATTGGTTTGATTTAATTTGAAATGCTTTGTTATGATTTTATTCTATATGAATTGATTTGAAATCAATTTATTTCAATCGAATTGATTCGAATCGGATTAATATGAATTGATTTGAATTGAGTTGTAATGATATGTTTCTAATTGAATTGATTTGAATTGATATGAATCGAGTCGGTTTGTTATGCTTTGTTTCTAATTGATTTCGATTCGAATTGATTTGAAATGGATTGTTCTGAATTGATTGTAATTGGACTGATCTGAATTGATTGGAATTGAATTGATTTGAATTGATTTGATTTGAACTGGATTGATATGAATTGATTTGAATTAGGTTGTTATGATATGTTTCTAATCAAATTGAATTGAATTGATTTTAATTGGATTGATATGAATTGATTTGAATTAGGTTGTTATGATATGTTTCTAAATAAATTGAATTGAATTGATTTTAATTGGATTGATATGAATTGATTTGATTTAGGTTGTTATGATATGTTTCCAATTGAACTGATTTGAAATGGATTGTTCTGAATTGCTTCTAATTGAATTGATTTGAATTGAATCGATCTGAATTGAATTGAATTGAATTGATTTGAATTGGATTGATATGAATTTATTTGAAATCGGTTGTTATGATTTGTTTCTAATAGAATTGATTTGAATTGATTTGAAATGGATTGCATGCTCTGCATTGATTGTAATTGGTATGATTGTAATTCATTCGAATTTAATTGATTCGAAATTAATTTATTTGAATGGGATTGATATGAATTGATTTAAACTGGGTTATGATTTAAATCTAATTGAATTGGTCTGATTTGATTTGAAATGGTTGTTATGATTTTTCTATATGAATTGATTTGAAATCAATTGATTGAATCGAATTGATTTCGAATCGATTAATATGAATTGATTTGAATTGAGTTTAATGATATTTCTAATTGAATTGATTGAATAGATATGAATCGAGTTGGTTTGTTATGATTTGTTTCTAATTGATTGATTTGAATTGCTTTGAAATGGATTGTACTCAATTGGATTGTAATTGGATTGATCTGAATTCATTCTAATTGAATTGATTTGAATTGCATTGATATGAATTGATTTGAATTCGGTTGTTAAGATATGTTTCTAAATAAATTGAATTGAATTGATTTTAATTGGATTGATATGAATTGATTTGATTTAGGTTGTTATGATATGTTTCCAATTGAACTGATTTGAAATGGATTGTTCTGAATTGCTTCTAATTGAATTGATTTGAATTGCTTTGAAATGGATTGTACTCAATTGGATTGTAATTGGATTGATCTGAATTCATTCTAATTGAATTGATTTGAATTGCATTGATATGAATTGATTTGAATTCGGTTGTTAAGATATGTTTCTAATGAAACTGATTTCAATTGATTTGAAATGGATTGTTCTTAATTGCTTGTAATTGGATCAATCTCAAATTTTTTGAATTGTGTTGTTATGATTTGTTTCTAATAGAATTGATTTGAATTGATTTGAAATGGATTGTTCTGAATTGAATTGTAGCTGGATTGATCTGAATTCATTCGAATCGAATTGATTTGAATTGCATTGATATGAATTGATTTGAACTCGGTTGTTAAGATATGTTTCTAATGGAATTAATTTCAATTGATTTTAAATGGATTGTTCTGAATTGATTGTGATTGGATTGAGCTGAATTGATTCGAATTGAATTGATTTGAATGAATTGATTGAACTGGATTGATATGAATTGATTTGAATTAGGTTGTTATGATATGTTTCTAATCAAATTGAATTGAATTGATTTTAATTGGATTGATATGAATTGATTTGAATTAGGTTGTTATGATATGTTTCTAAATAAATTGAATTGAATTGATTTGAATTGATTTGAAATGGATTGCATGCTCTGCATTTATTGTAATTGGTATGATTGTAATTCATTCCAATTGAATTGATTTGAAATTAATTTATTTGAATGGGATTGATATGAATTGATTTGAACTGGGTTGTTATGATTTAAATCTAATTGAATTGGTTTGATTTGATTTGAAAATGCTTTGTTATGATTTTATTCTTATGAATTGATTTGAAATCAATTTATTTGAATCGAATTGATTCGAATCGGATTAATATGAATTGATTTGAATTGAGTTGTAATGATATGTTTCTAATTGAATTGATTTGAATTGATATGAATCGAGTCGGTTTGTTATGCTTTGTTTCTAATTGATTTCGATTCGAATTGATTTGAAATGGATTGTTCTGAATTGATTGTAATTGGACTGGTCTGAATTGATTGGAATTGAATTGATTTGAATTGATTTGATTTGAATTGGATTGATATGAATTTATTTGAAATCGGTTGTTAAGATATGTTTCTAATTGAATTGAATTGATTTGAATTGATTTGAAATGGATTGCATGCTCTGCATTGATTGTAATTGGTATGATTGTAATTCATTCGAATTGAATTGATTTGAAATTAATTTATTTGAATGGGATTGATATGAATTGATTTGAACTGGGTTGTTATGATTTAAATCTAATTGAATTGTTTGATTTGATTTGAAATGCTTTGTTATGATTTTATTCTACATGAATTGATTTGAAATCAATTGATTTGAATCGAATTGATTCGAATCGGCTTAATATGAATTGATTTGAATTGAGTTGTAATGATATGTTTCTAATTGAATTGATTTGAATTGATATGAATCGAGTCGGTTTGTTATGATTTGTTTCTAATTGAATTGATTTGAATTGATTTGAAATGGATTGTTCTCAATTGGATTGTAATTGGATTGATCTGAATTCATTCTAATTGAATTGATTTGAATTGCATTGATATGAATTGATTTGAATTCGGTTGTTAAGATATGTTTCTAATGAAACTGATTTCAATTGATTTGAAATGGATTGTTCTGAATTGCTTGTAATTGGATCAATCTCAAATTTTTTGAATTGTGTTGTTATGATTTGTTTATAATAGAATTGATTTGAATTGATTTGAAATGGATTGTTCTGAATTGAATTGTAGCTGGATTGATCTGAATTCATTCGAATCGAATTGATTTTAATTGCATTGATATGAATTGATTTGAACTCGGTTGTTAAGATATGTTTCTAATGGAATTAATTTCAATTGATTTTAAATGGATTGTTCTGAATTGATTGTGATTGCATTGATCTGAATTGATTCGAATTGAATTGATTTGAATTGAATTGAATTCATTTGAACTGGATTGATATGAATTGATTTGAATTAGGTTGTTATGATATGTTTCTAATCAAATTGAATTGAATTGATTTTAATTGGATTGATATGAATTGATTTGAATTAGCTAGGTTGTTATGATATGTTTCTAATTAAATTGAATTGAATTGATCTTAATTGGATTGATATGAATTGATTAGAATTAGGTTGTTATGATATGTTTCTAATTAAATTGAATTGAATTGATTTTAATTGGATTGATATGAATTAATTTGATTTAGGTTGTTATGATATGTTTCCAATTGAATTGATTTGAACTGGGTTGTTATGATTTAAATCTAATTGAATTGGTTTGATTTGATTTGAAATGCTTTGTTATGATTTTATTCTATATGAATTGATTTGAAATCAATTTATTTCAATCGAATTGATTCGAATCGGATTAATATGAATTGATTTGAATTGAGTTGTAATGATATGTTTCTAATTGAATTGATTTGAATTGATATGAATCGAGTTGGTTTGTTATGATTTGTTTCTAATTGAATTGATTTGAATTGATTTGAAATGGATTGTTCTGAATTGATTGTAATTGGACTGATCTGAATTGATTGGAATTGAATTGATTTGAATTGAATTGATTTGAATTGGATTGATATGAATTTATTTGAAATCGGTTGTTAAGATATGTTTCTAATTGAATTGAATTGATTTGAATTGATTTGAAATGGATTGCATGCTCTGCATTGATTGTAATTGGTATGATTGTAATTCATTCGAATTGAATTGATTTGAAATTAATTTATTTGAATGGGATTGATATGAATTGATTTGAACTGGGTTGTTATGATTTAAATCTAATTGAATTGGTTTGATTTGATTTGAAATGCTTTGTTATGATTTTATTCTATATGAATTGATTTGAAATCAATTGATTTGAATCGAATTGATTCGAATCGGCTTAAATGATATTGATTTGAATTGAGTTGTAATGATATGTTTCTAATTGAATTGATTTGAATTGATATGAATCGAGTCGGTTTGTTATGATTTGTTTCTAATTGAATTGATTTGAATTGATTTGAAATGGATTGTTCTCATTGGATTGTAATTGGATTGATCTGAATTCATTCTAATTGAATTGATTTGAATTGCATTGATATGAATTGATTTAATTCGGTTGTAAGATATGTTTCTAATGAAACTGATTTCAATTGATTGAAATGGATTGTTCTGAATTGCTTGTAATTGGATCAATCTCAAATTTTTTGAATTGTGTTGTTATGATTTGTTTCTATAGAATTGATTTGAATTGATTTGAAATGGATTGTTCTGAATTGAATTGTAGCTGGATTGATCTGAATTCATTCGAATCGAATTAATTTGAATTGCATTGATATGAATTGATTTGAACTCGGTTGTTAAGATATGTTTCTAATGGAATTAATTTCAATTGATTTTAAATGGATTGTTCTGAATTGATTGTGATTGGATTGAGCTGAATTGATTCGAATTGAATTGATTTGAATTGAATTGATTTGAACTGGATTGATATGAATTGATTTGAATTAGGTTGTTATGATATGTTTCTAATCAAATTGAATTGAATTGATTTTAATTGGATTGATATGAATTGATTTGAATTAGGTTGTTATGATATGTTTCTAAATAAATTGAATTGAATTGATTTTAATTGGATTGATATGAATTGATTTGATTTAGGTTGTTATGATATGTTTCCAATTGAACTGATTTGAAATGGATTGTTCTGAATTGCTTCTAATTGAATTGATTTGAATTGAATCGATCTGAATTGAATTGAATTGAATTGATTTGAATTGGATTGATATGAATTTATTTGAAATCGGTTGTTATGATTTGTTTCTAATAGAATTGATTTGAATTGATTTGAAATGGATTGCATGCTCTGCATTGATTGTAATTGGTATGATTGTAATTCATTCGAATTTAATTGATTCGAAATTAATTTATTTGAATGGGATTGATATGAATTGATTTAAACTGGGTTGTTATGATTTAAATCTAATTGAATTGGTCTGATTTGATTTGAAATGGTTTGTTATGATTTTATTCTATATGAATTGATTTGAAATCAATTGATTTGAATCGAATTGATTCGAATCGGATTAATATGATTGATTTGAATTGAGTTATAATGATATGTTTCTAATTGAATTGATTTGAATAGATATGAATCGAGTTGGTTTGTTATGATTTGTTTCTAATTGAATTGATTTGAATTGCTTTGAAATGGATTGTACTCAATTGGATTGTAATTGGATTGATCTGAATTCATTCTAATTGAATTGATTTGAATTGCATTGATATGAATTGATTTGAATTCGGTTGTTAAGATATGTTTCTAATGAAATTGATTGCAATTGATTTAAAATGGATTGTTCTGAATTACTTGTAATTGGATCGATCTCAAATTTTTTGAATTTATTTGAATTGTGTTGTTATGATTTGTTTCTAATAGATTTGATTTGAATTGATTTGAAATGGATTGTTCTGATGAATTGAATTGCTGGATTGATCTGAATTCGAATGATCGAATTGATTTTAATTGCATTGATATGAATTGATTTGAACTCGGTTGTTAAGATATGTTTCTAATGGAATTAATTTCAATTGATTTTAAATGGATTGTTCTGAATTGATTGTGATTGGATTGAGCTGAATTGATTCGAATTGAATTGATTTGAATTGAATTGAATTCATTTGAACTGGATTGATATGAATTGATTTGAATTAGGTTGTTATGATATGTTTCTAATCAAATTGAATTGAATTGATTTTAATTGGATTGATATGAATTGATTTGAATTAGGTTGTTATGATATGTTTCTAAATAAATTGAATTGAATTGATTTTAATTGGATTGATATGAATTGATTTGATTTAGGTTGTTATGATATGTTTCCAATTGAACTGATTTGAAATGGATTGTTCTGAATTGCTTCTAATTGAATTGATTTGAATTGAATCGATCTGAATTGAATTGAATTGAATTGATTTGAATTGGATTGATATGAATTTATTTGAAATCGGTTGTTATGATTTGTTTCTAATAGAATTGATTTGAATTGATTTGAAATGGATTGCATGCTCTGCATTGATTGTAATTGGTATGATTGTAATTCATTCGAATTTAATTGATTTGAAATTAATTTATTTGAATGGGATTGATATGAATTGATTTGAACTGGGTTGTTATGATTTAAATCTAATTGAATTGGTTTGATTTGATTTGAAATGCTTTGTTATGATTTTATTCTATATGAATTGATTTGAAATCAATTGATTTGAATCGAATTGATTCGAATCGGCTTAATATGAATTGATTTGAATTGAGTTGTAATGATATGTTTCTAATTGAATTGATTTGAATTGATATGAATCGAGTCGGTTTGTTATGATTTGTTTCTAATTGAATTGATTTGAATTGATTTGAAATGGATTGTTCTCAATTGGATTGTAATTGGATTGATCTGAATTCATTCTAATTGAATTGATTTGAATTGCATTGATATGAATTGATTTGAATTCGGTTGTTAAGATATGTTTCTAATGAAACTGATTTCAATTGATTTGAAATGGATTGTTCTGAATTGCTTGTAATTGGATCAATCTCAAATTTTTTGAATTGTGTTGTTATGATTTGTTTCTAATAGAATTGATTTGAATTGATTTGAAATGGATTGTTCTGAATTGAATTGTAGCTGGATTGATCTGAATTCATTCGAATCGAATTAATTTGAATTGCATTGATATGAATTGATTTGAACTCGGTTGTTAAGATATGTTTCTAATGGAATTAATTTCAATTGATTTTAATGGATTGTTCTGAATTGATTGTGATTGGATTGAGCTGAATTGATTCGAATTGAATTGATTTGAATTGAATTGATTTGAACTGGATTGATATGAATTGATTTGAATTAGGTTGTTATGATATGTTTCTAATCAAATTGAATTGAATTGATTTTAATTGGATTGATATGAATTGATTTGAATTAGGTTGTTATGATATGTTTCTAAATAAATTGAATTGAATTGATTTTAATTGGATTGATATGAATTGATTTGATTTAGGTTGTTATGATATGTTTCCAATTGAACTGATTTGAAATGGATTGTTCTGAATTGCTTCTAATTGAATTGATTTGAATTGAATCGATCTGAATTGAATTGAATTGAATTGATTTGAATTGGATTGATATGAATTTATTTGAAATCGGTTGTTATGATTTGTTTCTAATAGAATTGATTTGAATTGATTTGAAATGGATTGCATGCTCTGCATTGATTGTAATTGGTATGATTGTAATTCATTCGAATTTAATTGATTCGAAATTAATTTATTTGAATGGGATTGATTGAATGATTTAAACTGGGTTGTTATGATTTAAATCTAATTGAATTGGTCTGATTTGATTTGAAATGTGTTATGTTTTATTCTATATGAATTGATTTGAAATCAATTGATTTGAATCGAATTGATTCGAATCGGATTAATATGATTTAATTTAATTGAGTTATAATGATATGTTTCTAATTGAATTGATTTGAATAGATATGAATCGAGTTGGTTTGTTATGATTGTTTCTAATTGAATTGATTTGAATGCTTTGAAATGGATTGTACTCAATTGGATTGTAATGGATTGATCTGAATTCATTCTAATTGAATTGATTTGAATTGCATTGATATGAATTATTTGAATTCAGGTTGTTAAGATATGTTTCTAATGAAATTGATTGCAATTGATTTAAATGGATTGTTCTGAATTGCTTTAATTGGATCGATCTCAATTTTTTGAATTTATTTGAATTGTGTTGTTATGATTTGTCTAACTAGAATGATTGATTGATTTGAAATGGATTGTTCTGAATTGAATTGTAGCTGGATTGATCTGATTCATTCGTATCGAATTGATTTTAATTGCATTGATATGAGATTTGAACTCGGTTGTTAAGATATGTTTCTAATGGAATTAATTTCAATTGATTTTAAATGGATTGTTCTGAATTGATTGTGATTGCATTGATCTGAATTGATTCGAATTGAATTGATTTGAATTGAATTGAATTCATTTGAACTGGATTGATATGAATTGATTTGAATTAGGTTGTTATGATATGTTTCTAATCAATTGAATTGAATTGATTAATTGGATTGATATGAATTGATTTGAATTAGGTTGTTATGATATGTTTCTAATAAATTGAATTGAATTGATCTTATTGGATTGATATGAATTGATTAGAATTAGGTTGTTATGATATGTTTCTAATTAAATTGAATTGAATTGATTTTAATTGGATTGATATGAATTGATTTGATTTAGGTTGTTATGATATGTTTCCAATTGAATTGATTTGAATTGATTTGAAATGGATTGTTCTGAATTGCTTCTAATTGAATTGATTTGAATTGAATCGATCTGAATTGAATTGAATTGATATGATTTGATTGGATTGATATGAATTTATTTGAAATCGGTTTGTATGATTGTTTCTAATGAATTGATTTGAATTGATTTGAAATGGATTGCATGCTCTGCATTGATTGTAATTGGTTGATTGTAATTCATTCGAATTGAATTGATTCGAAATTAATTTATTTGAATGGGATTGATATGAATTGATTTAAACTGGGTTGTTATGATTTAAATCTAATTGAATTGGTCTGATTTGATTTGAAATGGTTTGTTATGATTCTATATGAATTGATTTGAATCAATTGATTTGAATCGAATTGATTCGAATCGGATTAATATGAATTGATTTGAATTGAGTTGTAATGATATGTTTCTAATTGAATTGATTTGAATAGATATGAATCGAGTTGGTTTGTTATGATTTGTTTCTAATTGAATTGATTTGAATTGCTTTGAAATGGATTGTACTCAATTGGATTGTAATTGGATTGATCTGAATTCATTCTAATTGAATTGATTTGAATTGCATTGATATGAATTGATTTGAATTCGGTTGTTAAGATATGTTTCTAATGAAATTGATTGCAATTGATTTAAAATGGATTGTTCTGAATTGCTTGTAATTGGATCGATCTCAAATTTTTTGAATTTATTTGAATTGTGTTGTTATGATTTGTTTCTAATAGAATTGATTTGAATTGATTTGAAATGGATTGTTCTGAATTGAGTTGTAATTGGATTGATCTGAATTCATTCGAATTGAATTGATTTGAATTGCATTGATATGAATTGATTTGAATTCGGTTGTTAAGATATGTTTCTAATGGAATTGATTTCAATTGATTTTTAAATGGATTGTTCTGAATTGATTGTGATTGGATTGATCTGAATTGATTCGAATTGAATTGATTTGAATTGAATTGATTTGAACTGGATTGATATGAATTGATTTGAATTAGGTTGTTATGATATGTTTCTAATTAAATTGAATTGAATTGATTCGAATTCAATTGATATGAATTGATTTCATTGATTTAAATTGATTCGAATTCGGTTGTTATAATTTGATTCTAATTGAATACATTTGAATTGATTTGAAATGGATTGTTCTTAATTGCTTCTAATTGAATTGATTTGAATTGAATCGATCTGAATTGAATGGAATTGATTTAAAGTGATTCGAATTCGATTGATATGAATTGACTTGAAGTGATTCGAATTGATTCCAATTGGATGGATTGGATTATTATTTGTTTTTAATTGAATTGGTTTGAGTTTAATTTATTTTAATATCATTGAATTAATTTCAATTGATTGAATGAATTCATTTGAGTTATTTTGAATTGATCTGAAATGGATTGTTCTTATGATTGTAATTGGATCGATTTGAATTGATTCGAATTGATTTATTTGAATTCAATTTAATTGATTGGATTGATTCAAATTCGATTAACATGAAATGACTTGAATTGATTTGAATTGATTCAAATTGGACTGATATTAATTGGTTTGAATTGGTTTGTTATGATTTAATCTAATTGAATTGACTTGAATATATTTGAAATGGATGGTTATGATTTGATTCTAATTGAATTGATTTGAAATGAATCGATATTTTGACAAAATTTTGTCAAGACTATGCTAGTGGCAAACAAGAAACTGATTGGCTCTTGCGTGCGAAATTTCCAACTGAAAAAACGACAGCCAATCAATTTCTTGTTTGCAATTCAAAATTATGACGACACCACAGGGGAGGTGCCACTAGCATAGTCTTGACAAAATTTTGTCAAAATATCGATACACATTTGCTTTTTTAGCATCCTTAAAATTAACGTTTGAAGTTAAAACGTTGGGAGAATGTAGTCAAATTACCGGCGTTTAAACCGATGTAATTTTTCTATTATTTTTATTTGTAATTTGCAAGATATTCAGGCCGTAGCAAACGTTGTAGTATATTTTAGTAAAAAAACTTGCCAACCTTGTCATAATAATAGACCAAGTAGACTCGTGTACACGCGCGAGCGCCACGAGAACGAAAACATGTCTGGGCCGCCTATGGTTTGAATTGATTCGAATTGGATTTATATTAATTGATTTGAACCGGGTTGTTATGATTTGTTTCTAAATGAATTGAATGGAACGGAGTTTTTTTTAAAGCAATAGATTTTGAGTGCCTACCTCTTTGTGAACTCTTCGTTTTTTTAAATCCATTAACTACAGTCCAGACCATACTGTTTCGCCAACCGCTCTTTACTCTCCCGCCGTTTCAGAAACACTGATTGTCATTGCTGATATATTTAAAATAGTTTCGAAATCTATAACAAAAATTTACACGGACATGACTAAAAATAAGGATCACAGAAATTACAAACATTACGTGGATAAACTACAATTAAAAACAAATAATACCAGCGATTTCCTCAATAAAGCGGCTACAAAACGATAAAACTGCTTACTGCTATATACTACAGATAGTACCATACTTTTATAAAGCTTTAAAAATATGGCGCCAAAAACTAAAACACGCATCGCTTAAAAGTCACTCATTGGAATCATTCGTAATAAACGAAACACATACCAAACACTTGAAGGAATAATACAAGGTTTTAATACAAGGGTCAAATTAATTAATTTGAATTATTTGGAAATAGATCGATAGATTGCAATTGATTTGAATTGTTTTGAAATGGATTGTTCTAAATTGATTGTAATTGAATCGATTTGAATTTGAATTGATTTGAATTGATTTGAATTAAATTGACCAGAATTGAATTGATTCGAATTCGATTGATATGAATTGAATTGAATTGGGTTGTTGATTAGCTTCTAATTGAATTGATTCGAATTGAATTGAAATCGATTTTTCTGAATTCATTGTAATTAAATTGATTTAATTGATTCGAATTGAATTAATTTGAATTGATTCGAATTTGATTAATACGAATTCATTTGAATTGGGTTGTTATGATTTGAATCTAATTGTATTGTTTTAAAATGAATCGATCCGAATTGAATTGAATTGATTTAAATTGAATTTACTTGAATTGAATGGAATTGAATCTATTCAAATTGAGATCAATTCAAATGAATTGAGTTGATTCGACTTGAACTTATTTGAAATGAATTTATTTGAATTGATTCGAATTCGATTGATATGAATTGACCTGAAGTGATTCGAAATTATTCGAATTGAATTGATATGAATTGTTTTGAATTAGGTTGTTGAGATTTGATTCTAATTGAATTGATTTGAATTGAATCGATCTGAATTTAATTTAATTTAATTGAAGAACATTGAACTGATTTGAATTGATTTTATTTAATGTGATTTGATTTGAATTGATTTGAATTGATTTGATTTGAAATGGATTGTTCTGAATCATTTGTAGTATAATTGAATTCATTTGAATTGATTCGAGTTGAATTGATTTGAATTGAATTGGTTTGAATTGATTCTAATTGAATTGATTTGAGTTGATTCGAATTGAATTCATTCTAGATCTTCTAGAATTCGATTCATATGAATTGACTTTAATTGATTTCAATTTATTCGAATTTAATTTATTTTAATAAATGGAATTGAATTTATTCAAAGTGAAATGAATTCGAATGAGTTGAATCGATTTGAATTGGATTGATATGAATGAATTGATTTGAATTGTGTTGTTATGATTTGTTTCTAGTTGGATAGTTTTGATATGATTTAAATTGAATTTATTTAAATTGAGATGAAATCAAGTGAATTGAATTGATTTAAATTGAATTGACTGGAATTGATTTGAATTGGGTTGTTATGATTTGTTTGTAATTGAATTAATTTGAATTGATTCGAATTAAAGTGATTTGAATTGAATTGATTTCAATTGATTCGAATTGGATTGATATGAATTGACTCAAAGTGATTCGAATTGATTCGAGTTGGATTGATACGAATTGATTCGAATTGGATTGATATTAATTGCTTTGAACTGGGTTGCTATGATTTGTTTCTCATCGAATTGATTTAAATTCATTAGAAGTGGATTGTTCTAAATTGATTTGAATTGAACTGACTTGAATTGAATCGATTTGAATTCATTTGAATTGATTCGATATGATTTTAATTGCATTTAATTTATTTGAATTTGGTTGTTATGATATGTTTCCAATTGAATTGATTTGAATTTATTTAAAATGGATTGTTCTGAATTGATTGAAATTGAATTTAATTGATTGTAATTGTATTTATTTGAATTGATTCGAATTCGATTGATATGAATTGACCTGAATTGATTTGATTGATTCAAATTAGTTTAATATGAATTGATTTGAATTGGGTTGTTATGATATGTTTCTAATTGAATTGATTTGAATTGGGTTGTTATGATTTGATTCTAATTCAATTGATTTGAGTTGATTTGAAATGGATTGTTGTGAATTGATTCTAATTGAATTGATTTGAAATGATTCGAATTGAATTGATCAGAATTGAATTGATTTGAACCATATTGAATTGAATTGATGAACATTGAAATGACTTCAATTGAACTGATTTAAATTGAATGGAATTTATTCACATTGTAATGAATTCAAATGGATTTAACTGAATTGAATTGAATTGATTCGAATTGAATTGAATTTGATTGATACGTTTTGACCTAAATTAATTTGAATTGATTCAAATTAGAATTAAGTTGAATTGATTCAAATTAGATTAATATGAATTGATTTGAATTGGCTAGTTATGATTTGATTCTACTTGAATTGATTTGAATTGATTTCCTTTGATTTGAAATTATTTGTTATTATTTGATTCTAATATGATTGATTTAAAATGATTTTAATTCTGTTGTTATGATATGTTTCTAATTGAATTTTTTTGAATTGATTTGAAATGGATTGTTCTGAATTGATTGTAATTCGATTAATTTAAATTTATTCCAATTGAATTGATTTGATTTGAATTAAATTTATTCGAATTGAATTGAATTGGATTGATATGAATTGGGTTGTTATGATATGTTTCTATTTCATATAATTTTAATTGATTTGAAGTGGATTGTTCTGAATTGATTGTAATTTAATTGATTGTAATTGGATTGAGTTGAATTGAATATATCTGGGAAATTTCTTTTCCTCTAGCAAAAAATATCGTGCTAAAATTGTAGATCTAAATCACAAATTTTGAATATTTTGAAAATTGTAGGAAACCACCTTAACTACGTGAAACTCCTAATGCTAGAAGTATTCAAAGATCAATAAGAGCGTTCGGGGTCGGCCAGTCGGTGTAAATGCTCGACATCATTTTGCACCAAAGTTCAGTTTGCTGCTTCTTCATTTATTAGGTACGGAGAATATCCTTGATGTGTATCTAAACCTTCAATAAAACAAATCGAATTTAAGTTTTCTGTGAAATTATTGAAGAAAAGCGAAGCTAAATCTGTTGTGCCTTGTGAACTCCAGTCTCCAGCTGACAAAAACACGAGTTTTGTTTACTTTGTGAGCAAATTAAGATTTCGGATTTCTCATAGTTAAAATAAGCTATTTAATTTCTGCAAACTTATAAACAGGCGAGAATGAAAGCCCAAATGCACGGTCTTAAACAAAACAATACGGAAAGCTCGTGAAAATATGATACAGCACAAAACGTGAAAGTCGAGCAAAACCAAAAACACGAAAACGAGGCAAATGTTACATCCAAAAATTCAGACATAGCACCTAGCCGTGACTTCACGATTAGAAAGCGTCACGATTAGAAGAAATTTTTCCTCACGCATCATCAAACGCAATGAGTAGTAGTACTAACCACTATTATTATTTGACGAATACGTGATTAGTAAACTACGTTTAATTTTGTGCAACGCAGTTAAGTGTTAAACTAATCATTGTTGAGGATTTTAACTACAGAGATTAACGGTAATCTCAATTAAAATTAACGACGTTTTTATGCAACAGGATACTGGGGATTATTACTCCGGCGTCAGCGACGGAGTTAAAAATTCGCCCCGGTTTTGTTTTGTTTGTTTTTTTGTTTTTTTTTTTTTTTTCGTCGTCGCAAGTCTGTAATGGCGCGAAATACACTAGTAATTGAGATGTGTATATGACCGTATTTATCTACGTCCCAGTCTTATCTCCCAAGAGTTGTGGTGCACAGTTTTGGCTAATTTTCCAATGCGCGATTCGATTTCGCTCGCATGATACGGCAATTCCTCCAAGAAGAACAAATAAACCGTTCTTTTCATGCTGTTCGATTAAGTTTAGATTGAATTGGGGTAAGAATATATTTAATACATGTAGACCCGGTCCTATTTTAATAATATCGCTGCTATTTCGCCGTTTAACAAGATGATGTGGGCGTGTATGGGCGCGTTGACACGTCGCGTAGTTTGCACAGGATCGAAGATTTAATACAACTATATAAGCGCGAATTCCAAAGGCAAAGTGTAAGACGAAGCGAATGTATCATGCGGTTTATTTACATTTTTGAAAAATTGAACTTCTATACTGCGATGTGCTTCTGAATTTCGCGATCGAACATTTAGGTTCGCAAGGCATCTAAATGCGAATATGTATGCGAAACAATACGCGAACTGTATTGTTTATGTTCAGAAGCTCTATATTGAAGACTGGCACGTGCGCCGGAGTTAACGCCAGAACGGCGTCTTGTTTTTATGTCGTCTTCTCTTCGCTGCTTCCATCAGTTTTTATGGTGACTATAGCAACAAGATCAAGTGAGTGAAAGGGGGAGCAGGTGTTGCAAGTTAGAAGATATCTTAAACGGTTCCAAATTTAAAATGCCCTTCACGCTGCATGGTAGCATTATATCACACCGTGCCTATACTATAGCATAAATGATTTGACTGAGCCGAAATATTGAATTCTAGGAAAATCCAGACTTATAAGTAAAAATCGTTAGAGTTATTGATTCAGATAATAATTGCGACCACCGTTGGGATTGAAACAGCAATTACATGATTTGTAGTTTGTCTCGGCATTTAAAATTCTAACCTGCACTACCCAAGTTCAATATTTACTAGCATACCTATCAGAAGGCCCGTTTACGCTACATTTAATCTAATTTGGCACGGCAATAGTGATACGCAGATTAAAATCATGGGACAGGGTGAAAAAAAGGTATCCGTACGGAATCTTATCTGTGTTTATGCCATTTCATATCCGTAGTCGCCGGGCTTTTCAGTACCAGTTTGTGGTAAATTTCATACCCAAAAGCTTGGGGACTATGGTTTGGAGTACTTTTATTTTATTAGGAGGAATGGAAACTCGCGAATATCATCCCCATCCATAAAAAGGGTGAAATCTTCAAGGTTGAAAACTACCGTCCAATTTTGCTCCTGTGTGTAATATCCCAAGTCATTGAGCGATGTGTTCTGAAAAAGCTGAGAGACCATATGATGTCCCTGATTAACTCTTCCCAACATGGTTTCATCCCTGTAAAGTCGTGTACAACCCAGCTAGTTGAAGTCTTGCACCACACTGGATCCATTTTAGACTGTGGTAAACTGATATGACCAGGGTTTCCACAATGCAAGGAAATTTCCTTGCCATTGACAACCACAAGGGAGGGAGGGATCTGTGTTAATAGGATATATTATGCATTTTTTCAAAAGTTCTTTGTCGGGGACAGCCATAAACAAATACGTTGTGGAAACCCTGGATATGACATTCATGGACATGTAAAAGGCTTTTGACAAGGTCAACAATGCAGTCCTGGTAAACAAACTCCAACAATATAACATTGACCGATCTCTTCTCCAATGGTTCACCTCGTATCTTCATGACCGCCAACAGCGCGTTACAACTCTTGGCGCTACTTCCTCCCAAAAACCAGGGTGCTTCGGTGTTCTGCAAGGCAAGACCAATACGTTTCCTCCGGTATGTCAACGACTTACCAGATGTTGTGACCAGTTCGTCAGTTGCGCGTTTTGCTGATGACACGAAAATGTTTCGCAGAATTGACTCCATCTCCGATGCCATTTTACTCCAAGACAACATCAATAACCTTGAATCCTGGTCCAAGTCAAGTGGTCTCGTGCTTAACGAAGAAAAATGCAAAAGTCTTAGCATCACCAGACGTAGCCAACCAATCAAACATCCATACAGCATCAAAGGCAAAGAACTTATACATATCTAAGGACAGAAGGATCTAGGACTCGGGATCGCGAGTGATCTAACCTGGTCGAAACATGTTTCAGAGCGATGTGCCCGAGCTAACAAACTTCTCGGACTTGTAAAGCGATTTTCTGGAGAAAAAAAGCAACGTGAGGATCCGCCGGAATTTGTATCTGTCCTTGGTCCGCTCAGTTTTTGGCTACTCAAGCGAGGTTTGGTCGCCTCAAACCGTTACCCTCATCCAACGTGTGGAGCGGGTCCAAAGGAGTGCGACGAAGTACATTTTAAATCTTCCGTACATGTGCAGGGAGACCTATCGGGAACGACTAGCCAGTTTGCGCCTCTTACCACTATCTTACTGGCATGAATACTTGGATGTCTTGTTCTTTTTCAAAGCAGTGAAAGGCTTGGTGGACGTGTCCCATCAGTGACGTCCTCCCTGAAGTCATACCAAACCAGAACAACCAGATCCTCCTGCGGCAACCAAATCTCCTTTCGGCCAGCCAAATGTAAAACCACTACCTACCAACGCTCCTTCTTTATTCGTGTAACTAGATCCTGGAATTCCTTACCAACCACAATAAAATCTCCTGGCATTAATATTAAGCAATTCAAAACCGCTTTACTAAATTATTACCTGACAGCCCTGATTGAATGCTTCAATGAAGAAGATCCGAGGACATGGAAGACTATTTGTCTGAAGTGCAACACTAGCCGTCTCTTACATTCTAAATTAACTTGTTGTTTTTAGAATCCTATCATATTGTATATTATGTTAATTGTGTGTCTTTTTGTTCAAAGGGCCCACAGTAATTGGTTTTCACTGTTGTGGTGTCCCTGCTATTCTTGTCCTTGTTTTGTCCTGACGCCTGCTCGACGTCCTATCATTTGTATTAGCAAAGTTAAATAAATAAATAAATAAATATTCAATCTCCATCATCTCATCAGTGGATTGGACAATATGGAATAAATCTGGAATATGCCTATTTACCAGCAAAACGTCTTTATCGGAGTCTTGGCTTTATGGAGCGATGTGGTACTATATATGTTGATATTCTTTATCGCATAGGGTATCCATTGTGCCGGTACATCTGTCCCAATATTGTATTCGCTGGTCCCTTCTTATTTAAATGTTGAACTAAAACAAGTGCCGGTGTATCTTGATTTTTGGTATCGCTGCGCATTCATTGGACCAGGAAAATTTCGGGAAATTTCTCAGCGTTTATGTTGACATTAAACAGGTGATTGATAAAGTAATTTGTTCTTACCCACATTCAATTTAAATAACTAAATAGAGATTACTTCATGGTTGGCGAGTGCGTACGATTTTTACACACGAGTTGTGAAGAATCGCAAAACGAACGAGTGAGCGTAGCGAACGAGTGAGTTTGCGATCCTTTGCAACGAGTGCATAATGAAAATCGTACAAACGAGCCAACCATGAAGTAATTTGTTTATTAAATGTGTATAGAGATCAATTTGACAACGACACGCTTTTAATATACAAAAACACAGCGAGCAACAAAATCGAAACTTTATGCATCAAAACATATTTATTACCGTTCAGTTTCTTTGTAATTTTGTTTAATAGAAGTTAGATATTCTTTTCGAAAGATTTGAGAATGTGCTGAGTGTAAAAATATCTTGAATATGAGAATAATGTTATGAATTTCACTCCTATATTTCGACGCCATCTTGAAAGAAAATGTAAACAAATTGCCGCCAAAATGAAATACGACAATTTTTCACGTGTGAAGAATATCGTACGTCCAATCAAAAGCCGTGTATGGCATTTTTTCACACGTGAAAAACATCGTACGTCCAATCAAATTGCATGAAATTAATTTACACAGTGAAATACGATTTTTATTTCATCATTCTGCTGTGCATAAATCTCTATACACATATAATAATTTAAATAATTCCACCATATCTGGGTGGAATCGTTTCTATATGCGTAAAACATGCACTAAAGCAAAGAAAATTCTATTCAAATTTTATATTGCTCTGATGCATATTTTAGCTTGAATAGAGAATCAAACTCTTTTATATACCAGCATGTGTAAGCTGTTTCAAGGAAAATGAATTTTTTTTGGAAAATGAAAGTCTTTTTACGAATGTATATAACGCTTGTTAATAGCTTTTTATATTTTACCAACTTTAAAACCCAAAACATAAATCTACAAATCTACAAAAGGTGAGAAAACGCAATAGAAACGGTGTGAAACTGCAATAGAAACGGTAGTTGACAGACATTCCAAAGTTAGGAGTGATAGGCGAAGGTCGCAATAAAACGAATCTACTATTGGACGGATTCGATTCAAGTTCTTAAGTGTATTAACACCAGAGTAAAAGATTCGATGGACACCATTGAATCCGGCTAACCGCCCAATAGTAATACACAACGGCTCAAGCTCCATCCCGATGGATGTATTTAAATCGAGATGCTAACCCTGCCAACGATGCCTCCAAGGGAATTGAATTAGACGCCATGATATCCAACGATAGATGGTTAAAAAGCCCTGAACTCCCTCGGATGTTCGAAACCGACTGGTCTCATGGTTCAAGTCCCAGTCCAAGGCATATTCCTGCTAGTGTATTCCTGCTGGTGCATTCCAGCTGGTGGAAGCCGAAGCGCTCCGTCGTTTGTTACGGTGTAACGAGGACAATCGGTTGTCAAGAGATACGGTTGTCTCTTCACGTGCCTAACAACGCGAGCGGTGCATATAGAGATCGTGAATGCATTGGATAAAAACTCCATGAAGAATCATATTGATCAATATATATTACAGTCAGTATAAGGCTGACCGCGCGTGTAAACAATGTCGAAGACTGAGTCAGAGGCAGATTTCTGGGCTACCTACATACGAGGTTGCCCTTAAGAGATAAAGAGCGTCAAGGAACTGAGACGGAGTATTGAAGAATGGAATAACAGACCAGAGACTACAAAGAAAAATCAAAAGGGATTTTAACGGCCAACTAGAGAAATTTTTAGAGCGATTTTAACAGTTGGTTTTTGAAAAGGTCCTGAAGACTGTGCCGGGCAACCTAATCTCTGAATTCTCACGAGAAACGGTGACAGTCATCAGTATGTTCCGACTTTCGAGGAGAAACTTAATTAAAGACAGGATATTGGGTACTTGTAGCGGATGGAAATTAGCGGAGAGGACAATGGCCATTAGCGACAGAAGTTATGTCAAGTAAATACAGTTACGTACGCATTGTGAAAATGAAAACCAGTTCAACGGTATCGACAAGAGTGAGACAACGAAAGAAATCGAGGTCAGTTCAAGAGCAATACGACGATCCAGACTTGACCAGTGGCAAAGTTGTTTGACTTGTGTCTCAGGGACCGCGGAGCAGTTTTTGGATTGGGGGGGCTAGCGAAGCCGAAAGAGTGAACCCTCGGGGGGGGGACCTTACTTATCTGTTTATATTTTTCTTGTAAACACTTCAATGAAAACATTGTTCACCAACACGGATAGTGAACACATAATTATGATTACACAACTTACTATAAGGAGTTTTTATTCGTATTATTATGGCCATATAAAAATCGCTATAAAGGAATCACATGTATTTTGAAAATTATTGGGGGGGCTAAAGCCCCCCAGCCCCCCCCCCCTCCGCGGTCCCTGTGTCTGCTTATATGATGGACGGAAAAGAACCATGCTGAACTATAAGCCTGTCCAATTGACAATTTAATTAATCTAACTTTCCTATTTTGGCTATTTCAAAGTTTGGGTGGAGTTTGGGTGGAGTTTGGGTGGAGTTTGGGTGGAGTTTGGGTGGAGTTTGGGTGGAGTTTGGGTGGGGTTTGGGTAGGGTTGACTTGTCACACTAAGGGGAAAACATGCTGAAAATATGCCAAAGTGTTTCTTGCTTGAGACCCTGAGTATGATGTTGGTGCAGGGATGGGTTGATTCCTCTAAATATGCCCAATGGTATTGCAAGAAAGAATGCTGAAACGTGCATTATGCACAGTGAATGCAACCACAGTTAATAGAATATACATGGTTTCGAGACTACATAAAAGTACAATAGAACTCATTAACTATGTCTGGAACATTTATGCAAAAATTGTTCCTTATTTGTCACATGTCTATTGTATTTTGAACAAAGAAACCAATAGTAAGGTCTGAATTAACATTTTGTTCAAGTCACAGTTGAAGAGCTAAGCCAAGCCATTGCTATTGGTCAGTTGGGAAAAATACAATAAACATGTGACGGATAGGGAACCATTTTTTGCATAAACCTGGACAATAACATAGATAATGAGTTGTATTGTACTTTCATCTAGTCTCCAAACCATGCATATTCTAATAACTGTGATGCAACTAATCATTTGGTCATGTGTAACCATAGGAATCCCAATAAATATTTTTGAAATAATAAAAGTTTGTCCAGTTGCGTTGTGAGTTCAGTGACATCGGTGATCGCAACCTATACCAGATATACTGTAATGACACTGACCTATACTAAGATATACTGTAAAGAATATATGTCAGTGCTTGCAACGCATAAAGGCGGATTTCCACTTACAGCGAAATCGTTCGCTAGCGAAATATTTGCATTTTTTCTTTTCAATTGAGAACAGTCAAGTCGAACTAATTTACTTATGCTGTTAAAATTCAAAAGAAAATATGCAAATATTTCGCTAGCGAACGATTTCGCTGTAAGTGGAAATCCGCCTTAAGATGGCAGCTATTATGCAGTGAACTCCATATATCGCTTATATTATTTCAAAAATATTTATTGGAATTCGTCTTCCTAGTTCCAGGCCTTATAAGCGCGCGAATGCAAGGCGAAGTGCAAGTGAGCTCTATGGTCAGGGGCCGTTGTATAAAAACGTAGTTAGCGCTAACTGCGGTTAAAAAGTAGTTAAAAGTAGATAAAATTAGTTAACTTTAATCAAGTGGTTAAGCCGGTTGTATAAAAGTGTAGTAAACTATCCAGTCTATCCTCAAGGGCATCGTTACTTTCCAAATCGTAGCTATATTTAAAAATGGCGTCTTGAGCTTTTGAGAAGTGAGAAAACATTAAAATCAACACATACCAAGGTTCTGGTTGTCAACCGTTATCCACTCAGAAAAGGCCCCGTCGAAGCTTGTAAACTTTCAATATGCTTTTATTTTTTTTCATTTGGGCAGCAACGGAGTATATTTTTTGCTTCGAGAGACGTGTCAATGCCAAGTTACGATCCTAGCAAAGATTAGCCATCTTCTATTTCAACTGCCACCAGTATTTTGACTCAAAGGGACATTTTTGTATTAAGAGCGGCTTTTTTCGTTGAATTATTTTGAACTTTTTCCTTGTTTTATTGCATTTTCTCTCTTGCATTTCCTCCAATATTTTAGATCCAAATTCGGTCAATGTATTTGTCTTGTTCAACAGCGGTGAATATTTTTTTACACTTCATGTTATTTCTCTGTTTATTAACCCACGCAAGCTCCCCCAAGCTCCCCCAAGTTATTAATACGTTAATTAACAATTATTGGATGAGATTGAGTGTGATATCGAGAATTATCAACCCGAAGTTTGCATTATAACGCAAACTGAGGCTTGATAATTCTCGATATCATGCGAAAACCTAATTAAATAATTGTTTTATTTGGTATTTCCTTTTTGGAGAGGAAACCTGCGTCCAGAGGCCTAATAATTAATGCATATAATCGAAAAGGATCTCCTACCACTGAGCTATATTAAATTTCTCCTACCCGCAAAATATCACCGCCCGCCATATTTGCCCGAAAAGGGCCTGCGAAGGAGATAGGAAAAAGATGCAAGATGCAAATAATCAAAATTCTAAACAAAGCTACGCACCTTGGAAGAAAACAGACAGAAAACAGGTGAAAGACTAGGTGAACTGGTGAAAAACAGGCTGAACGATTGACATTATTTCATTATGAGTTACTTCGGGCCAGCAGGTTACGAAGATGACTGGGATGATGATCAATTTGACTTCGGTGATCATTACGATCCGGAATATTCTGCACATAATTCCTATCCCGCAACCAAATTTAGCGAGAGTACAACAAATGTGAAATCACAACAGAAGAATGATGCCGCACAAAACCCATCGCTTAAAACCTCGCGATTCAACGGCGGTTTTGGATCACCATCAGATTTGAAATCAACAGTTAATATGGGAACTGCAGGTCGAGGGCGGGGAAAAGGAGGTTTTTCCGAAACCAAATCACAAAACAATGGTAAAACAAACAGTTCTGAGGTTAAAAAAAGTAAAGGACAGGGAAACTTTCTATTTTTGCGGGCAAAGGACAAAGCGTACGTATTTTATATGTATTAAGCATGATCTCTGTGTAATGACTGGATGTGTCAAAACATGTGGCAAAAATGTTGAAAAAATGACAAAACGTTGGTCAAATTGCTTAGTTAATGGTCAGAAAATATAGTATCAAATTTAACCTATATGGTCATACTTAAAATAGGCTGCTTTCAAAGTCTAGAGGCGTTATAGGCTTTAAAAAATTTTCTAAATCTCTCAACGGATGTTGACCAAATTTCCACACCCATGTCATTTAGATATCATTAGGCTTCAGGAGCCTAATTATTTATATTCATCAGGCTATGTTGAAATAAAGATTCAATACATCCCTGTACCTGATAAGAACATTGGTCGTTTTTCATTATGAAAAGTTGGGCAATATCACATTCATGACACCCCAGTTCCAAATTGCTTGCCAAAATCCTAGCTGAGGATAGAATATTTATAGGATATCAACTTACATATGTGTTGTTTATTCTTATGATTTTCAATGTAATACAATAAAGCAAGAGTGAAAATCGAGCCTTCAGTTCTATTCACATGCAAAAATCCCATATGTAAATGCACATTTTATGAACGCATTTTGAAATCTAAATTTCTGGGGAGGAAGGTACACTCTGTTTTGGATATCCCTTGGGCAAAATCTGAATCTTCTCCCTCATTCCAGGAAAAAGAATTCTGATGAAAAGAACTCTCAAATTGCTGAAGATTTCCGAGCTGCCATTGTCAATGGGGATCTTGGTGTGATTCACAATATTTTGGATAAAGGTGAACTTTTTTTGGCAATAGTGCATTAATGTGTTGACACCTTACATCTTTTTTGGGTAGGGTTTTTTAGTGGCAGCGGAAGATGTGCCATACGGGGGGGGGGGGGGGTAACATTACAAAGTTTCCGGCAAAAGGGAATTATAGCTGCCATTTGGAATTCTAATTTTTATAGCACTGGTTAATAAAAGTTGACAAATTTATAAATTCTGATATTCATTAAAATTTAGATAGATGCAATATAATATGGCAGCACTCTTACTAAAACATTGGGGGAGGAGATTTACCCCCTAGCCCCCCACTTTATTTATTTCCAGTTCTATCTGTATTACATACATCCTAATAATTATAACCTATAAATATGTGAATGTGCCATGTCTTTATATTATTTAGGAATTTCAGTAGATTGTATTTTAAAATCTGGTTGGACTGGACTGATGCATGCAGCAAGCTGTGGCCTGCCTGAAATGGTCACAGTTCTGACTGAACGTGGTGCGAATGTAAACTTTCAAAAAGGTCAGTTCCATAAAAAAGTATTTTCCTTGCATCAATTTTGCTTGATATATTTGTAATAATTAATTTTTTTACATTTTCAAACCTAAACAGCAACTGTGATTGCCATGCAAATTATGCAATGTAATTTGATCATACAGTAAATTTCATAATTATTTAAACTTAATTTCCACCTACAAACATGAAGCAATTTTCACATTAAAATTCCCACCAGAATCACTAGGTATAATAATGTAATCCTAGAGGCTGGTAAATCAGTAGGTTAAATGTTAATTGGCTTTAAGGGTTGCTTTGTATTATATTTTGTAATAATATATACAATAAATGTACAATTTTGATCAATAGATTAATTGTAATTAATGATTAATTATGCAAAATGTAAATAAGGCTCTTTTGTAGAGAAAGTCAATAATCAGCCCGGTTTTATTTTTGTTTTGCTACTATTGTATATTTTTAGATATGTTTTCAGTAGTGATGGCTGCATGCTCTTCAGACAGTGATGCAGAAGACGGAGTAGCAGAATGTTTAAGCATTTTGATAGAAAAGGGAGCTAAGATAAATTCTCATGACAGGTATCACTGTTCCTTGTTATCTACAGTACTGTGCAAAAGTTTTAGGCCCCTAGTCAAATTACCACTTGTTAATAAAATTCATGGTATTGCAAGACATGCTAGGCAGAAAGACTTCTAGTGGTCTTGCACTTGGAACAGCCACCATGAGAGACCATTATTGCAGCACATTGCCTAGTCATTGACCTAACAAGTTTGTTTGTTACATCTGGATCAACAGCCTCATGTGATGTGAAAATAGTCTCTTTGATTCTTCCACATGTCGAGATGGTCTTTTATCTGACCTCTTCCTCACTTATTCTCAAAAATATTCAATGAGGTCAGCAATCTTTTAGAGTCTCTTATAGCTGGTCAATCACTTTCTTTCAGGCTCTTTTCTGTATGACATGGTGCCCCATCTTACTGGAAGATATAATTTCCACCACAAAGCCATCTCATCTATTAGGAAAGTTTTAGATGCAAGCCAAACATACCATTTTCTGTATGTTGGGACTTTCTGAAAGGTGGAGAGAACTTTGCGGTTCAGACTTTATCTTTGAACAAGATAGGGCACCATGTGACAGAAAAAAAAGCCCAACAGAAAGAAATATCAATCAGTACAGGGCAACGAAAGAATTCTAACCTAAACCTGTTTCAATATCTCTGGGAATAATGAGGAAGAGGTCAGATAGAAGACCATTTCGACGTCTGGAAGAATCAAAGAGACCCTTTTCGCATCATGTGAGTTTTTTGGAGTTTAGTTCCAAACGTAAGGCTCACTGTAGTTGGGTTTTTCTTAAAGTATTTTTTTGTAGGTATCATATGACACCACTGATGTATGCTTGTCGAAATGGTCGGCAGAAAATCGTGGAAATTTTATTGCGTCATAAACCCGACGTGAATAAGCAAGATCAGAGAGGCTGGACGGTAAATTTTGTTTCCTCAGGGCATTACGCCGGGCCAATTCAATGCATACTGCAAATACTCTACCTCTATAATTCGAATTTAAATTCGTGCAAAAGAACTAAAAACGATTATTCAACATCCCCCCTCCCTGAGTTATCATTCCAGTCGGATTTTGCCGGCGGGCCATGCACTTTGCGAAGAACATTTTTAGTATCTGTTGTAATTTTCCAATTCGTTGGACTGCAGCATTTTAAAACGTACAGTTCAATTTGACAAGCTTAAAAGAATACAGTGAACACATGACAGCCCTATATGGGTTTGATGTTAACAAAATTTAATTGTCTCGTTAGTCTTGCGGAGCTAATCAAACTTCGTGTAACATCAAACTTTCCGTGTTTAACGTCATTATAAGAAAGGCCTCCCGTATCACCAATCTGTAGCTTTCGTCTGAACAGAATTTGAATAGCAACGATAATCCAAACGAAACTACTAAATAGACGGGTGCGTGGATAACAAAACGAACTCGACAGACGATTCTGATAACAATGTTCTGAGGATTTAATATAAATCAACGATACTACAGGTACAGACTGACAAACACGAGCTCGTCGTTGGGATAACACAGTCGAGCTAGAAACGATTGTCCGTAGATAATACGACTGGAAACGGACTGTAGATCGATTGAGAATCGACTGGAAATCGATTGAGAATCGACTGGATATCGGTTCGAACTAGAATATAACAATTAAACAAACTAACTATAAACGACTATATAACACAGAAAGCTAATTAGGATATACATATGATATGACAATTAACGAGTACTTATACTGAGAATAACATGCTTTAACACTACAAATTACTATTGCCGATATATACGTGGCTATCAATGATATAACAAAACACACTGAATTAGGCATGCAAAATAATCAGCGAATTTAGCGTTTTGGAATAGCGATACTTAACTAGAACGTGCAGCATGCAAACTAACACATTATAGCAAAGAATTATGCGCAGATTACTAAAATAAACAAATGGCGCAAAATGTGAACATAGCGCATAGAATAACAATTATATTTAACAAATTTACTTACTTTGGTTTGCGCACGCACCAAACCTTTATAGAAAAATAGCGTAGAGTATGTAGATTTCTAGAGTACCAACGTGAATAGATATTGACGCGCCAATTATTTTATAAAGGCACCAACGACAGTTGCTTACTCACAAGCAGGTCCACGTTAAACACTGACTGAAGTTTGCTTGAGTCTCTTATATTTATGCAGAGCGATACCGGAACGTGCAATGGATCTAGAAATGTTGTTTTGCGCAACGGACATTGCTAGGTTAGGCTGGGAAACCGCATTGCGCATTTGCTGACTAAACTTACGCATTTTGGTTTAGCGGTTGTGGCTGCGGAAAATAACAAGGTTGTTTTTGCCAATACAATATTATAGAAAACATCCGTTGGTTAGTCTCTTCCGTTTCGAAACCAACACAATCGAACCTGATTTGCTGGACATTGATTCACTTTAGGCTCTTGGATGGGCGGCTAGTCGTGGCAAAGGTAGGATAGTTCGAATGTTATTGGACGAAAATGCAAATCCTCGATTATACACGAACGATGGACAGTCCGCTGAAGACTTGGCGTATGATGGAGGCTTTACGGTCGTAAGTTTGCTTTTTATGCCAGCATGTAAAATACACACTTAATCGCAGCATACAATGTGTTATATATAGTTCAGATTTGAAAATTTAATATATTGAATCTAGCCGTTGCAGAATTAGATAAGTGTTAAGAATTGAAGATTGTTGCGATCACTTGCATGCTTATATTACATCAAACATTTTCTTGGGAATAAAATGGAATTTAGAATTGGTGTTAGGTTTTGATTGTAGTGTGAGAGTTGTTGGGAACTTCTATTCAGTTAGTCGCTAAGAATTCAAATTACTACAATTCGGTTCATGGGGAATTAATAAACATTTTTGTCAACTACATCCTTTTCGAAATTTTTCAAATTCCTTCTGCATTAGTGGTTCATACTCGGTCTTCAAATAGATAATATTGAAATGAAAGTCCCTGAGTGTCAACTAAGAAGTGTATGATAACTATGATTTCGACATTCAAGTCTTGCAGTCTTTTCTGATTTCCGCATGACTTACCTGACGTTTAGGTCGCAGATGTTCTCAATAGCATTGTAAATCCAGGAAGACGTATAGAGCAAGCATCGTAAGTCCTTAGTTTATATAGACCCATAAAATTTACCTTATTACGTCAAAAAAACAATACCAATTTAAATTGGTTACCTCAAATATACTTGTTATTTTATTAGGTAAATAAGTTATTCAAAAAGAATTATCGATTGACGCAAACCAATTCTTTTTTATCAAATAGAATTGATCCAGAGATGATTAAAAAACAACCGATTTGAAATTAGCTGTTTTTAACTGTTTTTACAGAGTATGTTTTGTGATTGAGCGTGGTTTAAATGAAAGAGAATGACGCGCCCGGTCTCAAAACTCTGGAAGTAGTATATAGATTTCCGATGCATTATTTTATATTATGTAGGCAAAACAATACAGGATCTGAGATAAGACACGGCGAGAAAAGGTGAATACAGTATAGTGCAGATGTTATTATTTTTTATGTTCTTCGAACTATATATGGAGAAGTATCATGCATGTCAATCATTTCCCCCATGCATGTACAGTAAATGCTATTTATTAATAGTAGTGAAATACTTTCATATTACTCTATTGACATGACAAAATTAAAGTATATAATTTTACCTTTTATGCAGGTTGGCAGTACATTTCTCTCGTATTATGTCTGTTAGTTTATTAAGTCTATTATAGAAAATAATTTTAGGACCTTCGTCCTGATATCCCTCATCGCCTTTTATAATCCAAAGATAAAGGAGATACTCTCCTTTTAGTTAAGACATTGTATTTTAGTAATCTGAGTCAAGTAACATGTGCATACATACTGACATTTGTAGTGACTGCGTACGATATGGGGATTTAGAGCTTTTTTTATTTGGACTGGAACTAGGCCACCTTGTTCCCCTATTCCAGGTATATGTTGTAAACTACTGCTGTAATTTTACTTTCAGTAATATTCAATATATTATTTTAGGCGTGCCTGTTCTGTGTCATATCTGATATACTACTTCTGGCCACAACCTAAATCCACCGTATACCGCACTCTTTCTATCAGAAAGATACGATTAACCAGTACGATTATTGTAACGGTACCAATATTTTTCTTGCAGGATCACAAAATAACTTTTGATGGCTTTCTGCAATTAACAGATGCGGAACTTCAGCAGGTCAGATTTTAAATTCAATTCGTACGCTGTTGGTCTACGTCTTCTAAAGTAAATCCTTACGTTTTAGATTGGCATTAGTCAAATCGGTATTCGTAAGAAGATTTTAACAGCTACGCACGATGTACATACGAAAGAGTGGGATTTATCTAGTCTTCCATCTGAGGCGACCAATCAGATAACGTAAGGCTCATTTGCAGCTATATTTCCTGATATTTTTCTTCCTCTAATTTTATTGGGCGAGTGTATAGGAAGCGAGGATATTATTGGAATACAATTTTACATTTCTGGCGTACTGATCATTCAATTTCAACTGCATTTTTTGTGTATATAATAATATAGTGATTCCTAATATATTCGACATCTCGGGATGCCTACCGTTTACTTCGGGAATCGCTAATTCCAGTTGGAAAAGCCAATGGTACAAGAACTTTCCTTCGAAAAGTTTAGAAATTTTCGATACGAATTCCTTTGTATCATTTGCCTTTCCGACCAGAATTTCCTATTCCCAAAGTTAAATGGTACATAAGTACCCCAGCATACTGTATGGTGCATTTACTTTCATCGTAAAGCCTGTGAAAAATTCTACCATCTAATATCTAACAACCCTTCACACAAACTTTCTAGCTTACTGCAAGAGACTCTGTTACCTATGATTTAAGATGTAGGCGTAACTTTCAACTACCTATTTATTGCAAGAAGCAATAGATTTTTAATATATTTTATTCATGCTAGTATCAGAGAATTCTCGTGAATTTGTATATAGTTTTATATTCTATTCTACTTAGGTTTTAAATATGTCTCGTACGACCTCCTTAATTAATTATTACATTGTTATGTATTTTAAATAGTACAATAACTTTTGTGTTTATGTACATGCAACACGTAATTCAGTTTGTAATAGCTGCAAAGTGTTAATTTGAAAAAAATATCTATTTTCCTTTTCAGGAGCGACGATTTAAAGCTTGTTCTAGCTAATGTAGAAAAACATCTTCAATATATCAAATGCAGTATTGGATACGTTACCAAATCTTTGGTTGGAGCAGCTGGTCCAACCACCATCATACAGGTATCACCATTTAAACAACTACGCTCTTTTAAAACAACTTGTAACGACAAGTTATATATGTACGTATATATATATATATATATATATATATATATATATATATATATATATATATATATATATATATATATATATATATATATATAACCTCTTCTTCTGTATAGTATACAAACTTTATTGATTGCACTCATGAAGGCCCGGGTTAACGGACCGAAATCTTTCCAGTAATAAATGCTAATTTACTTTATTGAATATGTCCCCATGCATGCATATATAGCGTTTTTACTCGTTTGTGCGCCGCATTTGCGATCATTTTTTCTTAAAGAGCGCCGCCCCCAAATGAGCACCGCAGTATAATTATTTTCAAATTCGGCGCTTAATCGACGCACGTCGGAATTGTTGAAGACGCTATTGTTAAAATTTTCGTAAGGCGCTGGTCAATCGTGAAGGCAGAGACTCAGAGATTGTTACAAATATGATAATTTTCAGGATACCGAGCATTGCCGGCAGTTTTTGGCCAGAACTGAGGATGTATTAACCGAAGTGAATGGAATATCTGGCGAAATATTACGATTACAGTGTTCTGTTGAAGAGGTAACTTCAAAATCATACTTGGGCGAAGTCATTGTATTCCTTATAATATAATGTTCAGGAATACCAGGGCGGCGAAACATCGTGTGATATACTTTAGGAGTGGGGTCCGCGAGATATATAGGGTCTACAGATATACGTATAAGATCGACGCCAAAAACGTTTTTGCCACTAAATAGAATAAAACGGTTATTTTGCACGTTGGTATATATTTTTATATATTATTATTTACTTTTTGTCGTTTATAGGCATTTTTACATTGATATATCATAGGCAGCCCGGTCAATGCGGGTACCGCAGTCCGCATACTATCTTATGTAAAAGTGGATTTCCTTTCGCTCTTTGTTAGAATGTGACAAATAACTTAGACAAAACTTCATATTTTTTAAGTACGTGCTGGGTGACAGAGATCTTAATTCCATCCTCTCATATTTCACGGCGTTAATTTATTAACCTTTTTTTGCAATAGCTTGCTGCACACAGCATACAAACGACATTAATGCGTCTAACTACTCGTACGAACTAAAATACACAGGGGGCAGTACGCGCATCAGATATACATCAGGGGCCGATTGTTCGAAAGGCGTTTAGCTTAAACGGTGGATAAGTCAAACATAGAAAACCAAATTATTTATTTATTGAACAACTGAGCTGAAATATTTCGATGTAAATAGTTTGTCAATGGAAGTATACATATTATATATATTAAATGCATAAGATGTAGGTTCAGTCATTCACGAGATGTATGAGAGTGTTTTTAAACTTTGGCTTATCCATCGTTTAAGCTAAACGCCTTTCGAACAACCGGCCCCAGGGGTTATATATTGCTGTTTCACCGCCCTATCTCATATACGCCCTGCTAAAACCAAGCCGCGTTTAATTTATCTTAATCACTATACAGATGACTCCCTTAGCATGCCTTCTATTTGCAGCATGAGCTGTACATCAAGCTGAAAGACCTTTTCTGAAAGAGAATTTCTAAAAATTAAGCTAAGATTGCTTTCCGCCGAGGGTCTCAAATTGTATAGGCGATTTAAAAAGTCTAGAATGAAATTTAATGTTCATTTAGCGTATATATATTAAGAACCAACGGACGTTTTTTAAGGAGAAGGAATTAAGAGTTAAAAGGTGAGAAATAAGTTTTTGCTCCCGTTTTGTTTTTTAGATATCTTCAGGCGTGCCAAATGTCGCAGCTGATCTTATATCTAAAAACTTAGACAAGGACAGAAAACAAAACAAGTTGACAAACATTCATATTTTGATTGTTGCCGGTTGTTTAGGACTTGGCTTGACTGCTGCATTGATACTCAATGGTACCTCGAGAACCTAAAACCCTTTTTATTTAAGTAGCATGCATGATGCACTTTAGTTTAGCTGCACAAAGTTATGTTGTAAAAAGTGCTATAAAAATATTTGTTGTTTAATTTGTACATGGAAAAAACGAATTGGGTTAAAATATTGCATAAACATCCCCCTTACGAAGCGTCATTTTCTATATTCTTCGTTTTAAACTATGGATTGGCAAAATATGTCGGTCAGCCTAAACTGCCTTACCACTATTCCAAAACCAACAGCAGTTCGTGAATTATTGATATATATATTCCCTCCCTTCCCACATATTTACCCCATTATTTCGTATATCTCTTTCTCGCAGATTTTATCTGTAATTACCAATTTATTTCTCGACAAGTTTCTAAGGCTACCGAGCCACCGGGCGGTTCGAATCTCGTTTAAATCAAAATTTTCATTGTAAATAATGCATAGTAAGATAAGGTTGAATAAATAGCCGTAGGCTTCCAACCATCACCAGTTATACTTGTAGTAAAAACACGGACGATTACGTTCAAGTTGAAGGGATCAAGAAGAGGAAGGTACTGTTCCTCATCATGATTGGGTAATAGTTATATTCGGTTGATCATCCAAATTAATGTTTATGGAAATTTAGGGGAATTAGTGGATAGATGTGGATAATTAGGTAGTGTATATTAGTACAACATATATTAGTACAACAAAACTTAGTAATGGGGGCGTCAGTCGGGGCCGGAGGGAGCTGGTTGCTCGGGAAGGCAGGACCCGCGGGCGGTGACAAGAAGGTAGGCTTAAAAATATTACTACTGTACTCAATTGTTCCTATTTATTGTCCTATATTTTACTCCTATCTATCCCTATCTTTTTCTAAACACAGATATCCCTAACGATATCACCTAAGTTATCCCTAACACTTCTAAATTTTTAAAGAAAGCTTAGAAAACGTACAAACCTTAGTAGATTTTAACATTGTCTTATGTTCTTGCTTTCATCATTCCTCTATGCCTTTCGTGAAATAAATTACTTCAAAGTTTAAAGTGGAAGTCAAGTCCAAATGTATACAAACGATTTGTTTACATTTTGAACTTCTATATACTTTTTAAAATACGTTATGTTGTCCGAATATCTAACAACATTTTGGTTCTTAAAGTGAATATGAACTAGTGCTTATAACCATAAAAATTCGATACATGAGAAATTTGGGCAAAAATTTTATTTGAGGACCTGAGCCATATTGTGGTTTCAAGATGATTATTTAATTAAGACCCGAGGGTACCTAAATATCGAGGCAGGATTCAAGTCAGGACTCAAGTCAGGACTCGAGCCGACAAGCTCCGATTTAATGACTCATCTACGTCTTGCTGATGGAAACTTCTATTGCCTTCTTTCCCGCGTGCCTGCATGTTGGCGTATAAGCGGGTTCTTCCCAGTTTAATGGTTCTTCCCGTGTGCGGACAAATTTTAAGCGCTTTTGTTCATTCGTTCCAGAATAAAGTGCCACGAATGAACAAAAGCGCTTAAAATTTGTCCGCACAAGAGAAAAATTTGCTTACGCCAACAGCCACGAGTGATTATTAGCTCGGCTAGTTGCTCTCGTGTGCGGCAGGTTTTAAGTAGACTAGAATTTTTCCGAATTCGTTAAATGTGATTATTTATGATACCATTTTTTGAGTCCACAATTTTTAAATCGCTAAATGAATTCAAAAACAGAACTTTGCAAAGCTTCTAGTTAGTCAGCAACATTGTATTGGTCGCATAGCGTTAGAAAGGCTAATTCTTTTACCATTACGGTGCATGCACCATTAAATCGTGAAGATTTGAAAGTTAAAACAATGGATAATAGAAACACAATGTGTTTTTATTCTCCATGCCATGGTCAGAAATGAAAATTAACGATTTGCATCCGATATTTTGGACAGCAATTACCTGTTGGTTACGAGTTATGTTACCCCCAATTTTTATTTCATAAAATGATTTATTATAAAATCAACTATATGTCATCCAAATATGGCGGATTGGTCGCATTGCGTGAGAAAGGTTAATTGACTCGAGTTCTTGACTCGAGTCCTTGACTCGAGTCCTTGACTCGAGTCCTGGCTCGAGTCCTGCCTTGAATCCTGACTCAAGCAATAGTATATCTCTTAAGACCCGCATAGTGAGGAAGTAAATTCCAGTGTGATTACGAATAGTGTGGCATTTTATTACATGTATTTAAATGATAGTCTTTGGCACCTAGTGTGGGCTAGTATTTCTAGATAATTGCTCAGTAGAAATAATAAGAAAACGCTTTTTCTTATTCATTTATCTACGACTCGTGAACCCTGATTTCTTATAACTTCGCACGAGATTACGGAGTTGTGAAATTATAATTAGTGTAAGTGGTTATTTACTGATTATAGGATTATTTCTTACAACTTGCACGAACGTGTATAAGTACATACGTATTTATACAGTATAATCGGTTCTTTTTTATCCAATATAACATAGCCGACTTGTCTGTAGCAAAAATACAGAATACTATCCTCAAATAAGAGCAAATCCTACTCACCAATACCATACATTTCATATTTGTTCTCATATTCTGTTGTTACAAGTGGCTATTGGATCATTCGAAATTCAACATAATACAGTCCTGATTGTGGAAATTACTCATGAAATGCGGAAAACATACCTTATGTTGACACTATGTTGATAAGAAAGTCCCAAAATCTTTCAGCAAGCGTGGAGAGCTGATCCATTTTCTATGTATCGTAATATTTACCTGCTCTTGTCAACATGCTGCTGTTAATTTTTCGCAAATGGCAACTTACGGTTTCCATCCCAATTCTCCAAGTTTGATGAGACAACCACCGCCTACCACAAAAGGAAAGGTCGACATGAATATGATCATGTCCTCATTGGCAAATAAACACCAAGCGGGTGTGGTGGTTTCCGTTGTGAATGCCTTAACTACGATTTATCCCACAGAGGTTAATATTGTACAATATATCTTTTGTAGCTATTAAAGCATGATAATGCGATAAATAACAAAGGTCTTTTCAAAGGCAACAAAAATCCAATTTTACACGTAATCTTAGACAATCTTAGACTGGTATCCGGTGTACGATATTTGGTGCCCTTGGGCTCTTGACGGCGTGAAAACACCTTTAAGGCAACAAAGCATGCATAAACGCTAAATTTAAACTGGTTTTAAATAAGCCTCATAATTAATAGTTAAAAGTGGCTAATTTTCTCCATTTAGAAATTTCTTGGCGACTTCTCTGACAGTTTGTTTGGTGATGCCTCGGCACAGGCTGCCATTGCGAAATTCCAAAGTGAGCTTGACAAAATTACGCAAAAGATTCACGAGAGAAACAGTGGTATGATCAGTCCTTATACATGGCTTCTGCCTGGTCGAGTTCCAAACAGCATCGCTATATAAATGGCAAGAACTATACCCACCTATCATTTCTTAAGAGTACAAGTGTTAATGATCTAAAAACAAGGTATTTTAGAAGTTATCATACGTAGTAATTCATCGGCGATGTTCTACGATCCAATGTCGGTGATGAATTGAAATAGATAGTTTCTTTCAATAGACAAATCTGTTTATGTATCAATGACTACGGTCACATACAATTGTCGTCGCCGATGAATTTCAATATATGAAAACCAGGCAAAATATCGATACAGTGAGTGGCGTAACTAGAACAATAGTTGGGGGGAGGGTGTATTTTCAATTATTGCCCGACGGATTTCTTTTGTAAGTGCAATAGTTGATAATAGAAATCCGTCGAACTGAACTGAGTATATGAATATACACCTCCAATTATCGTTCTAGTTACGTCCTTGTATGGATATATATTGTATAATTATTGCAACATAATTAACTAATGCACTGTCACGGTAAGAATTTTCATCCTTATCGATCAAGGCATTGCCGTTTTAATTTCAATAACGTTATGATTGATGTGAGTTGACAAATACTTAGTGTAATTCTGTATGTCTCTGTTTACTATGTAGTTCTAAGTTAACATTTGACTGAAGGTCTTTTCTATTTTTGTTATATGACATGGGAAGACATGTGGAAATGTGAAGAAATATTTCCTAACAATTTGTGCGAATTTTTCTATTTCATATTTTGTATTTCATATTATATATGGCTATAAAGGGTGTCTCAAAAAGAAAATCGCGACTTCTACCTGCCGCTTAATAATTAAATATTGGGTCAACCGCGATTAAATTTTTACCTATATAGCAATAGTTATATATTCAGCCTACTTTTCATTTTTATACTTACTTTAAATTTGCATAGCATTAAGTTGTTCTCATATTACTATATATTATACAATCATCTTGGAAAGGTTGAATGGACCAGTAGATCGCACCCTCCGGGATCAGTAAGCTGGCTTCAGGCCAGGCAGGTCATGTATACATAAATAAAACCGAAGGTAGCTGGCACAATATAGACCTGACGAGAGAGCACTCGCCAGAGTGCTTTCGAAACAAATTTGTAGTTCTTTATGTGTAAATAGCTTTGTATACCTTTCTTGCCATTTTAAGGGTCCACAGTAATTGGTTTTCACTGTTGTGGTGTCCCTGCCATTTTTGTCCTTGTTTTGTCCAGACGCCTGTTCGACGTCCTGTCATTTGTATTGGCAAAGTTAAATAAATAAATATGTATGTGTGTATACGTATGTATACGTTGTATATATGTATAAGATGTGTATATTCATGTATGATGCAATATATAATATTATATATGATGCATTCAAATCCATTCAAGTCCATAAAAAGTCTCAAAATAATGGTGTGGGGTTTATTTTTAAGGACATTCGTTGCGTCATTCACACAGGACGGGAATTCAAGAAATTGGTTGCTGTAAACGTGCGCGACGTCTAAAACTCTTTTAGGTCAGGTCGTATAGGTAATTATTTCAGTGTTTCTTTCTAATGACCCATCGTATTTATATATATCCACCGTCAAAAATACTTTGTTAAAAACTTCCTTTTGTGAGTGCGCATGTCTCGTTATAAGTGGCTACGCATGCTTAGGTGATTTTAAAGCCTGAAAGACGCACGCTATACTGTAGTCTTGCACGAAACAGAATTTATATTCGGTACGTGTCCAAGAGGACAAACATTGTCATTGGAGTTGGGGTTTTTTCAAACTGGGCCCATGTATAACACATTAACACTTCGTCAGCTACTTCAAGAATTACCGACGCAAAACACTAATCAAAGTAATATATGTGTAAAACTTTACTTTTTATATGCATTTGCAAAGTGTTGCTCGCGAACAAACATTTCAGCCAGGCAGCAAGAATATGGAATCCAGGGATTTTTTTCAATCAGCAAGTTGGCAATTGACAGATACTTGAATCCTATACGAGACTAATAGTGAGATCCTATAGTGTTTTACGTACATATACCTTTAGAAAAAGGCAATAAAGTATATCAGTATATATATATATATATATATATATATATATATATATATATATATATATATATATATATATATATATATACTGATATATGTTATTGCCTTTTTCTCAGGGTATATGTACGTAAAACACTATAGGATCTCTTGAATGCATAGAGGCCCACTTCCTGCATGTATATAAGATGTTTATTTTAAGATGACATTTTGCATAATCATGCATTAACTGATGTTAAGTCTTAATATACTTCTGCTCCAAATATCCTGTTGAAAACAAGGATACGTATGCTATAACTATACAAAATTGCAACGGAAACATTTAATTTTTTGAAACACCTACATGGTATAGCAATAATGCAATACTGATCGGAAAATTGAGTATTCTCAAAAGTACAATGCAAGTAGGACTTACACATACAAGCCCCCAGTCTTATTATGCCAACCCGGCACAATGAGGCGCGCAAGCTAGAATTCTATCTTCAGTTGTTGAAGCTGAAGCAATAGTATATAAAATAAGCAATAACAAACATTAATTAATGGCTTCAAAAGCTGATATTTGCATTAGACCTTTACGTCCGTTTTGTATAATGTAAGTACGCTCTTAAGCAGCTAGGAAGTCAATGACGTCTTTCCCGCAATTATCGCTGTATGATGTCCAAGAAAAGCAGACGCTTTCGCTGACAGATCCGTCGCTAGAAGCTTCATTGAAAAATCGTGCTGCATTGCCAAATCGTGTTCTGGCTGTGTGGCACTCTTGCGTTAAATTTGGTAAAACGCACGCATTATAGTTTTTTTGGGATGTGTCTTAGTGGTAGACTTATAAATAATTGTATGTAAAGCTTATAAATAATTGTTCACAGTCGTCTTCACAGTTCAAACAATACGTTTTTTTAAAAAGCATTTTCAATATCGGCAATATTGAGTTCATTGTATGGTCAGCAAGTAGGTTTATTTGTAAACAAAACATGAACATAACGTTTCTAACACTTTTAATATACAATTTGAGTTCATTCATTCCTGCATTGAAGAAGCTTCGTTGCAGGCTGTCATTTTTCAATAAACCATGATTTTCATGATTTTAGGATTTTTGCACAACTGATTTGGCAAAAGAACTTCACTTCATGTACGTTCGCTTATCTTTTTTAATTTTCGGTTTTGTTATATGTTATGATTCCCATGATCTGTCGTCAGGCAACAAGAAACCATGTGATTGATTTTGGCCAATCGTGTGAGTACATTTGGACCAATCCACGAAGATTGTATATTAATAGAACAGCAAAGATTTGTTATATTCATTTGTGCAAAAATACCAATTACATATAATTCGGTGGAATTGCTGATATAATTATGACCTAGAAGTTAATATACATTCTTGACGGACATTTAAATCATTTTTTTGTGATAATGATCAATAACATACTCAAAGCGAATATTCGTAGCATGCAGAAAATCCTATTACTGCGAATAATAATGGTAAACACTGTCAACTGAAAACTTCCTTTTTTTCAGTACGCATGTGCCGTTACAAGTGGCTATACGTAGGCGTACTGTTATGCTTCAATATACACACTTCAGTCTTGCACAAAACACAATTACATCGGCAACAACTACAGGTTGTGCATTTTAATATTGTCGTTGGACGTTAGTTTTGCAAGTTGCAGAATTCAAGGAGAGTTCATATTCAAGAAAGAAGCAAAAACTATAATAGAAGCAGTAAATTGCAGTGAGTTAATTAACTTTTTGTGTACTTTTGTGTATCAAGCCCGTTTAGCTTAAAGGGTGGATAAGTTTAAAAGCAAAAGCAAGTCTAACGTTTTATTCAACAAGCGAACTAAATGTTTTTCACCTAAAAACGAAGATACTGTCTACAACTACATATTCAGTGCATAATATTCAGGTTGACTCATTCCAGAGAGATGTAAGAGTGTTATCTAATTTTTACCTATGCACTGTTTAAGCTAAACGGGCTGGATACAAGCGACAACAGGAATATAGCTCTTATATGGCTAGGGACTTTCTATAGGGTTCTAATCATGAATGATATAATCAATGATTTTCGTGAGCAAGTTTAACGATATTTTTAGTAATATTAAAACCTCTAAACAGCTGTATATTAACACATCCTGACAGGATGTTCGTGCACGGATTAAAGTATTTGAAGATCGTTTTCTGGAGAACATAAGGAGTTCTATTCTAATCTGCTGTTGAGATCAACACCCAATACACGCCCAATAATAAACATAAGGGAAGTTGATAGCTAACAAAGGTGTTTCTATTATACAAGGAAGGATTTCGCTGTTGACCAATCATACACTCGCATGTTTACCTTTTGCCATCGTAATTGCCAGCCAATAAAATAGCTATGTAATTCAATCCTGAAAGTACGGTTATACGGTTATCAGGGAGATAACAGGGTTACAAAAAACGAAATGCCACAGATATCACTTTCTGAATTATTGAATTCAGTGGGGGGGGGAATAAATGGGCGGGGGGCTTAGCCAATGTATATACTTTATGTTTGATGCGTAAAAATTCTTAATCGCCACTACGACAAAGACCAAATATGGCCATTTCCCTTTTGGATAGTAAGTGGGACGTTTGTTTAACTGTATCAATCGCTTTACGGCATTTCGAAAAGCTTTCAAGTTGAATTAAATTACCCAAGTTTTTCCCCCTGATGAATTCTTTCAACGCCTGGGAATCAATTAGCCTTTCTCACGATCGACGTTTTGGGGTACTTTCAACTTTCTGAAATAGGTTTAAAAATTATGTTTAAACATCATAGGCAATTTTTTTAGAATAAACAGACCATTTGAAGGATAAATTCAGCCTAAAATTAAAGACAATCGCCGTTACCAAGTCTTACGCTCACAGTTTTTGAAAAAAGTACCCCAAAAATGGCGGCATATTCGTCATCGCGAGAAAGGCTAATTCTTTTGATAACTTGCTTTAATGGTTTTACTTATTTTCAAAATACGTCAGTTTGCATTTGGGTGATTTTAATCTTGAACGAAGCTGCCTTTCCGAATGTTAAAACTACTTTTCTATGCCTACGCCTTTAGTTTACATCTAAACATAGTGAAAAATAAAGCCTTGGGGAAAAATGAGTAACCCTAGGTGGACACGACTTAGAAATGTATGAAATGTGAAGAAATATAATATGAAATTAAAAGAATAGCAAATACACTTGAAAGGTGTATACAATAGACTGCGATCTCTTGCTAAAGCCGGGGATGCAATTTAACCAGCATTCTGACAGTCAGAAATTGTCCGATAAATATGTCGTTTACCTGCATTAATATTGTTATAGTAATTCAATTACCCCATTTTAAATTTTATAGAACGTTTTCCTACAAGTTCACAAGATTTGCGACTGTTTCCCGTATTGGAAAGTGATCACTAATATTATAGACAGAAAAGACCTACTTATTATAGGTTTTCCCATATGGACATATCATGTGTTGAAAATTATGTTACAATTCGTGTGTATTTCTCATTTTTACTAGGTATGAGGTTTTTTCTGCTTCTTCTGATCCTTGAAGCCAGCGTGGCACAAACTGATCCACCGCCCGAAAAATGCTTCAATGAAGCTATTCCAAAATACGTAACATGCAGACCAGTACATGGAAGACCAGCAGCCTGTAACTGCAGAAACATAGACCCATGTTATATCAAGTTTATCATCACTCGAAAAAGAAAGATTCATCCCACTTCAACCAATAACTACAACTATTATGTAAACGGTACGTTTCAAGGTCCAACGATTATCGCAGAAGAAAAAGGAATTGTTGTCGTTGATGTTTTTAATGAAATGGATGAAGACACTTCTATACACTTTCACGGGATGCATCAGCACAATGTTCCCTGGATCGATGGTGTGGGAAATATTACCCAGTACCCAATACCAGCCAATGGAAAGTTCAGGTAAATAAAGTTTGACAATTATAGAAAGACGAGAAGCAAAAGTATATGTCCAGGACTATAGAGCATGTACTTACAGAACACAACAACCTCCTTTGAGCTACCTTTGAAGTCTAATTTTCTTTGAATACAGCAATGAAATGCACAATATTGATTCAGAAACCTATTGTTATGCACCTACGATAAGATTTTCTGATACCATCATCTGCATATATATAGGTATATCTTCCGAGCATTTCCTCAAGGCACACATTGGTACCATTCTCATATGAGATATCAAAGAGATGCAGGATTGTTTGGTGCTCTGGTAGTTCACGAATCGCAAGGCGATATTCACGAAAGATTGGGACCGTTCGTCGATGAGCCTGAGAAGTATCTGTTGACGTTGCTCGAGAGTTTGAAAAATGTTCAGCCAAGTGGGAAACCTGACCCATTTTGTTTACCTGATGGATCTAAACTACCCATACAATATGACAGGGTGTCATTCTTTTTAAATGGTAAAGAAATTGCAAAAGACATCCTAGGACGTCGTGCTAATGAAAGTCATTCAGAATATTTCGTTGTTCCCGGAATGAAGTATCGCTTTCGTGTTCTCGGCGCAACTAAGTCGAACATTTTGATCATTTCTATCGATTATCACAAATTGCACGTTATTGCAACTGACGGTTACCTTGTGAACAAATTTACAACCGATTTTCTTATAGTGCACGTTGGAGAAAGGTACGATTTCATTTTGGAGGCGAAAAAAGGGGTAAAACCTGGAACTAAATATCCGATCAATATTCAGACACTCGCAGTGAAATGTGACAATAACAGTGAGGTAGCTGGATTAAGTTTTGCGTTTGTTGTCTACACGGATAAGAGTGAAAGCAAAAACGTACCCACAACCATTGCACAGCAAAGTGATCGTTGCAGCAATGCTCTGTCTCCTTGCAAGATATTGAACTGTCCCTTTCTACTAATGCCAACTGATTTCATTAACGATGGCACTTACATGAACTGCTATAACGTTAGAGAGCTTCGATTACTGTATCCCACACCAGAGAGGGATATTCCTAGTTCTGGTAACATCTCACAATCGTCATTCTTTAACTTTGAAGTCATTTGGCCAAAAGCTTTGATAAACGGCGTGCAGTTTTATTTGCCTAATATCCCTCTTGTCGAAAACACAGGAACTAAACAAGAGTGCATATATCCGGTGGATTGTAAAGAACCTGGATCGCAATATTGCACACATACGGTCTATTTGAATCATTCCACCACCACAAGATTTGTTCTATCTTCAATAGTAACTCAGGGGAAACAAGATCCTGTGGACATTACACACCCAATCCACATGCATGGGCACACATATTTCATCGCAAAGATTGCATATCCTGACTATTACGACAACGGCACGATCAAGGCTCCAAACCAGGATCTTACCGTGCCGAAATGTGGTCCAGCAAGTTGGAGAGGAAGCACACCTGGGGGAATTACTGTCGACAGAACTACCGTCCGAAAAGATGTGATCATTGTTCCCGCTGGGGGGTATGTAGTTTTGGAGTTCCTCGCAGATAATCCAGGATATTGGTTCATGCATTGTCATATCGACGAACATCTCAATCGGGGAATGGCATTAGCCATCGGTGAAGCTCCCTCATGTGCCAGCAGCCCTCCCACACCACTTTTGAATGAAACTGACGAGTTCTGTTTCAGCGTTGATACGTTTAAAGCTAAAGAAGGAGAGGCAAATGGAGAATGTCGACGTGCTATTGCAGCCCGTTCACCCGGCCATATTCTAACCATCAACGCAGTATCATTCTTGTCACAGTTGTTCGGTTTTATTACAGCTTTGTTATTTCTTCGTTTGATTTAAGGACATATGTCAACTTTAATGTTACTTTTTGTGCACTGCACATCAACATTTTTTTTATATAATGAGTAAGATTCTAGAATTATACAATAATTTGGGGTGTTTAGTGAAGCTCCAATATTTTGATGTTTTTTTAAGAATAATCTCCGGGGAATCAATAGGTAAGAAAGTAACTTGAAATATGTAGTTCTTTTTGTATTTGTAAGAACCTTCCAGGACGGTTTGCTTTTGATTATTTTAGAAAAATTATCATTGTAGTTTTTTGAATTATCAATTTTCCCGTTACAGTTTGGATTCAGTCTTCGCCACTCAGTGGAGTGGCTATGGAGTGGTGTGTCATAATCTTATAGTTTATAGTATCATTCGCCTTGTATCTGAAATCACGAAGTAGCTTCTTTTTCAGGTCTTCCAACATGCATGACCTGAATAAAATCATACGGCAAACATTTAAAATGGATGTAATCAGCACCCAAAGATTACATTCGCGACCGAACACTCCAGTCTTGTGTCATCGTCTGGGGTGATCTCACGTTGAAACATTGATCTTTAAGTCCGTTCTCCACTAGGCGAATTTATTCGCACAAACAGATAAAAAGTAGGACACGTTTCTACTTTTTTTGTGGCGAATTCCGTTTTCGCAAACCAATACATGTCACCGGATCTCAGATATCGCTTCGCGTCGCGCGAATAAACTCGCCTAGTAGAAAAGGGGCTTTACTTAAGTAAGTACTATCGACATGACGTCATGGCAAGTGCACTTTTAAAAAGGTGTGTTTAAAAACACACCAATGTGTTTTGCAGGATCCTATTTAGGGCACAAGGGCTCGCATTAATATGCCAAGCTTCGAAGCAACGCCTTTGTCTATAACCGTCAATGCCTATATTACACCATCGCTTTAACTTCAAAAAGAATTTTTGAATGTGTAATTTTGAATTTTAATATCACGCAGGGCGAGAGTACATTAACTACCTGTCTATAATATATAGCAGAGAAACGGGTGATGTTATTTCACTTTTATGACTATATTAGATATAGACTGATTAAAGTCATTCTATAGTTTAAACTCAGGTCTTGCTAATAGCTAAGGATATTATTGGCTTCCCTCGCACGTAGTGCGCTATACAGTATAAAACCTTTATTTTACTGCATGCATGGACGTTATTAAAACATTATTTCGCCACTCAGAAGAAAGACGCCTTGCATATATAAGTAATTAATTTTTCAGTGCAGTGGTATAACTGCTTGAAAACGAGTCATATATTATTGGTAAATTGTATTTGGTAAATATGTTTATAGTATTATTTTGATTTTCTGCTTTATATAATAATTTCATCACAGATCAAAAACGAAAATCAAGCAACTGTTTTGCTATAGAATTGTACTGGCTACCAGTAAATCATTTGTCAAATCTAGAGGTTTCTGCGCATGTGATGAACTTTGACTAAAGTGTCTAAAAACCTTAGCTCGGGCTTAATTGTTAAAATAACTAATTTAAAATTGGTTGTCTCAGATTCATCTCTTTGGAGCAATTTTATTTCGTTTTATTTTAACGTTTTTTAGTTGTTTTACCCAATAAAAAAATGATGTTATAATTTTTGAAGGTAGCAGTTATAAAATAACAAAGGTAACCCATTTAAATTGGTTACTGTTCTTACAGTGTACAAATTAAATTTCCTTGAAAACTTTTATGGAATGCTGATTCAAGTCTTGCGCGGGAAGCCTTCGTCTTTCCTCTACGCGATATATCACAATGCACTGTTAAAGAAACCAGCGAAAGACAAAACCAGAAAAGCCATAGTAAATATACCATGCACTAAAGTTAAAACTGAATACCACGTACCTGATAATCGTTTGTTGAGATTATCGAATATATTAGCGGTATATATAGATGAGTTCTGGAAACTTGTTATCTTCCACCGAGTCAGTAGCTAAAGGTTCTCTGTAGATATTTTTCATGCTAGCTACTAAAATACAAGCCACCGTGCAATTCGGGTCTATATATAGCTACGTTTCTGCAGGAAAAGATCGTTTGCACTAGAGTGCACGAGGTCGGTTCAGACTTGTACACAATCAAGGTATGCATTTGTAGCTTGATCTGGCCATCTGGGGGCAGTTTTATAAAGACTATAGTCAACTTTTAACTGTAGTTTTGTAAAACCGGCTCCTGGAAAGCATATCATTTGGAATGATATAGGATGTCTAATGAAACTCAGGTGTCTCACATTTAAGAAAATATACTCAATCATAACATGATACCTATAACGTCCTTCGTGTGGTACGGTCTGTTGTCTACATATTAAATGCCAAACGTGAAAAACATATTTATATCATGCCACAACAATACAATTTTTAGTTCGATTATAGCTCATATTATACAATATACATTGATACGCTATTTAACATAAATGTGGCTCTTGTCTATATGTTTTAAAACACCGCCGAAATGATGTGCGCAGCTTTTCAGTTATTTATCTCAGCATGCAACTGAGTCCTATTTCCACTTGGAAAACCTTGTTTCAACACGATTTTTGGGTGGTTACAAAGGACTTCAGAACACGCATCCGGAGAGCCATGAGCGAAATAATCAGATGCTTAATTAGTACGGCGATTGTCGCCGTAATCGTCAAATGTACAAAGTTAACGAGTCTAAGGTGCACCAAATCATACCAAATCTATGACGCGACGTGACATTAAAAACTGCTACCATTGTTAGGAACCCGGTATTAATTTGTTTTATTAATTTGTTTACATACGGCTCTGACTTTCTTTATCGAAAGGAGTCTATAATTTCTACGGATAAGGAAACTGTGGAATTAGAGCTCACTACAATGAATAGTAAAGACCAGTATAGTAAAAGCGGTATAGACAAGACGATAAAAAGATCATTTTCGAAGTTGCGTTACACAAATTATTAATAGTTTTATAATAGCTATCGATTACATTAATGAATTAAATACAAAAATCAGTTCGTGGCTCTCTAAGTTTAATTTAATAGGTTGCCACGCATGCACTGTTCGTAGCTATATATGCCATTTAAATAGCGATGCTGTTTGGGACTTTATCAGGTGAAAGCCATGTATAGAGACTGATCATACCTTTGTTTCTCTCATGAATCTTTTGCGAAATCTTTTCAAGCTCACTCTGAAAATTAGCTATGGCGGTTTGTGCCGAAGCATCGCCAAACAAGCTGTCAGAGAAGTCACCAAGAAATTTCTAAATTGAAAAATAAATACTTCCTTTTTTAGAAATTCATTAGTTACCGGAGTTAACTAAAATTGCCATTATAGAGGCTCGTTCCTTTAACAAGAGGTTTCGTTTCGACGACAAATTGTTGCATTATTCGCGTATTGCGTCGTATTTCTCATAGCGTTAACTAGCTATCGTATATAACCGATGGATTTATTTTTATATAATACTCACCTCCGTCGGATAGATGGTAGTTAAGGCTTTCACAACGGTAACCATTGTTCCTGCTTGGTGTTTATTTGCCAACGAAGCCATGATGAGATTGTTGTCAACCTTTCCTCTTGTGGTAGGTGGTGGTTGTCGCATCAAGCTGGGAGAATTAGGATGGAAACCGTAGGTTGCCATTTGAGGGAAATTAACAGCGGCATGTTGACAAGAGCAGGTGAAAATTACGATACACAAAAAGTGGATTAGCTCATCACGCTTTGTAAATGTGCTGGGGATTTTCTTATCCACACTATCACCTCCAGATGGGTAGCCGTTGGTATTAAGATCACGAATCCAGTCTTGAATCTCATTATCCTATAAACACAAATACTCTGGATAGTTTTTTGTATATATTCCACAAGTGTAATGTTGATCACGCAAGAAATTCATACAGCCCATACAGTAAAGTCAGACATTCACACTGTATATCGCGTGAATGTCCCATATGTAAATTAGAAATTTTCTGTTCTATAGTCTGTCAAACGCCAAAATTTATACCTTTTGGACAGATTTGTCATCTTTGTAGTAAATATATATAATATTTTGTACAAACTGGTGGATGGCGTCCCAGAGAAGTAAAGCGTCGTTTTTGTAGTGAAACTTCTTCAGATCTTTGACACCCCGTTCAGTAAGGTTCTTCTTTAGATCATAACTTTCAAATGTGACGTTTCTGTAGTGCCTCTGCATCAAAGCAATATGACCGCCACCTCCTATGCTTAGCACCTTGTCCGCCACACCTCCGGGTGGAATCAACTTGCTTCGCCCAAGCGTGTTGATGGCCATAATTCCCTTCGTGTGGGGATACAAAAGTTTCCATACAGGATGAACTGAGGGAAGATTTCGCCAAGAGGCCACAGCGGTTGGTTCCATCATTAAGTGACACCGAAGAAGATGTGTAATCATCTATAAAATTATATATTAATTGATTTGCTATGAAACTGGAAGTTTTTCAACGTGAAAAATATAGAAATTGAACTTTAAAAATATAGACTGATAGCTCTTACCTGATGATACTGTGTATCGGCACATCGGAGCCATAGTTTTGCCATAATCCAATCCCACCCCGTATCTTTTTGAGGTGTCCAAATTGGAGTTTCTTTTCCAGGTTGTTGCCCCAATTGAATGGCAATAGGTACCAAGTCATCATTCTTCCTCAAATAGAAAAGCCCCATAGCTGCTGTTATGTAGCGTTTATCTTTTGGTTTGTTCATTGTGCAGATGCCTTCAAGAATTTTGTAGTCAACGATGAAAATCACGCCCTCCTATATCAATGAATACACTGATGAGAAATGCCCAGGAACTGGCTCGTGCATGTTGTACATTCTAAATGTGTGATGGATGAACCTCTACGTACAAAATATATTTTTGCTTAGAGCTGAGGTGATGAAAATGTGTTATGTTTCTTACGTTGATAGCTCGGTTTAAGTTATATCTCCGATCAAGGAGATTGTTCACCATTTCATTCTTGACAGGAAAATTTTGAGGCAGCTTTTTACACTTTCTGATCACTTCAGGGTTTGAGCCGTTGAGGAACTGTGATCCGAACCACACGTCATCTCTCCAATAATCTGCAGCATCAGGAAGACACGATTCGATGGCGGGAGTAATGAGGGTTCTGAAATCATCGAGGGTATTCCATGACTCCCAAAGGTCATAAAAACTGCTCAACCCCAGATTCGCAAAGTCTGCTAAGCCGACTTCGAAAAGAGACGCTGTAGCTTCGTCGGTAAACTGCACGTCTTCTGGTAGTGACCACGGGTCCTTCGCTTCGACAAATCCAGGAAGGTCCTTAGTGTACCTTGGATCAGAGCCCCACTTGTACAGCTCTCTGTTCTCACTAACTTCTTTTTCTCGCTGTTTAGCTAAGGTGGTTACATTCTCTTTTGAATTAGGCAATATCGCTAAAAGATTTGATTTGAATACGAAGGTTATCATAATGCAAGTCCTTAGCACCAGCAAATGAAATTTAAATGAAACTGGAGGCTTATCAATTTCTCGACCTCACTAAATAACATAAAAAATTTAGCTTATTATGTATCGAAATTATGTATAATAATATATATATATATATATATATATATATATATATATATATATATATATATATATATATATATATATATATATATATATATATATATATATCATGTACGTGAGCTAGTTTTATAAATAGTTCAGTCATGCATGAGAATACAAATTATAGGTTATACATATTTGATGTTTGATTTCTTTCAATGAGAATTTTTCAACTAAATCCACGTGGTGTTTCCAGAAACGTGCAGAGTTACGAATAGTGTATTTGGCCTATTAGAATGATCTAATTTTGAAGGCACTCGTAGGATCAATAATTTGTACCTTTTGCTTCGTAAACTACCACAGATTTAATGATCCAGCGATAGCAAGGGAATGTGTAACTGCTGCTTTTGTCATCCTCCTTCTCAATAAGAACTTTTTCCAAGTACCAGTCATTCTTTATGTCGAAGATATCATGCTTTTTCAAAGAGATCTTTGCAATCTCTCCAACATCGTCGCCGGCTACATCATAAGTATCGGTTTCTCCTCTCATAAAATCGATGTGAAAATGTTTGCGGAGTCGAAATTCTGATGTTTCGGTACCATTTTTGCCTAAATATAAGACTTTTCAGGTAATCTGGAATTTTGATATGATTGTATAGAAAATTTACAATCTTTTATTGTTAAAGTAATCTTGCGTTTGGGGTCGAGTTTAGCGTCCACACAGACAGTGTAGCTTCACTGGGACAGAAATTCAATGTCAACGAGTTCCCAATAAATCTACAGGTGTAGACGCGGTGCGTAGAATGAAACGAACTTGACGTAGGAATTTTGATAATTCATTAACAAGATATATACAGGTTTGGGTCGAATAAGTCGATTGAGAATATTGCGTCGGTTCGAACTAAAATATGATAAGCAAACAAACTATAGTAACCTATCACATGAAATTAATACGAATATATACTTGATAATTGACATAAATGAGATATACTTATTAAACTGAGAATTAGCATGCAATATAACAACTAAACCGATTTTAGCAGCGCTTTATATCGAAACACTTAGCGCAGGTTTTGGTGCGCGAGGGTGTAGCTACATTACATGCGTACCCTAGACAAATGAGTTATATACCTATTACAACAGATTCTTAATCATGCATGAAATAAAGCGCAAATAATTAGTCCTTTTGTCAGTAAAACATTTAGCGCGACAATCGCTAACTGAAACAACGTTTTATCTATTTACTTACTTTGGTTTGCAGACGCACCAACTTTAACTATCCAATATACGCGTAGATATAGCTTTCGAGGTAGAATAAAGACAGAATTTTTTGTCTCACAATGCGAATAGAATTGTAGCATAAACCTTTGCTTTCTTACAAGCGTCCACATTCGAGACTCAACTAGGAATGAATAACCTAAGCTAGGTAGGCTGTTTTTGTGTAGAATGAACCGGATTTCAAAACATAGAAACGCGGTGTGTTTTTGTGACGGACATAGCGTGGCTAGGCAAGGCAACCGCATTGCGCATTTGCTAACCAAATTTACGCATTTGATGTAAATCTTTGCGCTGAAACGGAAAATAACAACGTGAACGACCTTCTGTTTCGAAAATGTTTCTGTTATTTTCAAAATCAAAAAAAAATTTAAACTATCATTATATTCCTGTAAATTACATAACAATCATAAATTTGACTACTCTGGCGTCCATAGATTCCAAATTTCGCTTCCAGAATTTTAAAAAGATAAAAGGGCACAATTGTGCAAAGATCACATTGAAAAAAGGACACATTTTGGTGAAAAAAGGACGCTCTTTAAAATTTAGGGGGCTGCGTGTCCCAGTGCCCCGTGGTTCTGACTTCACTGTTTGTTTGAAAAATGTTGGACTTCGTAGTTGTCGTTGGTATTGTATTGTATTTTTCGTTCTTACCAATAAGCTTGATTACAACAGATGCAAAAACATCACCAGCACCAGCAAGATTCCCGGTTTCCACCGTAATTTTATACTTCATTCCCGATGTACTGAAATACACAAATAGTTTGTATTCACTTTTCCGAAAATTTCTAAGAAGTTGAACCCAAACACCCCACAATCTCAGATATCTACGTTGTTATTCGATATCTTGACTAAACACAAGACGCCCTAAACGGCCCTTTTGGCTATTGCAGGCGCGCACTCTGTATATAAACATAATGTCCGCACAACCCTCACTCAAATTTTCGCATATACAAACAGTGTATACAAACGTACATACAAATAGCTACAAAAATACACACAAAAAACTAAACCAATGACATGTGGGAATTGACTTCTCTAAAATATTTGCCTAGCATATTTTGTTCTAATAGTTTTTGAAGGCATGCGAAACTTGAGAACATTTATTGAATTTTGTGATGAAAAGCCGTCAGGACCCTATCAGTCCTATCACATAGTTCTCCTGGCGAGCACCGTCGCCAAGTGAAATCGGTGTAAAAGTGATTAAGGCGATAAAATTTTATTCGTATCATGACCAGAAAATTCGGACATAATTAACATTCTACTTCCGCCTAAATTTGCATATGATGTCAAAATTAAGCTTCGTGAGTTTATAGTAAACTGTAATGTGCACAGTACTAAACGCTAAAAATACAGCTTTAGGTAGGTCGATTATAATATGCCTTAATTGCTCGTTGCAGAGCAAGTTAATCCTAATATTTTTATATAGTATTTCAAAATGTTTTATCAGTATTCGTCCTGCATTTTCAAAACAAAGTTTTGGTCATTTATCACGTTGAATACCATGCATATAAAACGAAAACCGTTATAGCGTAGAAATAAAAAAAATGCCGACATAAACCTTTACCATGCAGCAAAATATTACCTCAGGATCTTTAATATGAGACGAATTACAAGAAACAACCGGGGCAAATTGCAAAGATGCAATGATTTTCTTAAATTTTGCAAAATTTAGGAATGCGCAATATAATTTATAGTTCTGCAAACGAATAATATTTGAACAGATATGCAAATTTGCTACGGCAATCTGCATACTCCATGTCCGCAATTTCTGGCCATGTGCATGCAATACTCAATGAACACCCATGCGCGTAGCTACTTTGGTGTTGCAGCAAAACAGCATAAGCCCCTGCATGCTTTTAGAAATATATTATCTATTCCAAGGCATTGGCGATAAAAAGAAACAAATACTGAGTGCATATAGTATTTAGGTTATTAGCTCATGAAAGATAAAAAATTCAATCTAAAAGGGCTTTGAATAACCGCGACTATGCTGTCCATTATGAAATTGAGCAGCCAATTTAGGATATTTATCATTCCAAGGGTTATTTTGAGTTCTTTATCTTCTAAACTGAAATATTATGCACGGCGTCGATATCTTCTGAAAACTATTCGTCTCGTATAGGGAAAAATCGTGAATTTGAAAATGTTTGGGGCTTCGGGCTCAAGTATATCTGTAAATTGCCAACTTGCTGAAATGTTTGTTCGCGAGCAACACTTGGCTTTTTTTTTAAGTTTTAAACTTACTCCTTTGACTAGTGTTTTGCTTCGGTAATTCTTGAATGTGGACTCTTCTGACGAAATGTCATACATGGGCACAGTTTGAAAAAACTTTAAGGCCAATGACAATGTTTGTCTTTCCGACAAACTATTCTACTAAATTTCCGACGCGATTTTTCGATGTTGGACCACAGTTAATAGATATTAAACTATATATAGTTGCACCGGAACACGATGACGGCGGCTATTAATACAATAGGTCATTGGAAAGAAACACTGAAATAATTATAAAGACCTACAAGAGTTTTAGACGTCGCCCACGCTCTGTTTACAACGACCAATTTCAGGAATTCAAGTCCTGTGTAAATGACGCAAGGAAATCAAAACCAGCAATTATTAAAGTTTTTAACACGGATTTGAATGCATCATAATAGGCCAGTATACTACCGGCTTTCACCGCTAATATAATTAGTCTAACTCTTAAATGTTTACCAAATGTGCTCTCCCCTATTTATTTTCATATTAACTCTCCTAACGAGGGACTTTAGGTCGAAACGTCGAGAAGTGTTTTGTCTATTTTAGGGAGTTGTTATACTTAATTTGATGCTAAGTTTTGAAAGACGCTGCACGCTGCTCCCTGGTTATATTGGAAATAGTAAAAATGAGCATATGAATTTTATCTTAATATTCAATAGCATTCAGCTACCCTGATCGACAACATATTTGTCTGTGTAGTTCTTCAAAGAAAGCATTCGGGTCCTTCTGATACTCAGTTTGGTAATAATTATTGCAACGAACCTATAATGTATAGCCTGTCTCTTCCAATTTTCTTTCGAGAATTTCCTTTTCACGAAATATATAATATATAATGAATGCGAACGAATTTCAGTTCTGCAGGTTAGTACCACTCGTTTTTAACAGGATATTTCGAGCGAAAGTACCAAGGCTTTAATAAACATCTCACAGGAAGTCGTCCCCCGTGCATCCACGTGTTTCTATAGTGTTTTTACGCACATGCATGCGGGAAAAAGGTTTAAACACAATAGCGTAACAGCTGCACAAACAATAATTTGATATCGTCTTTATGCGTCTTTTCTTAAAATTCAAAGCAATACATGTTACAAAAAAACCGCAGTGTACATCTGCAAGTACAGTTGCGAGAAATCATGCATTGCTCGACTACTTCGCCTCCTTCGAAACTTTTCGCTATCGTTTTCCCCAGGTCTATTATTATTATTAGCGAGGGGTAAAGTCGAAGAGACAGTATATAGGCTAAGTGTGGATACGCTCCAATATAACCAGGGAGCAGCGTCTTCAAACAACTTAGCATCAAATGTGGTATAACAACTGCCTAAAATCAGTAGCGTATAGCCAGCCCGACTATATTTGTCCCGCTATGCTAATATTTTCGTGTTCATCGACTGTGAAAATAATAAATTTCTAAAGAAATGGATAATTATAATAACTCCAAATTTACATAGCGGTACAAAATCGTCAGGCTGGCTACGCCACTGCCTAAAATAGACAAAACACTTCTCGACGTTTCGACTTGAGGGCCTTCACCAGGAGAGTTAGTGTGAAAATAAATAGGGGAGAGTGCATGTTTTGTATGCAGGCAAACACGTGATGAAAATGGGCCAATAGAAAACAAATAATCAAAACAAATTGCAATGCATTACATTCCCAAAGAGACGCGTGATTGTTGGCTAAGAATAGCCCGCAATGCGGGAAGCCTTATCAGCAACGAAAACGCATTACAACCAGCTTGAATGTAAACAAAAAATTGAGAGTCATATTACTCTGGGTGAAGTAGGCTAACTTAAATGAAAGAGAGTCATTCATCTATGTCGGAGGGATGGAGAGTGCCAAGCCTGTGGATGAGTCGCATTTCTTGTCGTTTACGGCTATCGTTAGTACCGGAAATGGGTACTTTGCTAAGTCATTCTTACTAGGTATGAAGTTTTTTCTGCTTCTTCTGATCCTTGAAGCGAGCGTGGCACAAACAGGGGTGGCGCCAAAGGAGGGGCAAGGGTCGGAGAAATCTAGCTCCACTGTCGGGGAAAATTTTACAATTCGTCGGGGAATGAACAGGAGATATATTGAGTCGTCCTCTATTGTTTTTAGTTCTCCCAAATAAAACAGAGGTAGTATTTTACATTGTACATGTTTTGTAGTTTAGAAATGTTCATGAAAAAGTCCGTGATATGACTCTGAAATGCTAATTTCCAAAGATCTAGAGCAATCAAATTTCAAAAATTTTCTCATGGAGCATACACTCCAAATCTAAATGGGACTGTAGCAATAAACCGAAAACTTTGCTTCCCACAATTACACGTTAAATAACAACCAGGAGTTCAGCCCCCCTGTCGGGGACCTTAGCCCCTTTGCCGGTGAATTCCTAGCGCCACCCCTGGGCACAAACTGATCCACCGCCCGAAAAATGCTTCAATGATGCTATTCCAAAATACGTAACATGCAGACCAGTACATGGAAGACCAGCAGCCTGTCGCTGCAGAAACATAGACCCATGTTATATCAAGTTAATCACACGAAAAAGAAAGATTGAACACACTTTATCCAATAACTACATCTATTTTGTAAACGGTACGTTTCAAGGTCCAACAATTATCGCAGAAGAAAAAGGAATTGTAGTCGTTGATGTTTTTAATGAAATGGATGGAGACAATTCTCTTCACTTTCATGGGATGCATCAGCGCAATGTTCCCTGGATCGATGGTGTGGGAAATATTACCCAGTACCCGATACCAGCCAATGGAAAGTTTAGGTAAATAAAGTTTGACAATTATAGAAGGACGAGAAGCAAAAGTAAATGTCCAAGGACTATAGAGCATGTACTTACAGAACACAACAATTACTGACGACATGCAGATATACCGTCCGAAAGGATGTAATCATTGTTCCTGCAGGAGGGTATGCAGTTCTGCAATTCCTTTAAGATAATCCAGGATATTGGTTCATGCATGGTCATATCGACGAACATCTCAATCGGGGTATGGAATTAGCCATCAGTGAAGTTCCCTCATGTGCCAGCATTCCTCCTTCCCCCCGCTTCAATAAAACTAACAAGTTTTGCTTCACCGTTGATACGTTCGAAGCAAAAGAAGGAGAGGCAAATGGAGTATGTCAAAATGCTAATCAAAAGACAGTTGCTTCACACGGCTATATTCCAACCATCACCGCATCATCATTATTTGCATTATTGTTCGGTTTTGGTTTTCACTGGATTTGGTTCTCGTTCATTTGATTTCAACATATTATATACTTGCATGAAAACTTACACCTTTGAACTGCAAATGAACTTTGTTTTGTTATAACATTTTAGTGCATAAAAATAGTAGTAATAGGTGAATAGGTGATTTTTTAAGTATCACAAATAATTATAATGTCTGAAGTTATTGGAGGTACGATTGGAATAAGAATATAACCTAATTAGTGCAATCTTGGTATCGCGTATCTCTAAGATGTTCATACCTTAACACTTTAATTTTGTTTAATATCGACAGTTGTAATTCATTTTATTAATATCATTTTAATAATATCATTTTATTAATATCATTTTGCCCGATTCTCTTTAGTTGAAATCCATCTTCACTGATTCAACAAATTCTTTAGAATTAATTACACGATGTTCTGTTAGACCGACAACAGGTTTTAACTCAAGAAAGATATTCGGCTAAATATCAGTGAAACTTGTGATGCAACTATAGGTGTCAGAGGTACACCTAATTTATGTATTTTAGGTAAACGTAAAAATTAAGAAACACATGAATGACACACATGAAGGTTTTATTTTTAAGGTACCATTGGAATAAGAATAAAGCCTAATAATTGTGCAATCTTGGTATCGTATTTGTAACACGTTCCTAACTTAACACTTCAATTTTGTTGAATATCGATAGTTGTAATTCATTTTTATTTATATCATTTTTACGATTTTGCACGATTCTGTTTGGTTAAAATCTGCCTTCAATGCAATAAGTGTGTAACGAAGCAAAAAGGCTATGGATTTGAGCAAAAACTGAAGACAACGAAACTTTTTAAGCACAGAACCATTTGCTATAACATATTATTATTAAGGAGTGAATATCATTATTTCATGGAGGTAGACCTTGGATAGTCATAGTTGGTAATGCGGATGAGTGAAATATAAATGAGCAAAAACTAGAAATTAGCATGAGGCCTCCCGATTTCCTAAGCTAAAAGTGATCTATTTCGTATTCAACAAGATCGTTTCGAACGTTCTATAAAACATGCATATACAAAATAAAATAAGAAAAATAGCAAAATCATGGAAAATATTACATGAAAAGTCTCACAGTTCATGGCTCAATCGTTAAAGAGGAGAGATATGAATTATTTTTGTAAAAATTATTTTTTCACACGGATAAGTGTTCACTTTTAACTTTTTGTATGGAAATGATTGATAGCACTATTACTGATTGACTCATTCAGGAGGGTAATTTCACAACAATGATAACCTTCATGAACAAGGTTTTTGGGTTAAAACCAGGGGCAGGGTATTCCGCATGAGTGTATTCATAATATTCTGCTTAGACAAACTTCTTGCCACAATATATACAACAAAGCTAAAAGCTAACGCTCTCGAACACTAGACAAAGCAACCAGAGACCGAGATATTGTGAAGAAAATGGGCATGTTTACTCGGTTTCGTATAGTGATGCTGTGTATTACATACTTGTAATTTACTCAGTTAGGCTGGAAATATGGAACATATTCAGAAGAAAGAAGAAACTGATTGGCTGCCAAATCCTTTTGATTTTGATCTGTTTTCCTGATCTTGGCTAGGTATATTTACCACAAATACTAGTAGTTGGTGAGGTCCTATGTACGTGAAGTAATACGTTCCTTATTTCCCCCAAAATAGAAATTATGAACTCTCCAGCATGGCTAACAAAGTCTGAGCAACATGTAAAACAAATTTCAGTACACTTTTACTGCATGGTTTCTGTATTAATAATACTGAAAGCTGTCTTCATGTCACGTCCGCCTTCGATCATCTAAGTGGAGGAGATTCACTAACGCGACCGGACGAATTTTTCATTTTCAAAAGGAAATACATTGAATTCTGAAAGAACGTTTTGAGAGATATCGGTACCAGACCAGTCACAAAGGCCGGTGTGTGTCTGCCTTTAGTATTGGCAGCCAGTTACATACAGTGAAGTAGCTAGCTAATTTTCTGCTGTTCATAAACATTAAAGTCTTTCTGGACTGAAGGAATCGAACGAATCATTATATAAGACTAAGGCTTGCATAGCGGGACTAATTCGCGAGGCTGCAGCTTTTCAGTTATTTACCTCAGCACGCAACTGTGGCCTATTTCCACTTGGAAAACATTGTTTCATCACGATTTTTGGGTGGTTACAAAGGACTTCAGACCACGCATCCGGAGAGCCATGAGCGAAATAATCAGATGCTTAATTAGTACGGTCGGTTGTCGCCGTAATCGTCAAATGTACAAAGTTAACAGTCTAAGGTGCACCAAATCATACCAAATCTACGACGCGACGTGATATTAAAAACTGCTACCATTGTTAGGAACCCTGTAATAATTTGTTTTACATACGGCTCTGACTTTCTTTATCGGAAGGAGTCTATGATTTCTACGGATAAGGAAACTGTGGAAATTAGAGCTCACCACAATGAATAGTAAAGACCAGTGTACTAAAAGCGGCATAGACGAGACGATGAAAAGATCATTCTCGAAGTTCCACTAGATAACTTATTAATAGTTTTACAATAGATATCGATTACATTAATGAATTAAATACAAAAATTAGTTCGTCGTTCTCTAAGTTTAATAGGTTGCCACGCATGCACTGTTCGTATATTCTATTTAAATAGCGATGCTGTTTGGGACTTTTTCAGGTAACAACCATGCATAAGGACTGATCATACCTTTGTTTCTCTCTTTGATCTTTTGTGAAATCTTTTTAAGCTCACTCCGAAAATTTGCTATGGCGGTTTGTGCCGAAGCATCGCCAAACAAGCTGTCAGAGAAGTCACCTAGAAATTCCTAAATTGAAAAATAAATATTTCCTTTTTTAGAAATTCATTGGTTACCAGAGTTAACTGAAATTGCCGTTACAGGCTCGTTCCTTTAACAAGAAAATTTGGTTTCGACGATGAATTGTTACATTCTAGTATAATTCGCGTAATGGGTCGTATTTCTCATAGCGTTAACTAGCTATCGTATAGCCTAATTTAATAGCGATGGATTTATTTTTTCATAATATTCACCTCCGTGGGATAGATGGTAGTTAAGGCTTTCACAACGGAAATCATAGTTCCCGCTTGGTGTTTGTTTGCCAACGAAGCCATGATGACTTTGTTGTTAACCTTTCCTGTTGTGGTAGGTGGTGGTTGTCTCATCAAGCTGGGAGAATTAGGATGGAAACTATAGGTTGCCATTTGAGAGAAATTAACAGCGGCATGTTGACAAGAGCAGGTGAAAATTACCATACACAAAAAGTGGATTAGCTCATCACGTTTTTTGAATGTGCTCGGGATTTTCTTATCCACACCATCACTTCCAGATGGGTAGCCGTTGGTATTAAGATCACGAATCCAGTCTTGAATCTCATTATCCTATAAACACAAGTACCCTGATGAGTTTTTTTGTATATATTCCACAAACCAAAAAAAAAACAAAAAAAAAATCAACAACTTTGGATTTTCGAGCTTGTGGCATTTGCTTATTCTTCGATGCGTGTAGCTATATAACTTATGTTTCTTCTGTGTGTTATTTGTTTTTGTATATGTAAATATGTAATCGGAGGAATGCCTCGCATGGGATCTCGTGTCCCGTTTGCATTTCCTCCGTTTGAACATTGTTCAATAAATTTGATATATACAAGTGTAACGTTGATCACGCAAGAAATTCATACAGCCCATACAGTAAAGTCAGACATTCATACTGTATATCCCGTAAATGTCCCATATGTAAATTAGAAATTTTCTGTTCTATAGTATGTCAAACGCCAAAATTTATACCTTTTGGACAGATTTGTCATCTTTGTAGTAAATGTATATAATATTTTGTACAAACTGGTGGATGGCGTCCCAGAGAAGTAAAGCGTCGTTTTTGTAGTGAAACTTCTTCAAATCTTTGACACCCCGTTCAGTAAGGTTCTTCTTCAGATCATAACTTTCAAATGTAACGTTTCTGTAGTGCCTCTGCATCAAAGCGATATGACCGCCACCTCCTATGCTTAGCACCTTGTCCGCCACACCTCCGGGTGGAATCAACTTGCTTCGCCCAAGCGTGTTGATGGCCATAATTCCCTTCGTGTGGGGATACAAAAGTTTCCATACAGGATGAACTGAGGGAAGATTTCGCCAAGAGGCCACAGCGGTTGGTTCCATCATTAAGTGACACCGAAGAAGATGTGTAATCATCTATAAAATTATATATTAATTGATTTGCTATGAAACTGGAAGTTTTTCAACGTGAAAAATATAGAAATTGAACTTTAAAAATATAGACTGATAGCTCTTACCTGATGATACTGTGTATCGGCACATCGGAGCCATAGTTTTGCCATAATCCAATCCCACCCCGTATCTTTTTGAGGTGTCCAAATTGGAGTTTCTTTTCCAGGTTGTTGTCCCAATTGAATGGCAATAGGTACCAAGTCATCATTCTTCCTCAAATAGAAAAGCCCCATAGCTGCTGCAATATAGCGTTTATCTTTTGGTTTGTTCATTGTGCTGATGCCTTCAAGAATTTTGTAGTCAGCAATGAAAATCAAGCCCTCCTATATCAATGAATACACTGATGAGAAATGCCTAGGAACCGACTCGTGCATGTTGTACATTCTAAATGTGTGACGGATGAACCTCTACGTGCAAAATGTATTTTTGCTTAGAGCTGAGGTGATGAAAATGTGTTATGTTTCTTACGTTGATAGCTTGATTTAAGTCATATCTCCTATCAAGAAGATTGTTCACCATTTCATCCTTGACAGGAAAATTTTGAGGCAGCTTCTTACACTTTCTGATCACTTCAGGGTTTGAGCCGTTGAGGAACTGTGATCCGAACCACACGTCATCTCTCCAATAATCTACAGAATCAGGAAGACACGATTCGATGGCGGGAGTAATGAGGGTTCTGAAATCATCGAGAACATTCATGCGGTTGAAGGCAATCATGAAATCATTCAAGGTCATCCATGAGGTCATCCATAAAATCATTGAAGTCAGCCATGACTTCAAAACCCGATAAAGGCTGCTCAACCCCATATTCGCAAAGCTTGCTAAGCCGACGTTAAAAAGAGACGCTGTAGCTTCGTCGGTAAACTGCACATCCTTTGGTAGTGACCGCGGGTTCTTCGCTTCGACAAATCCAGGAAGGTCCTGAGAATACCTTGGATCAGAGCCCCAATTGTACAGCTCTCTGTTCTCACTAACTTCTTTCTTGCGCTGTTTAGCTAAGGTGGTTACATTCTCTTTTGAATTAGGCAATATCGCTAAAAAATTTGATTTGAATACGAAGGTTATCATAATGCAAGTCCTTAGCACTAGCAAATGAAATTTAAATGAAACTGGAAGCTTATAAATTTCTCGACTTCACTTATTATATATCAAAATTGTATACAATATTAATATAATTCTATCATGTACGTGAGCTATTTTTTTAAATAATTCAGTCGTGAGAATACAAATTATAGGTTATATATATTTGATTTTTGACTCCTTTCAATGTGAATTTTTCAACGAAATCCACGTGGTGTTTCCACAATCGTACAGAGTTATGAATAATATCTGGCCTCAAAGACCGATCTAATTTTAATCTCACTCGTAGGATCAATATTTTGTACCTTTTCCTTCGTAAACTACCACAGAATTAATGATCCAGCGATAGCAAGGGAATGTGTAACTGCTGCATTTGTCATTCTCCTTCTCAATAACAACTTTTGCCAAGTACCAATCATTCTTTATGAGGAAATCATGCTTGTTCAAAGAGATCATCGCAATCTCTCCAACATCGTCGCCGGCTACATCATACGTATCGGTTTCTCCTCTGTTAAAGTTGGTGTGAAAAATTTTTGTGGAGTGGATACTGTGATGTTTCGGTACCATTTTTGCCTAGATATAACACTTTTCAGGTAATCTGACATTTTGATATGATTGTAATGTATTATTCAAAATTTACATTTTTTTAATGTTAATGAAGTCCTGCGTTGGGAGACGAGTTTAGAGTAATGCGCGAAAGGTTTGTTTACGTTGGGAATATCGTAAAGCATGTTGATATTTGTCGTCTCAAACAGATGCATCAGGACAGGTAAACGGCTATATTAAGTGGGGCTGAACATCAGACGAAAACTGTACAAATTAGATTCTGTATTTTTTCAGTTTTACATCAATTCCTGTGCAGGGATGGCGGAAGAAAATTGTTGACCATGGTCGCAAAAATTTCTAGGGGCACTAAAAATCAAAAAAAGAGCACTCTTTGTGGAATTAATTTTCGATAGCTGTGTTATAGTTGTTTTTGTGTTAAGAGAACATTGATCGGGGTGAATAAATTCATAAATTCTTGTTCTTCTGAACGAATATCTCTTAAAATCAGTTGTCAGTTAGGTTTATGTACATTTTTAAAAAGATTAAAGGGCACAATTGTACAACGGTCACATTAAAAAAAGGGCAAATTTAGGGGACCACGTGTCCCCAGGACCCCGTGTTTCTGACATCACTGTTTGTTTAAAGATTGTGGAACTTCATAGTTGTTGTTATGGTTGATAGTATTGTATTTTTCTTTCTTACCAATAAGTTTTATTGAAACAGATGCACGAGTACCAGCACCAGCAAGATTCCCGGTTTCCACCGTAATTTTATACTTCATTCCCGATGTACTGAAATACACAAATAGTTTTTCCGATAATTTATAAGACGTTGGACCCCAACCAGCCCGCAATCTTAGATATCCACGTTGTTATTCGATATCTTGACTAAACACAAGACGCCCTATAAACGGCCCTGTTGGCTATTGCAGACACGCACGCCCTATATAAACATAATGTTCGTACAACCATCACTCAAATTTTCGCATATACTGGCACAAACAGTGTACACATGCAGATATATACAGGAAAATACTCTTAAATAAATACTCTTAAATAGCTGCAAAAATACACACAAAAAACTAAGCCTATGTGGGAATTGACTTCTCTAAAACATTTGCGAAGCATATTTTGTTCTAATAGTTTTTGAAAGCATTAAAAATTTAAGAACATTTATTGAATTTTGTGAAAAGCCGTCAGGATCCTATAAGTCCTATCACACAGTTCTCCTGGCGAGCTCCGTCGCCAAGTGAAATCGGTGTAAAAGTGATTAGAGCGAGAAAATTTTATTCATGTTGCATGCAACACTCAATGAACACCCATGCACGTAGCTACTTTGGTGTTGCAGTAAAACAGCATAAGCCCCTGCAGGCTTTTAGAAATATATTATCTATTCCCATGCAGGCATTGGCACTAAAAAGAAATAAATACTGAATCTAGTCACAGATATACGCGCATTTAGTGCATATACTGATATTTAGGTTATTAGTCATGCATGAAAGATAAAAAATTCAATCTAAAAGAGCTTTGTATAACCGCGACCCTGCCGTCTATTATGAAATTGAGTAGCTAGTTTAGGATATTTATCATTGAAAAGCTTAGCTGCTAGACTGAAATATTATGCACTTGTCGATATATTCTGAAAACTATTCGTTTCGCTTTTAGGGAAAAATCGTGAATTTGAAAATATTCGGGCTCAAATATCTGTGAATTGCGAACTTGCTATTTCTAAAAAAACCCCTGGATTCCATGTTCTTGCTGCCTGAAATGTTTGTTCGCGAGCAACACTTAGCAAATGCATAAAAAGTTAAGTTTTAAACTTACGCCTTCGACCAGTGTTTTGCTTCGGTAATTCTTGAATGTGGACTCTTCTCACGAAATGTTATACATGGGCACAGTTCGAAAAAACTTTAACGCCAATGACAATGTTATATAACTTCTGTTTCGTGCAAGATTAGCGTGCGTCTTTGAGGCTTTAAAAAATGCAACACCTATACCTAGCCACTTATATAACGAGACATGCGTACTCACAAAAGGAAGTTTTTAACAAAGTATTTTTATCTTCCGGCGAAATTTCCGACGCGATTTTTCGATGTTGGACCACAGTTATAACATATTATTAAACTATATATAGTTGTACCGGAACATGATGACGGCGGCTATCAATACAATGGGACATTGAAAAGAAACACTGAAATAATTACAAAGGCCTATAAGAGTTTTAGACGTCTCCCACGTTCTGTTTACAACGACCAATGTCAGGAATTCACGTCCTGTGTGAATGACGCAAGGAACGTCCTAAAAAATAAACTCCACACTATAGTTAATTTTTGAGACTTAAAAATTTAAAAGCAAAACCAGCAATCATTAAAGTTTTTAATATGAATTTAAATGCATCATAATAGGCCAGTATACCACCGGCTTTCACCGCTAAGATAATTAGTCTAACTCTTAGTTGTTTACCAAATCTGCTCTCCCCTATTTATTTTCATACTAACTCTCCTGACGCAGGTCGAAACATCGAGAAGTGTTTTGTCTATTTTAGGCAGTTGTTATACCACATTTGATGCTAAGTTGTTTGAAGACGCTGCGACGCTGCTCCCTGGTTATATTGGAACGTATCCACACTTATACTGTCTCTTCGACTTTACCCCTCGCCAATAATAATAACAGACTTGGGGAAAACGATAGCTAGCAAATAGTTTCGAAGGAGGCGAAGTAGTCGAGCAATGCATGGTTTCTCACAACTGTACTTGCAGATGTATACTGCGGTTTTTTGTAACATGTATTGCTTTGAATTTTAAAAAAAGACGCATAAAGACGGCGGCTATACCCTAGCCCCGCCACGATATCAAAATTATTGTTTGTGCAGCTGTTACGCTATTGTGTTTAAACCTTTTTCCCGCATGCATGTGCGTAAAAACACTATAGGGACACGCGGATGAATGCGGGACGACTTCCTGTGAGATGTTTATTAAAAAGCCTTGGTACTTTCGCTCGAAATATCCTGTTAAAAACGAGTGGTACTAAACTGCAAAACTGCAATTCGTTCGCATTCATTATATACTATATATTCGTGGGAAGGAAGTCCTCGAAAGCGAATTGGAAGAGACAGGCTATACATCATAGGTTCGTTGCAATAATTATTACGAAACTGAGTATCAGAAAGACCCGAATGCCTTCTTTGAAGGACTACACAGACAAACCACTATTTAATATAGTCATGTTATGCTTCCCCTCAAGTTTGGCGCGTAGCGATTATTCAGTCTTTTTGCAGAATCCCCAATCGATCCCGCGCACACTGGTCCACGTAAAAAACCACTCAGGGGACTGTATTCTATCGTTTATTTAAAGATTCTATTTACAGCGTGAGTTCATGCTTCCTCTACGATCTGACTCAAAAAATGGTATCAAAATTCAATGCAAGCGTTAATTAATAGTGCTATATTACATTACAACGTGTCTTTGTGCCGAATCAACAATGTGTCCTTGTGACGTATTTACAAACAACTAAACTATATTTACATAAAGTGCTCAGGTAACTGCTGCACGCGGAACTGGCGGCGCTGCGCGGGGACCTACAACATCCCACCCACCTTGATTCATACACGTCTATGAATCAAGCATCGCCCTTGTCTTCGCTTTTGAAATCTCAGCAGCAGCTCGTCTCGGACGCTCATGCAGATCATGCAAGGAACCCTCTGCCTCACCTGAAGGGGAATTCCCTTCCGTCCCGTTCCCACCCGGTCGAGCTTGAATTTCCAACGGGTAAAGTTTCTGCACCGGTCTTTTCAGGTAAACTGGTTTACCCTTTCCTGCTATTCTTAACTTAGCTCCCCTAACCTTGCTGTCATTTCCTAAAATTAGCTGTTCTACCTTCCCTAGTTTCCACTTGCCTCGCTTCTCTCCTTCTCCATAAACTACAACTACTTCGCCCTCCTTCAAACTTCTTGCCTTTCGATTACCACTTTTATGAAATTCTCGTAACCCTATGAGATACTCACTTTGCCATCTGGTCCAGAAATGTTGTAATTTCAATGTAATATATTTGAATCTTTCTCCACAACTACTTTCCTCCCTAGCTACCTCCCTCCGTTGTATGAAATTAATTGCTCTTCCGTAAATTAAGTGTGATGGCGTTAATACATCGCCTTCGAATTCTTCATATTCTTCTGTCAATGGTCTGGAATTTAATGTGCCTTCTATCTCTACTAATACTGTGTTAAGTTCATCTACTGTTAATTTGGCATTGCCTAAAACCTTCCTGAGGCATCGTTTAACACTCCTAACCATTCGCTCGAAAAACCCTCCCCACCAAGGCGACCTTTCTAAGTTAAACCTCCAAGTTACTCGCTTCGTTAATAATTCTGCTTTTACTTTAGGTTGATTAAACAACTTCTTTATTGCTCTCTCTGCTGCCTTAAACGTCTTGGCGTTGTCTGACACTATTAGGCTCGGCATTCCTCTCCTCGCTGCAAATCTTCTCATGCAACACAGAAATGTCTCCGCAGACAAATCACGCACTAGCTCTAAATGTATTGCTCGAGTCACACAACAGGAAAATAATGCGATATACGCCTTCTTGGATGCCTTGGTGCAACACCTAACAAACAATGGACCTGCAAAATCTACTCCCACATTAGAAAAAGGAGCAGCTTCCTTCACTCGAAAGCCTGGTAAGTCTGCCATCTGTCTCCCCCCATATGCCCTTTCTTCTAATTTCTTACAGGTGACGCATTTACCTATAACTCGCTTTACCATTTGCCTTCCCTTCACGACCCAATATTTCGTCCTTAGCCTGCCCAAGGTTGCCCTAACCCCACAATGGTGCACTTCACTGTGACATTTTCTGACAATCAGCTCAGTTAATCTATTATCCTTGGGAATAATGATTGGGTGTTTCGTGTTGTACTCTAGCTCAGAGTTACGCAGTCTACCCTTACATCTTATGATACCTCCTTCTTCCATCAAGCCTAGACTGTTACTAATCTGGGCGTACTTTTTAGCCTCCTTTAACTCTGCCTGAGCCTGTTTAATCCATCTATTTTCCGCCTCGTCAAGCTCCTCTACTGTCAATTCTCCACAGCGCTTTTCCATGCCCTTAGACTTTGCTCGTGCATTGAACCCAAACCTAAGTACCCATGCTGTTACTCTGAAAAGTCGTTCCGCTGTCCCATAATCCTCCAGATTTATCACTTTGCTTATACTAGCTAACTCTTTACTACTAGCTACGACCATTACGGAAGACTTTCGTTCTTCTTCTAAGACCGTACTTGTTTTGGCAGCAGCCTCAAATTTCGGCCACTCCTCCTTAGACCTAATAAGCCAATCAGGCCCCACCCACCATAGCTTGTTATCCTTCAATTGTGAAGCAACTACACCCCTAGACCCTATATCCGCGGGATTTTCCACCCCAGGACAATGTCCCCAATCCTCCTTGTTTGTTAATTTCAGGATTTCATTTACTCTGTGGCGGACGAATTGTTTCCACTCACCGTTGTTCATTATCCAGTAGAGTGCTGTCATGCTATCAAGCCACAACTTCGTATTATATACTAACCTGGTTTTCTAATGAATCTTTCACTGACTTTAGTAACTGCGCTAAGAGCCTCGCAGACATTAACTCTAACCTTGGAATGCTAGTTGTTTTAAGAGGTGCTACTCTTACCTTTGATGTTAACATGCGGACATAACTTCCTACATTTGTATAATAAACAACATATACTACCGCACAATATGCTTTCTTACTAGCGTCGCCAAACCCATGTAATGTGCACCCTAAAACCTCTTCCGCTGGATGTTGGTATATGCATCGAGGAATAGTGATTTCCTTGGTCTCAATCAAATCCCTATACCAGATTTCCCACTTTCTTAAAGGCTCTTCCTTAAAGCTGTCGTCCCAACCCGTCTTACTATTACAAACCTCCTGGAATAAGATCTTGGCACTAACTATCAATGGACTTATTATCCCTAGAGGATCGAACAAACTGGCTAAAATGCTCAGGAGGTTCCGCTTTGTTGGCGATAACGTCTCTGCCTTTTCTCCCACCTTGGAAATTTCAAATTTCAGTTCGTCCTTGTGGTTATCCCACACCTGCCCTAAAACCTTATGGCCCTTTGACTCACCCCCTACTGCTCCCAAAGATAACCTAGCATATGTTTCCTGATCATTGATGCTTTGTTCTGACGAACCCTGATCTTTTTCGTGAATCTCTAGTTTACTCCTTAACACCTCACTGTTGGTCAACCACTTCCTTAATCTAAAACCCCTTGTGCCATTCTTGTCTTAGCCTTATCATAAAGTTCAAAGGTCTTCTCTACCGTACTCTCACCACTGACCAGGTCGTCAACGTAAAAACTTTCCTGCAACTTTCTTACAAATGCAGCATCTATTTCGTTATACTTTGTTAAATGATGCCTTAAGGTTGCATTCAGTAGAAATGGTGATGCATTCACTCCAAAAACTACTCTACAAAACCTATAAACAACTCTCCAACTTATCACTTTCTATATCATTGACCCACAAAAATCTCAAACAATCTCTATCCGCCTTATCTACTTCAACATTCAAAAATGCCTTTTCTATGTCACCAACTAAAGCAATCCTATTTTCTCTGAACCGTATTAAATATGCTGTATAATAATGGATTGAGAGAAGGCCCAACATGTAGGCAGTCGTTAAGCGATGTCCCAGACTTACCTTCCTTGGATGATGCGTCATAGACGATCCGGAGTTTAGTGGTCACTGCCTCCCTGCGAATACTGCCTGGTGTGGTAAATAATGAACCCTTTCAACCTTCTCTAATGCAGATACTGGCTCCACTATCCCTCGCTCTACCTGGTCTCTGATGATAGAATCATACTCTGCTAACAATGCTGGCTCTTTCCTCAGTCGTCGCAGCTGACCCTTCATTCTACTTAAGCTATTTGCATAGTTGTCAGGCAACTTCTTATGGCTCTCCTTCCAGGGCAGTTTGACTGAATATCTACTTCCTGTAAATGATATTTCATCTAAAAACTCTTCATGTACCTTATCTTCCTCACTAATGCCTAACCCTTCAAAACTCCATAATTTTTGCACATTACTCTCCAAACTGTCTTCACTACTCAATCTCTGTGCTACAAAATTCACTTGGACTGGCTCCGCTCTCTCAATGTCTTGTACTCTCAGCGGTCCTGATAAAACCCACCCTAATTCTGTTTCTATAGCAACAGGTTCTCCTGATTTACCTCTCTTGGTTGTCCCTGTCTGAAAGCTCCAAAGGTAGTCTGCCCCTATCAGAACATCTACTTCTAACTCATCTTCTGACTTAGAAACATCTGAAAACCATATACCTTCCAGATGTTTATACTCCCTCCGCGCTATCTCTACATGGCTATTTCCTATGCTACATATTTCCGGCACTACAAATGCTTCCAGTGTGATAACCTTATTTCCGTTAAGAGGTTCAAGCTTTAATTCAACCACTTCCCTGTGCTCGGCTTTTACGCATTTTTGACCGAACGTATTAATTCCTAACAATTCCCTTCTTATACCCCTGGGATTCGCGAGACCAGCTGCTTTGGAAGTAACAAAGGAACGATGACTTCCCGCGTCAAAGAGGACCCGCACCTTAACCACCCTTTCCCCCCTTAAAACGCCACGTGCAGTCTGCAAGGCAACCAGGCTACCAGTTCCAGCATGCAAGTTACTATTAGGAGTAGTCACATGCACATTCGTGTTATTGGGTACGTTTTTACATTCGTCATTAGGCTTGGGTATTTCGTCATGCTTACCCTCGCTCTTAGGACTCATTTCGCACAGTGCAACATGATGAGCCCCATCACAAACACTACATTTGTTCTCGACCTTACAACTACTGGCTCTATGACCCTTAGACAAACAACAAAACATCTACCGTATTTGCGAGCCAAACTCTTTCGTGTCTTCGGATCCTTTACTCCCTCACAGTTCTCGTGTTTGTGGATCTTCAGCAGAAAGCACAGTTTCCCTTCCTTTCACTCGCTATTAACGTGGATGCAGTTCCATGTTGTTGACCATATTTTTACCCGACGCCGAACTCCCATCGTTTCTTTCGTACTCTCGACCTCGATCCCACCGCATCGTGCGCTTCACGTAGTTCGAGCTCTTTCTCAAAGGCTTGTAGCATTTCCTCCATTGACCACTCCAGGAAGTTCTGCCCTCTCGTAATAGTCAAGCGAAACTGCTCGGGCAGCTTCTCCATGATCGTCGGAACAACAATAGCGGAATACGAGTTCTCGTTCACCCCCAGGGCTCTCAAGGCGCGGTTATTCGTTTCGCAGCTGTCAAACAACTTCCGTAGTCTCTGCGTGTCCCTTTCTTTGTAAACTGCCGGCAGTTGTATGAGTTCATTCACGTGTGCTCGTTGAACTATGCTTTTCTTTTCGAACCGTTTCTTAAGCAATTCCACTGCACAGTTGTAGTTTGTCCCTGTTAACGCTAATCCGGCAATTGTAGACTTCGCTGGTCCTTCCAAATATCCGCGCAAATATGCAAACTTGTCAACGTCAGACAATGCGTCATTGTTGTCTATCGAGCTTGAAAACCCGTCCCAAAACTCGGGCCACTCACATACTTTACCGTTGAAGTTCTTAAGCTTTAGTTTCGGAAGCTTTGCTCTGACGATCTTTCCCGTACTGGCTGTCGATATACGGCTCTGGTCTAGGTTTCCTTCGTCTGGCGTCGTCAACAATGGCAGTCTTTGTTCACCGGATTCCCGCAGCGCGTCGTCGATTTTCATCAATGTCCTTTCAAATTCTGCGACCGCTTCGTCTGAACTTTCGACCTCTTTATTGAGCTGTGCTTCGGCGTCTTCATCTCCCGAGGCGCTTAGTATGTCAATGATCTGTTCATCGAGTTCCTTTAACCTCTTGACTTTCTCTCGTAACGTGACCTGGCTTTGTCTCAGCCATGTCAAATCCCTTTCTGCTTTCTCGTCAATCGCTCTCGGAATCGTTTCAACTATCTTCGCTACAAGTTTACTAGCCGAAGCTCTATGAGCTCCTCTCACCCGTCTTTTCCTCGTCAGATCGTCCATACCTTTCGTTGTTCCACTTCACGCTAAATCTTTTACACACGACGGCAGCGCAAATATCACTCGCTCTTTGTCCGCAGCCTCGTTCACCTTTCACAAATCCGGTTCGAAGGACCACTGTTTTGCAGAATCCCCAATCGATCCCGCGCACACTGGTCCACGTAAAAAACCACTCAGGGGACTGTATTCTATCGTTTATTTAAAGATTCTATTTACAGCGTGAGTTCATGCTTCCTCTACGATCTGACTCAATAATGGTATCAAAATTCAATGCAAGCGTTAATTAATAGTGCTATATTACATTACAACGTGTCTTTGTGCCGAATCAACAATGTGTCCTTGTGACGTATTTACAAACAACTAAACTATATTTACATAAAGTGCTCACGTAACTGCTGCACGCGGAACTGGCGGCGCTGCGCGGGGACCTACAACAAGTCTCATGCAAACTGGTCTGAAAGTCACGCACTCTAAAAAATATTCGTAAACATATTCGAAATGCTTGTGGTATTTTAAAGGTGGAAAATCAATACGAAAGGGGATCCTACAGTCATGGGAAAGCACTTTGTTTTAACACAAGCACTTTCTTTAAAGCAACTTCCTTTCAACAACACTGCAACTATGTCAAAGCACAAATGGAACGCTCTGCCCATTCTTGGAAACAGTGCATGTGACATTTCAAAAGTCATATATTAAACGATATATCCGCTGTATATACTTGCATGAAAACTTACACTTTTGAACTGTAACTAAACTTTGTTTTGTTATAACATTTTAGTACATAAAAATCCTAGTAATAGGTGAATATAGGCGATTTTTTAAGTATTACAAATAATTATAATGTCTGAAGTTATTTTGAAGGTACGATTGGAATAAGAATATAACCTAATTAGTGCAATCTTGTATCGTATCTCTAAGATGTTCATATACCTTAACACTTCAATTTTGTTAAATATCGATAGTTGTAATTCATTTTATTAATATCATTTTATTAATATCATTTTATTAATATCATTTTGCCCATTTTGAAATCCATCTTCACTGATTCAACAAATTCTTTAGAATTAATTACACGATGTTCTGTTAGACCGACAACAGGTTTTAACTCAAGAAAGATATTTAACTAAATATAAGTGAAACTTGAGATGCAACTATAGGTGTAAGAGGTTTACATAATTTATGTACTTTAGGTAAACGATAAAATTTAGGACACACATGAAGGTTTTATTTTTAAGGTATCATTGGAATAAGAATATAACCTAACAAGACGCCTACTAGGCGTTATATGATCGCGTCGTTCACAGCGGCGTAGCCAGCCCAGCTATGCAAATTTTGTGTCGTAAATGTTCTTAATAATAAAAATGAACAATATACATAGTCGCATGTTGAAAGCAGGAGAAACACACAACAGCCTATTTCGAAACTGCTTGAAATCCTTAAGTGCAGGCTTACTCTGCTCGGCGTGTGCAGTTAGTTGTATGTGTAATGAGTGTAAAGATAAAGATAGCACTTTGATCGCTAGCATTTTGATCGCTTTATTGATTCTACTTTACTGCTTCGAAGTTCGAAGGTGAAACGAAATATGCCCAAAGTGAATACAACAGGTGATATAACTAGCAACTTACCTGTGCGCAGGTTCCCGATTAGGGAGATATGGCCTGCGTCATGAACGGATGCACTCAGCAGTGCAGCATGCACGTTAGCTTAGCAACCACGCCTGCGTAGCTCATGGCTTGCAGGTCAGCGCACCTTATCGCACCTTGCGGGTCGCGAAATTCTCGACCATAAAAATATTAATAAGAACGCTTCCCATTTTAAGAACTCGCTTGCGCATTGCGCAATGCGAGTTAAAAAAAAACCAAGCCGAAACTATAGACCTAGCCGGAGCTAGGTAGACCTTGGATAGTCATTGCTGGTAATGCGGACGCGTGAAATATAAATGAGCAAAAACTAGAAATTAGCATGAGGCCTCCAGATTTCCTACGCTAAAAGTGATCTATTTCGTATTCAACAAGATCGTTCCGAACGTTTTATAAAACATGCATACAAAATAAAATAAGAAAAATAGCAAAATTTTTAAAAATATTATCTGAAAAGTCTCACAGTTCATGACTCAATCGTTAAACAGGAGAGATCTGAATCATTTTTGTAAAAAAAAAATTTTCACACGGATAAGTGTCCACTTTGAACTTTTTGTATGGAAATGATAGCACTATTACTGATTGACTCATTCGGGAGGGTAATTTCACAACAATATATAACCTTCATGAACAAGGTTTTTGGGTTAAAACCAGGGTATTCTGAGTGTAATCATAATATTCTGCTTAGACAAACTTCTTGCTACAATATATACAACAATTAAAGCTAAAAGCTAACGCTCTCGAGCAAATTTCAGTGCACTTTTACTGCATGGTTTCTGTATTAATAATACTGAAAGCTGTCTTCGTGTCACGTCCGCCTTCAATCATCTATTGGTGCTTTAAGGCCCACGAACACTGGAGATTCACTAACGCGACCGGACGAATTTTTCATTTTAAAAAGCAAATACATTAAATTCTGAAAGAACGTTTTGAGAGATATCGGTACCAGACCAGTCACAAAGGCCGGTGTGTGTCGGCCTTTAGTATTGGCGACCAATTACATACAGTAAAGTAGCTAGCCAGACGATTAACTTCCGCTATGCTAATGTTCTGCTGTGCATAAACATTAAAGTCTTTCTGAAGGAACGAATCATTATATAAGACTAAAGCTTGCATAGCGGGACTAATTCGCGAGGCTGGCTATACGCCACTGATAACATAAAACCTTTGGTATAGAATCGAACTTTGCCGTTAAGCCGAAAGAAAACAAGTAATAGGACATATGTGCACCCATATCCAAGTGCTACTCTTAATATGACACAATTGTCAGACATCTGTCAGAATGCCTCGACTGTCGAGAGCTATTTTATTCGGTATTCAGTTGCAACTTTATGTTATGCACCATGCAACATTATGGAATTCACTACCCACGACGGGATTCACGAAATAAGACTTTTCATAAACGTCTCAAGGTATGTGATTTTGTTTAATTTAGAATGAATATTTAGTTAATTTGATAACTAACACTTTACCACATGTGTAATTAAATATGCGGAGCTATCACGATTTCAAAACAAAATGATGTTGAATAAAGAAATTGTTAGCAACTGAGAACCCTATTATAGCAGTCTGGGCATTTTACACGAGGTAAGCGTTTACTTGGGACCTAGGCCACGTTGACAAGGTACCGGATTGCTATCGGAACAGGTGAAATTTTATAAGTAATAAAAGACAGTGAAGATTTTTATTGCCCGAGATCTAAATAAGCATTATTAAATTGATAACTTTTGCACAAATGTGCAAATGCTCTAAACGGCAAATAAAGATGTTGTGACACAACTGATGCTCTAAACGGCAAACGAAGATGTCGTGACGAGCGAACGGTACCATGTGAACGCAGTCTTAGGTGAATAGTTAAACAAGTAAAGAATACAGTGATATAGAAATTCCGCGAAAACGGGTGAATGCGCTTTTACACGTTGCGAAGACTACCTAATCGATTGCAATTGGTGTACAAGAGAATAAAATTTTAATACATAGTTGGGGTTGAAGGGCATTTCGAAAGAACAATTTTCTTGTATTTTTTGCTCATGCATGCATCCAGTCCGGATGTGTGGCTTTTGAAAACAAACATGAGATTAACATTTATAAAGTCGCAGAAACAATGATAAACGGCAATTAGCCCGGGACGATTTACAACACAAAGAGACGTTTAGCAGACGTTGAGTTATAGAATACAAAGAAACGGAAATCCAAAATTAAACATGGCTCTTCAATGTCTATACAGAAAGGTTTTTTGATTTTTGACATATACAGAGTACTATAGATACTTAATTCGCAAACTATATTAGAATATACAATATTTCGTGGGTTGAACACCCAGGTTGGCTCTACATTGAATAGATACAAGTTGCAGCTGAAGACGAACATTCTAAACCAGCAACTAATACCAGAGTTCAAAGGGCTACTAAACTCTACCAATCTTAACTTGTATCAGAGGGTGTTATTTTAAACCCAATAATTAGTGTAGTATAACACTATTTGGAGTGGATATCGTGGTCATTTCCACGAAGTTATTACTTTTTCGAAAAATTGTCGTCGGTGGTTTCTTGCCAACCATCTAACAAGGAAAATTTGTCCAAATTTGGTAAGTTGTTCCATGCGAATTTGACAATACAGGGTGTCCCAAAAAAAACGAAAACTATTGAAATCACCCGTAACAATGCAATTGTTAGAGTTTGAATGCCTAAGCACTCTGTTGGGACCCACAGGTGTATAAATGTTTACCATACTCATTTTTATGCATGCATATGATGCAGTAAAATTTGCTTGTTCGCAAAAATGATATTTACTAACAATATTTACAATTTACAAATATGGATAACGTTATTTAAATGTGCATCTCAAGGACCATGACCTTCGATATGTCCCCTTTCTCTAGCAACACAAAGCATTTAGCTTTTTATAAGTTGCATTAAATCCCCACGGGTTGAAATTCGTGAACACGGCATTCAAATTTTAACAATGAGTGACTTCAATAGTTTTCGTTTTTTTTGGGACACCCTGTAGATCTTGTAGGTCGTGGGTTATAGAGCATGCAATTACATTGGTCTTTCTGGCAGCATTTACGACCTCTTCTCCATGTATGTTACCCATGGGATTCTGTGTATGGTGAAGCTGTGAAGGGGAAACTCTATGTAGCTATGTTAATTGAAGGGGAAACTCTATGACTATATGTATGGCGAAGGGAAAACAGATCTACAACTAACGCCTGCATGTTATTTAAAATTGCTGTGAAATGCAACTATCCCTGAAAAACTGTTCATAAAATCAAAATATTAAGGTAAGACTGATACTGACAGAAACTGCAAAGGGTTTGTGAGAATAACACTTGAAAAAGAGTGGAGAAAGTTCAGCGTAGGCTGCAATTTATGACAACCAGGACAGGCATAAAACTAATAGCGCTTTTCCTAGCAGCGCGTAAAGCACGCAATTCGTACCAATTGCAAAAGCAGCTTTTTACATCATACTACAATTCTCAACGATGCAATTTTCACGAGAGGTGGTATTTATATATTCACTATATTCAATTTGGAATAACTTTTTTATTTGTTCTTAGCAGAGTGATTTCAGCGGGATCAATACCGTATCAACGCCATAGACTGCATGGTTGAAATTATGCATGGTTGAAAGAACAAAAACTTGTTCCGGCGATTCAACCTTATATAGGGGTTAGGTCTGCATATAATAATAGAAACACAGATCAAAGTGTGAACTATTCATTATACGTAAAAGGGAAAATTCGGAAGTATATATTCGGCAAAAGCTCTGAAATGAGAATTAACAGTAAATTGGATTTGATTGAGATTGATATCGAATTGTTTAGATTGCGACAATACGCTTCTTCTTTATAAATGCATTCATGTAAGACTTCAAAATGAATATAATATAAATAATTTTTCAATATAAATAACTTTTACCAATTCAAATTAATTTGAACGAAACTGCGGATGAATAACTTGAAAAGAGTTGTTATACATTTATTGATCAAATTCACAAAATTTATACTTGAAATACTATATCCATTTACCTATTCAAAACTCAGAGTTTGAATCGCAGCCGTTTTTCTGTCGCAAGGCATTTTCTAAATATCTTTTTAATCATTTTTACAAGTGAATTTTCTGTAATCTGTATATTTTCAAGATGATCCGAGATCAAAAAGATAATTTCCAAAAAGTTTTAAAATGGCCGTTATGCCATCTGTGGTTATGCTGATACAAACCTGAATTTTAGATTCAGCCTCAGTGAGCCAATCGCACGTTTACATTATAAATTCACATAGTCACATTATAACTGATTATATTCACTTTATGGCATCATATTGCCCGTTGCCGGAAAACTTCAATTTCAAATTTGCAATACCGGGCGTTGATGCTCGTTTATGACGATTTGTTAACTGGATAACCAATGCAAGCCATGCACTAATATAGTTTTCGATATTAATAATTGAATTCGGTTTTCATTTGATATTTGAAACATAAGGCTTTATAGTTCTTTATATCATGTTCAACCTCATTTGCACAAACAAACATTATGTTCAGTGCTTTCGCAGGCGCAACTGCGTTAATCATTGGAGGTCAGAATCCCATTGCAAAGGACGCGACTAGCGCTAAGAGCTAGTCTGTTTGCAGGTAAAACGGTATACAATTTAAACCTCGGAATATAAGTGTAATAGGTCGATACATGGAGTAAAAATTTCTTTAAAGATTTCTTTCTGTCTAAAGAATGACAAAAATTTTATCTACAGGAAGTGCGTGCAAAGGAAATTTGTTTCAACCGATAAGGTTTCCCAAATCTCTATCATCGACTTTAATGAGGTGAATGACATTTTCCATGTCTATAGTTATTATCGTCTTAATTATTATCTGATTAACCTATAGAACACATTTCTAGATACGTTTTACTCAATTCAACCCAATTGGTATATTATCTTTAATTTAGCTGCTTATAACAGCATATAAACATGTATAGGCATTTATTTTTATTATATACACTGCAAGCGCTGGGTATGAGCTAATGTGCAATCCGATTGGCTCTCTTTACAGACTCTACTACACAGATATTAGCTCATGTCTGTCTAGTAGGGAAACGTAAACAAAATTGCGGCAAGATTTGGGGAGTTAGGCCACAATGAGATTCAAGTTTTCCTTGATAAAAGTATAAGTTCACCGAGAGGGCGACAAACTTTGAAACAAAAGTATTCAACAGTATATATAGTTAAAAACTATATAGGTTTACACAATATATACGGTTTAACAGTATAACATTCGAAAAACAGAAAAACATGATACGAGATTTAATTATTCAATTTTTTAAAAAAGTGTAGTCACTATTGTTCAAATTACGAATAAATTTGAATGATGTTTTTATCCAGCACTTGTGTATATATGATAAAACAGTTATTCTGCTCACTCCGTCGTATATATGACTAATACTTATAGCTCAGCGCTACGCGCCTCGTCGGCTATACCAGCGCATATGCGACTCGATTTCGCAGAATAACCATTATATTAAGGACATAGCTTAAAAACTAGAATCATGTGAATATAAAATAGCATGCGAAATTCGATTGTGTTAATAAGCTCCCGGTTACCTCGTGAAAGATCGGGACTTCGGGCAAATTTGCAGACGGTGATATTTTGCAGGTAGAAATGGGGGGGGGGGGTAACTAAGCTTATTTTAAAAAAATTCCCTACTCAATACAATGCGCGGCATTGTACATCAGAAAAGTGAAAAGTGACCAGCAAAAAGTACTCATTTTGCCCGAATCTCAGGCAAACAGACAAAAGTACTAAAGTTATAACTTTGTCTTATATACAGCGGAGTACCATAGTTGCCTTCAGGCAAGCAATTAATATTAATGCATGGTGCTGTCAAGCTAGAGAGTCAAACATAACAAACAAATTAATGGCACGTGTGCTTGTTCGTGCATGCAAGTGGCTTTTCAACCTTCCTCTTATATGTACTTTGCACAATTACCACTCTTAATTTGAATTCATCCGTGAGTCGGTCTTTGATTTATGTATTTGAAGAGTGATGTTTTGACCTTTGCTTTAGAAGGAAACAATGACATGACATGTAGAAAGACAATATAGCCTCTATTTGAAAAACCTCCAAATGTCTAAGAAAATATTCGATAGCGAATGACAACCTTTAGCAAAGCTGTGGGAAAACTAGGAGGAGTCTTTTGCATTTGTAACTATAGTGGAGATTTGCAATTACGCGATCTTTAGCTTGGCCATTAGTTTGGTGTAGAACTAAAAGTACAATCTGAGAAATTATCAATGAAGTTTGCCCAGTTAGCTGTTACTCAAACACTACTGGCTCAAATGCACAAACCGTTTATTGAAAAACGAGACAACCTTATAGCCATTCAGAAAGCTCTATTTTTATTTTTACCGAACAGGTAGAAAATAATTATTTTTATTTATAACAAAGTTTACCGGTAGCATGCACTTGCTGGGGGGATGATCAAGTTAAAAAACATTTCTGTTTAGTGATAACATGCAGGAGTGAGATTCAAAACATGAGATTCAAGACATTTTTACATTGCATGGGCACATTATCATATCTTTCGGAAAGAATGTCTAACTTCAATTGAACAAAATTACAATGAAACTGAACGGTAATAAATATGTTTTGATGCATAAAATTTCGATTTTTGTTGGTCGCTGTGTTATTGTATATTAAAAGCGTGTCGTTGTCAAATTGATCTTTATATACATTCAAAAAACAAATTACTTCACAAGTCGTGCATAAAAATCGTACGCACTCGCCAACCATAAAGTATTCTATATTTATTTTTTAGTAACTAACTTAGTATTCTTTAATTTCTTTAATTAATATTTCTTTAATTTTGAAAAATATATAAACCTGTTCATGCCATATTGCAAACCAAGTTGCTCTGAGTGAAAAAAGACTTGGTGCATGAGGTCATTTTTCTTAGAATTAGTTAATAATCTGATAAAACAACTCTTTAATTTGTAAAATTTCTCAACACATTTTTTAACATGATTGCGGTCTGTTTGTAGTTGTCTCAGGTTGCACCTTAGTATATATTGACGTGAGATGTAATACTGAACTAGTGCTGGGCTTCACGTGTTCACATATATTTCAGGTGATCTGTGGAACAATGTTAAAGACTAATCACAGTTGGGTAATATTACTGGTGTATTGTATTGTGCAAATGCTGTTTAAAGGTAAGACAATATTGTTTCATTTTAATCCAATACGTGCATGAGTACACTTCTAATGCTCAACATGTACTCATGTAGTGATGCAGATGCTTTTATGATAAAAATCATAAAGCGACATAGCAATTATAGTATAACAAAGAGCTTACTGAACAGTTTACTAATACTTCCCTAAAATATACACAATTTTGTACAGCGCGTAGTTACTAAGCAAAACAACAAATGTATCGCTTACAGCGGAATTAATCATCTTGAAACCTGAGATTCAATTTTTTGCCTGCTCAATTTTTCACTCTTCCATGCATATCAAACTCGAAATCCGTCTTATTTCGACTTTGTCTATATTTGAAATATTTGAGAGACAGCATTTGAGAATGCATGGCCGGCGTCCTATAGCCGGTAGCATAGAATATAGTGTATATATAACTATATACCCTACATTATAATTACATCTATCGAAGTCGGATATAGCAATACTTCAGACGAACTCTAATTCGATGATTATTGCTTGTCCGCAAACTTCGACCACATGGTATTTGACAAAAAATGTTATAAGTGTCTCTGCGCGGCTTTAATAACTATCACCTATACGGTGAGAAGCGGAGTCATGGTCGCTACAGCACATTGCAGACAGACAAAATGTTTACTGAATTGTTCCATTGCTCGCGTCGCCGAATATGAATCAGTAGTTGAATTAATCCTATAAATGAAACCACTCCCATGCAAGAATAACCATGCATGCAAAGCATTAAGCAAAAACGTTAAAATAAAGTGTGTATGCATGGTATAAATTGTTAACAAATGGTATAGCTACTTTTAGTTAATTATAGTATAGCATTTATAATTAGTTTTTATTATTATTATCTATTTAGTATATACTTATAGTAATAGTTAATAGCACTTAATTTTTAAAGGAGTAAAAGGACTAGTCAGTAACAAGAGACAATATAAACAGCCATTTATTTCAAGTGAAAATGTGTCGGACTAAATAAATCGCCACACATTTAGCCTGTAGCTAATTTTCACGCATGTAAATTAAGGGTCCTATTAACACCGTTAATTAAAGCTTAGTTTAAAATCATATCAATGAAGTTTGAGGCGAAGAAAAATTTTTGACCAAGCAGACATTTTTTCAATTTTAAACTGTCATTCGTTATCACTTCAATCTCGTCCCAGTGTTAACTCCCGAGATAAATGATAATGCCTAAATAAACACTTACGGCGACCTTATTGTTAGATACGATTTTATAAAAGTCCATTTGTGAAATTTGACGAAACACAGAAAAAATCGTTGACTTGGAAATATCGAAGATCAAAATGTACCAATTTGAAGCACAGGAAGACGGTGCTGGAACGTCATGACCACTAGAATATGATGACTTACTATATGGGTCCGGACCTGCATACGGTTGACAGTTTTACGCGTTACCGGATAGAATTACAAACTTGTAAAAATTATCTGACTGATGGATGACTTGACGGATGACTAGTTGTCATCCTAACAAATTCACAATGTGTAACATATTATCCTTCTAAAGACGAGAAAAATAGACCCACAAAGTATTCGTTGAGGATAAATATCAGAGGGTCTTTCATGGTTGATAGAAAGTAGAGCGAAATTTATCTACTTTTAAGCACTCATCTGAAAACTACTATAGATTACTCGTCTTCTTAATTTTGAAGTCAGAATATCTACAATGAAAGCGAAGGTTTTTTTGGATCCAATTCACCTCTGATGGATGTTTTATAGTCTGTTGTCTTCATAAATGCCTTGTAATGTATACGAGCAGCAAATCAGTCCACCGAAGCCAATGCATTACTGCTTTATCAATAATCGACTATGTTTCATACGTCAGAAGTTAATTTGGATCCAACCAAATTGGATCATTTGATCACAAAAGTGTGAACAAACCTTTAGTTATACCATAGGTTATACCTAAATTACGTGCATATCATATCTTTGCTTATGTCGCTGAAGTTTCCCACATCTCTTCGAGCATGTTTTAAAACGCTTTGAAAAGTAGATGAGACTTCAGGCGGTCATATTGGTGTGAATGTTAGTTATTTAAAGGCAGATTTAAACCGAAAGAGAAGCAATAGCGACTAATGTGTATTGTGGGAATACGTTGTGTTTCCTAATAATAATAAGAAACTGTTTTAAATCATCGCCCGTGCCATTTTCTCGGTACCGTACAAAACATTTTGCGTCGTATAAATGGGCTAAATATCACTCGATTTTCCATCATTTTGATATTATATATATAATCAGTAAGCGCTTTACACCTATAGCTTAAATCTTTAGTTTAGAAACGTAAATTAACCAAGCATGCATGCATGGGTGTTGATGCATGGGCGTCTTGACTAAAATTAGACAAACAAACCGACAATGTCCCTGAATAATCGAATCCAAAGTATTCAGAAACGTTTGCAAAGTTACCAAGTTAACTTTGATAATAACATGCAGCGCGCACCATATATAGCTTTGGGGGACATACAACTATGAAACGTAAACCTGAAATATTTCCTTAATTTGTAGACATTCTGACATTCTTTAATACACTGTTTATAAGTATGAACCTGTGGTTTATTATGCCACACTATTACCCTGTATAGCTGTACGAAAGATAGTCATTTAGCAGCTAGGTCTAGTGCGCACCTGGTGTACGGAGCGGTATAGGCGAGGAAGTGCGAATGCCCCCAGAGTAGTAAAAAAACATGCCTCCCTCGAAGAAAGTAATCCGATTTGCATATCCGATTGCATGCGTACGCGTTACTCCAGATTAAAGAAATGTGATATACATCTATATGCATGTATAGTTGTATACTTATTTCTAAGAGGCTGTTTACACGAACTTGCTGCCTTACCAGTGTTAAAATGAAACGCGAGGTGACGTAAAGGTATTCAAATGAGCCATTATTATCTTCAATGCCGCGCCGTAGTCGTCCAAACAACAGCATATGGTTTGTATCGTCTGGGTTTTAAAGACCTATTGCAATAAGACAAACTCAATCTACACTTCGTCTAAAATCTTGGATAAAGCAACCCTTATGCGCAGAACAAATTCGGCTTTGCGTGACTCGCATAACTAAAAAATATAAGCCTGTTTTGGGCGGTCGCGATCGCGGAGACAGACTGGCGGAGATATCTATAGCGAGTTGTGCAAACTTAACCATTATCGACATGACCAACAAGTGATGACAGCCATCACTAAAAGGCCGAAATGGTGTACGAGGTGAAGAAAGGGAACTGCACCAGTAAATAATTATTAACGAAATTCGCACAAAATATTTCTCATTGAAGTTATGTAAATTATTTAAAGTTACGTACTCACGTAAAGCAATTACATTGCTATTTCAATTAATTAAAGCATCGCTTTGATAAACATTTTCTGTCGAAAATTCCTAAATTTGAATACTAGTCAAGAATGCGAACGTACATAATTCGACCGTATTATTAAATGATGCCAATACACAAAGGCACAGGTTTTGGAAAGCAGAGGTTACACATATCTACACATGCATATCTACGCCGTTTCCGCACATTTTTTATCACGTGTGTCAAGAGGTTTGCTTATATAAGCTCATTGACATTATGATGTCATGACCTCAGCAGGTATTTCAAAAGCCTAAAAGAATGTCACTAAACCTACAGTTGGACTGACATTCCTGTGGATCTCTTTTATACAGAGAATGATATTTTATACAGCAAAATAATATTCAAATTTCAGGAATTATTTAAAAGACTAGGTCGAGTGTAGATTTCCAATAAAATTTTGTTCAAATATGCCGGCGCTTAATTATAATTGTTAAAAGTATGAGAATATAGAACTAGCAGCGTCGAAAAGGGCCGTACACAAGTCACACGTTAATACCACCCTTTACAGGCAAAGAAGCCTGTATCAACGATTCTTTATGCTCCAATTCAAAGGCTAGAATTTTTTCTGGATTCTAAGATTATAAAAAAAATTGATTAAAAAGTGAAGACGGGACTAGGAAATGTATGGAATGTCACGAAATAAGATAAATATAGAAAAGCGGAAGAAATAATATAAACTTGAAATAGAGATATAAAAGTCTTACCAATCTCTGCGGTGTCCGACCATGCAGATATATTTTATTATAAAAATATCTGCATGGTCGGACACTGCGGAAATTGGTAAAACTTATAGCCGTCAATACTCAGGCTTCAAACATGGTGAGACTGAAAATGATTTATAACTACTCAACAAAATATGTCTTTCAAATAAAAGATTCAAAATGGCCATTTCACAGCTGTCAGATGTGTATATATATGATGTGCATGCTGTCAAAAGATTGCAGAATGCGTATTCCGAAAGTTATTCAATAGTTCTCTCTTTGATAGTGATACATAAATGTATAATTGTGAACCAGTGATCAGATTTTCGGGTTGAAACTTCATAAACACCAATTTCTGTGGTGTTGCATTGTCGCAGCTTAACCCGCCAAATAGAACGAGAAATAAATTCACCTTAGTAAGATGCATGAGTGGTAATGCTCGGTAATCGATCGTCATGCTGGATTGTTTATATTAGTTACCTTATAACAATGAAAATGAATTTGGTTTATCATGTGCCTCTGAATTTTATTAAAATTAGGATTAAAACAAAGTGACACTACCACTATACTTAACTTGATTCAATTCCTGCTATATAGAAACATAATTTAATTAAAGAAATAATCGCACTCTATTCTGCAATTTTAGTTTATTTTCAATCTATATGGCTCCAACGCAATGCACATGCATGTAGACTAGTAGAAAATAGCGCGTGTGTATAACTAACCCGGTTATCATTCCCAACATAAAAACGAATTTGAAAGCGTAGACTGTTCTTTATGTTACCAATGATAATTGAAAAAATTCTTTGAAAAATTATTCTTGAGAAAATGCTTTACGTGCATGTCGCCGGACTGTTGTTAATAGTATATAGGTATTCAAAAACCTTTATTTAATTCAAGCGATTATAAAATCAATCAGCTTAAGAAATATAAGATGAATTTGGTATTCAGTCCAGAAGTGTATAACAAGATTTTTACTCTTATCTCAGTGACACTGCATGTTTGTTTAATTGTATCTGTCATTTTACGACGTTTAAATTGACCAGATTTCTTTTCCCTGAAAGATTCTTTAAATGCCATACCAATCTATTCCTTAAAGTGGAAGTCAAGTCCGTATGTAAAAAAACTAGGTTTGTTTCGAATTTTTTTATATTTTTCGAAATACCTTGTGTTGTCTGAATGTCTCTGGCCTTTAAATGAATATGAACTAGTGTTTTTTGATGAGAAAATTTCGAAACATGGAAAATTTGGCCAAAATACTTATTTCTATGACGAACTCACATTATGAGCGTGCATGTAGAACCGATGCCTAGAACAGACTTGACTTCCACTTCGTTTGTTATGTTCAGATTAGGTAAAAATCAATTATCATGCAGAGGTTAAAATCAATTATCATGAATAACGATTTCATAAACATCCAGGAAATTCAGTCTCAAATCCAGTCAACGAGAATTATTGACGACATTGGCCTATTGACGACACATATTATTAGAGAAAACATCCCTGCTTTACAGATTTTCACGATAACATATACAGAAACACACACCTCGAATTTCGGATGATGAAACCGTATTGGCACAAACCAATGTGTGTTCGAACATTCTTAGTAATGAGACTTCTCACACCAAATTTGAGTGGTGCCAAATTCTAGAGCTAATCTCCAATGATTACTAATCAATCGTGATTGCCTCTATTCAGGAAGAACGACCTTGCAACCAGATATCCCCATCCTTCAAAGAGTCAATGAGACCTTATGACATTTTACAGATTTAAAAAGTAAATCGCTATAGGAAAATATTATGATACAAATGCCAAACAACTACTCAACTATAGAAAGCAGCTGTACCAGCTATCTGGCGCGTGGAAACACTTCCCCCGTGCTAAGTAACGATTCCTCCTAGCATTAAATTTTCGTAATTCAGATGTTCTGGCATGAAGTCAATAAAGCAATTCCTCACACATATAACAGATCTTTAAGAAATTGTCCACTTATAGGTAGAATTTCAACAAAGCTAGTCCCAAACTGAATACTAAAAGAAAGTGCTGACCACGCGCATATATCCCCATGGAATGATTAACTCTTGATTAATCGACTCTTCTTGAAGAGGATCATATTGCTAAATCTCAATCTCAGTGCTCAAGAACTAATCACGCCCTTATAAGCATACTGCACTTCTTGAATTATAGCACTAAACAGATTACATTCGTGCAGCAACTGGAGTTGTTCACTCGACGATCAATATATCTAATTGTCATTGAAGACATGAAGTGGGATGCCAAAAAATCCACAACAGCTAGCAAAGTGGGAGTTGCCATTATTTCTTATACAGTAACCCAAGAAAGCAAGTTGGGTAGTTTGTTCTTGTGGTCGATGACCGCAGAATATTTCCACTATATAGTTGCTTTAGTTCATTAGTCAGTAGCCAACCCAAATGAATAAATTAAATGCATGGAGCTCGTATCGACGCAGTTTCATCTACCAATTAAACTATAATAGTGACGTAAAACTAACATATATAACTGCACACAACTCACAAAGGGCAATCTATTGACATTGTTAATTTTTTTCTGCAGATGCTGAAACCTTTTTCCTCAGGAATTCTCGAACTGGAAAGTGCATTTCAACAGGACGATTCATATATAGTAAAAATACCTTACTGTGATGATTGACGACTGCTTGGATAGAAAAGCACAGTTCCGCTACCTCGATAGTGAACTGCTACAAAATATCATTTGTGTCGAGCACAGATAAAGAATATAGGAATCGTTTGGCTGTGTTTAAAGCGAAAGCCAGTGCAGCATTGAGATTTCAAAACAGTCTTGAACACCGTTTAAAGCAAACCGATGCCGGATCTTTATACTTTTACAATATGAAAGATAAGGTGTGTGCCCAGCCATCCTCCCTGTCATTTTATGTAGAAAGAAAAACGTATTGTGATACCCCAGAACAAAAGTTTACTTTTGGTAAGTACAATGAAACTGGCCAGAGAATTTAGCTATATATTATATTATATATAGTATATAAAATTCAGCAGATTTTTTATAGTTTGAGTGATTGATATAGATTCAACAAAGATTATATTAACTGCTAATTTATAAATTATCTTCCTATATTTTAAGCAGTGCCAATTTGAAATCTGCTCAATTTCGACTGCTCGTGACGAGCTCGTACCATATGCATGCAGAGCCTCTCAAAAATGAAGAGCCCGCCTTTATAGAGCAGAGGTTACTCAATTCAATTTTACCCGGAAACTACCCAAACATCTTTCTTCCACATGAGAGCCAAACATCGTATACTATATTCAAGGGTCTGTAACACCATACAACAGTAAGATGAAAGATGTCTATTGTTCTCCGAAACAACGTATGGTCATCAAGAAAGCTGTTTATGGGAATTTTGATAAGAATGGCGTGTTTGATGGCAGTGCCAACATTGACCGAAAATGCAGCATGCTAACGAATTGTAAGGTGAAGTCTCTGTGTGGTGGCAACAGATCTTGTGAATTAACTGTTGATGGCAGTTTGTTTCCGTCAGAGTATTGTCCTGATACTTCTAAAGAAATTTACATTAAGTTTCTTTGTCAAGATACCTACAAAGGATTAAAGGGTGCGTATTCTTGAGTTATCAAAAGTATGATCCATGCGTACAGAAATTTTCTCATACATAAATCTGGCAAGCATGTGACGTCGTAATCATTATCAATATATGATTATTTTTTAAACTTATTATAATCATTATAATAAATCGTGGTTCTGACGATACATCAGATCAAATTCTGCAATTAATTGAGTTTTACAGTTTTAACTATACAATTAATTCTTTATACCAAAAAGTGACTATAAATCTGTGGTAAGTAAGCATCTTGACTATAACTCTGTGGTGAATATTGGCTATAAATCTGTGGTAAATAAATTAGCACCGTATTTATTTGCCTCCTTATAGCTAACGCTATATATGGTGATCGATTTATGACCACGCTTATTGAATTGATGGTTTAAACTGAAACTGTTTTTTACCAAAATGAATTCATCTATAATTTAACCATGTTTAGGGCCTAATATCAGATTATCAGAAAAACCCTTCAAGGGATTCATCGAAATAAAGGATGGTTCAAGTTGGAGGAAAGTTGATCATGAAAACTGGGATGCACACAGTCAGGAGGCGTTTTGTCAGTACTTGGGATTTAAAGGTAGTAACAACAGTGCAAACGACACCAGAAATGTTGGGGTTGGAGAAAATATTGCAACTGGAGACTTCTTATGTCATGGCCAAAAGCCAAATGAGATAACCTGTTGTATTCATCTGGAACCTGCTACAACAACTGCGAATGTTGCCTTGCCATACGCATCATGTAAGTATACACTATACAGGAAAGCGCCCGTGCTCACACCATTAGAAAGTGATTGATGTCTTGGTCATGTCCAATGAAAAAATACAACAAAAAGGGGCTCCGTTGAGGCCACGACCTGGAGCATTTTTTAGAAAGGGATGTGTTGCACCTTTGCACATAGCTCGTGAGAGTAAATTTGAAATTCAATTTATTCAAGGTAGTTCTAGGTTGGCAAAATGAAGTCGAAAATTCTGACGTAATAATCGTAAAGGTCTGCAGTATTATATCTTAATTCAAATATGGAATGAAAGACAACTAAATTTTCAAAAAATTCTAAATAAATTATTATGAAAACTGAAATATATCGTTTATGAATCTATGCATGAGCCCTTAAATTGATGCATTTTCTCGGCTTTTACAAAGTATCTTTTAAAACTATTTGTAATACCCGTGCTTTAACATAGTACATAGACCACGAAGATTAATCCATATATGACTTGGTGAAATATTATTAAATTGATTTTTCAATGTTGAAATGGAGTAATTAATCCTATATTCAAGATGGACGATAATGTGTTGCTTGTTAGCTTTTATCAGCTTTTTGTTTTTCTCCAGGTAAAATGTGCCAAAACTCGTTGGTAGAAAATATTACTAGCTATGTTAATGGCATTGGTTCCGATAATTACAGTGAAATAAGATTTGCCGGAGATGGCTGGTGTCCTAGGGGATCTGGGGAAAAGTATATTCTTCTTGATCTTCAGAAAGATTATCATATAACACGGGTGGTAGTTATGGGTAACAAGGATCAAACCAAGTGGGGTCGTTCATATACATTAAAATACAGTCATAATAAAACTTTGATCGATGCTAGTCATGGAATCAAGGTACGAGTACTTCCAACGGCATGAAGCTTGCTTAATACACACATTTCTGAAAAAATTGCTGATACACACCTCACATTTCTAAAAAAATTACATCTTGTTGATAACAAAATTTCTACTATGGTTAGAATAGCAAAAAGAGGTTCCAAATTTTCTATATATATAGTAGAGAGCCAACCAGATTACACATAGCTCATATCAGCGCTAGTGTGTATAATAAATTTATGTTCTGTATGCATGGTAACTGGATCGTAAAAACAAATGAAATGAATTATGTAAATCATTAAAGTTTAGATATCTCCCCAACTAAAATAATCAAACTGGCTCCACTTGTGATATCGAAAATGGCACATGGCATCTGAATTTGGAGGCGTACCCGTTTTCTAAATGATAAAATTTTTTATCAGCTTCTATGTATAGCCTATCTATATAAATGTTTTATATCTATTGTCAGATAAATGGAAACCAGAATGGCTACCAAGCATCTATTACGAGCATAGATATTTATAATGCGAGATATGTGAGCATCGAACCAATAATCAAGACGACCGCGGATTTTTGCCTCAGAGTGGAATTATGTGGAGATGGTAACGGGGCTTTTCGTTGACACTGATATAATTATTATATTGTAACGCGTAAAACAACAAATTTTCATGAACATAACCTAATATGCGGAAATTAAATAAAACAATTATGAATTTGTGTTACAGTTCAGTCACCAGCTTCTGTGGAGAAGATTGTCGTGAAAACATCTACACTCTCTGTTGAACTTTCATGGAAAGTGACAAGACCTAGAATCTCCAGTTATCTGACACACTTTATCATTTACCTTAACGGCACACGAATGCAAAGAATCTCTCGTGAGCAGTATGGAACTCGTTACATTGTACGAGGACTGAGGCCGTTCACTGATTACATTGTTGGAATACAGGCGCAAGACAGTTCCTTCCAGACAAGTGGAATTGCTTTCGAAAGATTTAAAACAAAGCAAGCCGGTAAGTAGATAGAAGCTCCATCTGGTAGGAGAATGTAGACATGAAAATATTTTTACATCGCCAAAAATGTTTCCGTCGATGTACAAATGTATTTGATAATCTTTTAAATAAAAATACGAAACTTATTCGTTTACGAAATGTAGTACAATTTTCAATATGCAATTTTCTTTTCAGTGCCCGATGGTCCTCCATTGAAAGTTGCTTTCACCTCCCGAGGCAAAGACTTCCTTAACGTATCCTGGAAACCTCCTGAAAAAAGTTTTCGCAATGGTGAACTCACAGGTTATCAAATTTGCTATTCTACAATGGAAAACGATAAAAATCCGGAATGCTCATTGACTACAGCATTTTCATATACTATCACTACTCTTGAATCATTCACAAAGTACTATGTGACTGTCTCTGCCGGCACGAAAGTCGGTTATGGAAAAAAAAGTGTGGAAATCAGTGAAATTACAGATGGAGGTAAACGAATTTGATACCTGTTATCCAGTAAAAATGTAAAAATATTGATAAAATCTGTAAATTTCGATTCCTTGGTTCATTGATCTGGCATGCAAACTAGTTTTCCTTTTTCAAAGAACATAGGCGAAAGTGAAAATGGGTCGTAGGTCGTAGTGGATGTTGAAAAGAATAGCAAATATATAAGCAATTAACATCTGAAATATTGTGATCTGCTCTGCAGATCTCTGCATGAAACCTTCTCTTCCCGTTATTTCATTAACAGGACCTCCATTGGATGTTGTTGTAAAATCCCGTGGTAAAACGTCATTGGAAGTATCTTGGAAAGCCCCAAATGGACCGAATAATGAGTTGATAGGATATCAAATATGTTTTCGTACAAAAGAAACGTCTCCAGAATGTTCAGAGCTTAAAAGTACGAAGGTATTGTCGATAACAATCATTGACCTTCAGCCTGCTGCAATGTATTTCGTGACGGTGTCAGCTGGCACAGAAACTGGTTATGGAGAAAAGAGTTTGGAAGTCAGCAAAATAACAAATGGAGGTATTTTAAAAATATACCATATATATTTAATATTAATTAAATATACTCAGCAGAGGAAAGAATCTGGCGCATATCTCGCAAACATTGCGGAATAGAAAGATACGTAATCCAATTTCGTTGTATTTAGAAGCGGTGAATCCACTGACGGCATCCTATTACAGTCTGAGCATAAATATACCTGAACCAGCAGATTATATTAAGTAAGTCACTTCATTAATTAATGGCTAAAAAATTCACTTCAATTCGATTCCATTCAATTCAATGATGACATACTTTGATAGATAAAATAATCCCATGTGAATTATTTTCGACCACAATGGTGGGTCCGGTATACATGCGTTTTGCATGTGTTGAATGGATATTAATGACATTATTGCTGAGTAGGGAGAATTACTAGCATAATTCCCACAACTACAGGAATGTGGAAGGCAGAAAATAAGCAATTTATTCAAAATGATTTCACCAAAATTCGCTAAAAAAATTCCTCCGTTTGCGGGACATTTGATCACTAATATCCCGGCCTCAAAGTAGCTACGTGTACTTATAATGTACAGTTAAAGATTTTAGCCGATTATCGATTCGTCCATTAGCAAGATGAACGATTTAAATGGACTGTACTAAAATAGCACGTGATCTCTACACCGCACCGGATACTAAATTATCCCAATTCTAATTTAGGGAAGTGATCGTCATCATTCAGAGAGCAGCAAGCAGTGTAATTTCAAGCGAGTCTATAAAAACGAATGATCTAAAATCTTACCAGAGAGACACGAAGGATCCTTATGTCACTGCCTATTTGAAGCGTGATGTCCTGCCTTTGTCATTCCTCATTGGTGATGGCAAGGAGCATAATTCTGAAACAGAAAAATACTTCAACAATCCACTAAATCCCGATTCAAATTATATCGTATTCTTGCGATTCTTCGAAAGCAAGGTAAGTTGTTGTGGTAAATTATGCAAAATTCCACCAAAGAATAACAAGGAATAATTTCGCTTTCAACTAGTCGGAAAATTTGTTTACCATAGTGCCACACCGCCTGTATTCTCACTTATATCTTTTATCGACAGGGGTATTTTACTGGGAACTAAGACACTCGTAGAACCCATGCGCTACTACGTCCGGGACCTGGTGCCATGGTGCGCGTATTTCCCATATGTCACGCTTAGGAATGATATAACGAAATTCAAAAATTTCCCACCATTTTCATTGCTGTACAAAACAATGTGAATGCCTCTATGAATGTACGAAACAGATAGATACAAATGCCTGTATTCTAAAAGCTCACTCACACTCAAACTCATTGAGTGGGAGATCTTAATCTTCTCATAATGTTTCAATGGCAGTATTTCAAGCCGAATAGGAGCTTGATTTTCAGTGATTTACCTTATATCTTTCCATCTATTCAGAGAAAACTTTCTCATTGACCAGCATTAACAAAATTTATATGTCACACTCAATGAGTGTGAGTGTGCGTGAGCTTTTTGAATACAGGCGAAAGACCCTATCACTTATTGCATAAAGATGATATTGTAACTTTTTTCGTTTTATCTAGAAGTCATACTACTCAACAGAATGGAGTTACGCTGTTAAAACTATGGAAAAACCTACAGGTATTCACTACCATACAAGCTTTCGCTTCAGCTGAATATCGCACAGTACCTTTCAAAACTATATAACTAATTAAAAGTTTTCAACTTAGCAGTAACGAAAGCATGTAATTCCCAGTTGTGATGATTTGTATACATTTTAAAATAAACAACATTCCTATTCCTAAAGGACAAAGATCGTTATGAAAACAGTAAAATTAAGAAACATGCTGTATTTGAAGCATAATCACATTCATTGCCTTTAGCAGTTGCAATGCGAACGGTTGTTTCTATAGGTTTATTATGCATACAAGTGAAATTGCGGATTAATACTACGAGTGATGCTTTGACTATGAATGAAGCGCTTCGTCGAGATCTTTTATTTTTTCAAATTGCTTCTTGCAAACATACAGTTCTGCCACACTTTATTTTTTACTTTTGGCAGTATTTTCGTTTTACTTTCTGGCTATTTTTAGTTCTTCCAGAGCTGTTTAGTGTTATTTTGGCAACATTATTGTAGTGCAGTACAATAAAAGAAATATAACTTCACTTCTCTCGACCAATCAGCATCCAGTAAATTTATTATACTAATAATAGATAATTATTCATTCAAATTTGTCACAACTGGATTAATGAGCTTTGACTCACTTAAAATTTAGATTTGAAAAGTTTAAACGCTTAAATCCCAAGCTTTAAACGTTCACTTACACATTGCACCATTCTGTCTTATATTCTACATTTTAGGCCGACTAAGTCAAACTGCATTCCCATTCACCTATTTCTTTGCGCTAACTGTTTTTTTATTTTAGCTCTAAAACTACCTACACAATTACTCAAAAGATTTCATTATCGATGCGCGCCCTAAAATGTGTAACTTGGTACACTCTATTACTAAGCTTACGAATTGCTTTAAAAACTGAGTCCAGGATATGAGTTGGGTTTAGGTAGAAACGGAGAATACAATTAGTTATATTTTTTCGGAAATGCACGCTCAACCTACCATATTTCTCAAATTTCTGTCGCATTCAATGTGTAAACCTGCGCTGTAGCTAAACTGAATTGTCTGAATTGACCATTAATTGTTATATTCTTTATTTTATTCTAGAGGAATGTACGAAGTCAAAACTACGAAGTCAAAACTCAAAACAAACGACGGAGGAAAATACTCGTATTGATCTTTTAGTACCTCTAGTGATTTTCGTGTGTCTATTTCTTCTTCTTTCACTTGGTGTACTCGTGTACAGACATCGACAAATTCAGAAGAACAAGAATAACAACAACAAAAACAACAAAAACAACAACAATACACGAATGTGCTTCAGACTCCAGCCATCGACTCCATCAAGTGGGATAGAGGATTTGCCCGGTAAGTCTATAGAGAAATTGAATATTTTGTATATCCAAAAGAAAAACAGTGACGATTACAATCTTATGGGCAACATCAACTTCATTAGCTATTGACCTATTATTATATCAACCTTATTGAATAAAAAATCTACCGATGTGATGGCAAATTAGTGTGGTAGTATTTTTTCTGCCTTACCATGGATCGGCACTGAAAAAAAAACATGGTGATATAAAAGAAATTGATAAAGGGATATTTTGCATTTCTAGACCGAAAATTTTACAATCAGATCATCCGTCCCTGCGTTGTGTGTGGATAAATATAAATACCCTATAAGGTCCCTATGTAGCTTTTCCATGCACATGGTGTAACAGTGATTTGAACGGCAAATTTTAATTTTGCCACTAATTTTATTTTTCAGATTAAAATCAGTAATATCTATTGCGAAGAAGCTGAATTGTTCTTGCCCGTTAATTGTTTTTGCCTGCCATATAAACCTTTAGTCTTTACCGCTCCCTTAACAAATATTTTTGGAAAGGCAAGGAAACATTTAAACACTGCAATGGGTCTTTTTCATTATAAATCATCTAATCGACACTAATCATCCCACACAAGACAACGAATTTGACCTTAAAAATGAAGAAATGTTAAATGCGTCATGCGCTCTTTTAGAAAGTTTTACGACTGCATGCTGACAATTTCTTAACAATTTCTCCCCTATAGCTTCTAAAGTTGCATCGAAAGATTGTTACGACGCTGTATATGAAAGACCCGATGAAGTTTTAGAATTGATTAATTCGAGTGGTAGCGAATTCCATCCAGCCGAGATTCCTGTTGAGCAGACTCCTCAAATCTGCGTACTGCCTGACTCAGAATCTCCGAGTACATTTTATGAATCGCTAAAACTTCCTAGCACAAGTGGTTATTCACCTTTGGAAAGTGATTCGGGAAATAACATGAAGTAATACCGGATTTTTCGCATAGCGACACTTTTCTAGTCCAAATTGATTTAATATATACCTTTATCACAGAATACCTATCAGAAGAATAACTCTATACTATTTTTTCGTAAGTGTGATTCGTCATGATTCGTCACTTAGCAAGTGCGTTTTTTTGAGGTAATCACCCCCCTGCCAATGTCTAAAATCATGCCATTTTTAGCATTGGCATGGGGGTGACTACCTCAAAAAAATGCACTTGCTAAGTGACGAATCGTGACAAATCACACTTACGAAAAAAGTACAGGAGTTCTACTTTTGATAGGTATTCTGTGCCTTTATGTTCAGAAATTAGTCGAGGCAAAGTTCCTTGTGTGGTATATAATATAACAACAAGATTCTAAATTATTTCATTACTTTAGCTTGTCCGTGTTTTTAATGTATCGTTTGCACTAGCTTTACCCATGGAAACAGCTAGTATACGCAAAGACGACAAATATATAGTTATGCATATAAATAATGATAAATAATGAATAAGAAAAAAAATTGCGAAACAAAAATGTTTGAAAAAAAAACTAGAAATGCTGTATTTTTTTCTAATATCCATGCGGTATATAATATTCTTGTAATTGCGACATCAAGTAAGTAAATTAGCTTGGTGTACCTACAAGCTAATTTACACATTTATATGTACATAAAATGGCGGCATAAAAAATTGCCTCATTCTGATCTTTTTTTTCAAATGTTTCATCGATTTGATTACATAAAACATCAAATTGTTATTTTTACGTTCAAATTACATGATTTATAAATATGTGACTGTGTATGGGCGCGTTGACACGTCGCAGTTTGCACACGATTGCAAGAGGTAGCCATTGCAAAGGAAGTGGCGTTTAACACAATAATTTTATGATTGTATATTATCCCGTATAGATAAGAAAAAGTATTCGAAAAAGCCACTCAAAATTTCAAACTCGAAATCTAACTCGAAATTTAACTCGAACTCGAGTCCAAACCTATTTCTCGCCAACACCCAACAGGAAGTTGCAAACATTTCAGTCAAAGAACGAAAGAGCGAAAAAGAACCTTTCTCTACACAGGAACTAGAAAGGCTATACGCATTTCACGTGCATTGAGCATGTTTCACGTGCACAGCAGGCGTAGCTATATAAAGCCTAAAGTTGTTTTTTTAAATGAAATTGTTGCGCAACATGTATGTTTTGTTCCTATACAGGGTGAGTAAAAAAAAACTGACACCTTTGAAATTCAAATAAGCCGCGCACTTATGGCTGGAATTTGATGATTCCCATTGTGTACAATCAACAAGACGTGGTTAATTAATGCGAAAGTGTTTAAACCAATTGAAGTAATTCAACGTTCTTTTTTATTACAGAGCTTAGAATGCATTTTAACTCCCAAAGGGAACAAACTTTACGTTCTACTTAATAATAGTTCACTTATTTGATATGCTTCGTATACCCATAAGATATTTTAGGCAACTTCCGTCTCATTACAGCCGATTACAGACACATTGCAGCTAATTTGAATTTCAAAGGTGTCAGGTTTTTTTGACTCACCCTGTATAACAAAGCACTTAATGTACACTCCCTGGGGAAATAGTGAGTTTTGTTCTCCCTCGAGTCTCAATGTTTCCCTCGACCATTCAGACTCTTGTGAAAACAAAACTCACTATTTCCCTCGGAGAATAGTGTTATTGTTTTCGCGTGAAAGACCACATTTTGCGGGCTCATGTTACATATTTCGAGAACAACAATGGAGACACTTCTCAGCAAAAAGCGACGCACGCAGTTATTTGGTGATTTGAAGCTACAACAACGCAAAGAATATGTTGGTAAATTAGCAATAAGTTAACAGTTTATGGTTTTTTGTTTAAACTGTCTTCAAATGGGGCTCTAAAACCTGCCTAAAGTAAATTTGATAGGCACATATTTCGAGAACAGCAATGGCGACACTCGGTTTAGCAAAAAATACAACGCACGCAGTTTTTTATCATAATTTAAAGGACGATGTTGGAAAATTCGAAAAAGTGCAAAATTAGTTGACTCACTGTATCAAATATATGAAAATGACCCTCGAATTTATAGGGTCCTAACTCGATACATATTCTACGAGAACAAAAATAGTAAAATTTTAACATGAAAACAACAATGCATGAAGTTATTGGCGATTCTTAGCTTTACAAGCAAAAAAGAGGATGAAAAAGGTAATGCATGTTTACCCTGTATTATTTTGTTTACAATATGTAAGAAAACTTTTCTCAATTTATTAAAATTGTAGTTACAGAGTAGAAATAAATGGTGCATACATGGCAATTCTTTCCTGAAAAAGGTTCTTACTGTTGCTGTTGGGCTCGCACTAGTCTGCATGTATAGTTACAATTTGCAGTTACTGTCCTAATGCATTCTTTTGTATAATATGATGCTATTTGTATGTGGTCAAATAAGCCGGATTTATAGATTTGATTTCAAGTTACAGGCTCCTAAAATACTACGTAATTTTTACGAGATAGTCTAATTGTGTTTTTTTGTTCTTCTCTATGGCGCAAAATTTTGTAACAATAAGGTAAAGTTGCATTATAACTATTCGTAAAAATTATGCGTCATTATAATTATTCGTGTATTTGTGTTTTGTTTACGTTTTCGTCTGGAGTCGGCTCGTTTTTTGGTCGAGTCGCACCTATTTTGTCGCTACTCGCGCATGCTTTGTCGCGACTCGCACCTTTTTTTTCGCGACTCGCGCCTATTTGTCGCGACTCGCGAGGCGCGCCAATTAGACTATCTCAATTTTTATGTGCGTATATTCTTTATGCAAACACTTCCAAAACTGGAATTATGAGCACTGTTAACTGTCAAGCGATATTTCCATTTACAAAATCTTACGCAAACCATACTCTTGCTAATAGAGGAATCAGGTATAGAAGTTTGGAATTATCTCACTGACCAATGTAAAAAACCAAGGTCTTATGACAAGTATGACTCCACATGTGGAGAGCAACGGAGCTAGGCCCTGGGGACGAGGATGATAAATTATCAAAAACCACTTCTCACACTTAGGGCTGCTTTCCACTTACACGTCTTTTATACGCACGGAAAATTTGAAATGCTTCTAAATTTTTATTATTTAACATCCAGGTCTACAAGTGCATACTAAAATATGCGGAAAACTAAGTTCCTTTGATTTATTCACTTCGTTTTTTCAAAGGTAACATGTATAAGGATTTAGACTTTTACGTGCGTGTACGTGCGTATGAAAAACGCGTAACTGGAAAGCAGCCTTTAGTCTTTGTCTATATCATCATACTCCTTTAAAAAGATTAGTTCACTATATGACTATACTCAGAAAAAGCTCTAAAACTGATGTACATCCTTACTATTTTATGTACATGTATGTGGTTTCTGGTAGGCTCCTAGCCCACATTTGTAAATAACAAAATTTTTATATTATTTTATTTATGTAATTATTATATGGCACGCGGTCTCTTGACTAAAACGGCGTGCGCTGATTGGTTCTTTGCCGGTCTGGAATCCCCCAGTATTAGACCGTTGCCGTAGTAACGGTCCAACTCTTATATTTTTGAACAAAAACAAGCTTGCACTTTTATTTTTGACACGAAAAATATCGACGGAGAATGGACGAAGAAGAGCATTATTTGGTACATGTGAATATTATATTTATTCATCTTTGATTTTTGTTTATATCACTGTATCATTCCTATTTAACGAGTAAAAAACAAAGTTTTGGAAGCCACTTCAATGCTTGCTTGGCGACTGGCTGGCGAAAGAGCCAGCAAGAATGCTGCAGCGCATTGTATAAATAAATAAACTAAATACTGTATGCCATATAATAAATCCCTTATAACCGAATATGTTCGGTCCGTACTGGAAAAATATCAGACCTCGGTCTTTTATGTACGGACCTCGCTATCGCTCGGTCCGTACTGTCAAGACCTCGGTCTGATATTTTTCTAGTACGGACCTCAAATTCGGTTAATAAGTGGTATACATTACGCGCACTTATTGAAAAAAAAATTAAAAAAATAGCTTTCCTGCCTTATCCTGCCACGGATCCACGGATCAGATGGGAAATTACCCACCCAGGAAGTTATTTCCCCATCGGAATTTTCCCAGCATTCACCCCCGCTGCATTTCAGCCGAGATCGGGTTCCGCCGGATGAATAAAGTCCAACTACTGTCGTACGTATACCTCAGAGTTCAGATTGATTTGGGGAGAAACGCGAGTGTTTCAATTAATTGGCCTCTTCAGCTTTAAAGAGATAAAGCGATTGTAGCTAACTTTTAAGGTATGACGAGTAACTCAGCATGCATGCAAAATACGAATATTTGTTGATTTGTTTCGAAATATATAAAATTTGATTATTGCACAATAACAGCATGGCAATGTGAATGTACCAAAACTAATTCTAGTTTTGACTGTTTTGTCTTTTTTGACAATTATTTCGTTAAACGTTGGTCTTCTTGTCTCAAAAACGTACGTAAAAGATTTTTATGTATCGCTAGCATCATTCATTGACTCATTGACATTGTGCAGTTCTACTAAACACAAAATGACTGCCCGGGGCTGCCAGTTTATATAAAAAAGCTATAACAGAGCAACTATAACAGAGCAATTATTCCATAGCCTAAACTGTGACTACCAGAGCCGGCAGACCCTTCATTGCTGGTTAAGAATAAGCAAGCAGTTATTGTTAAGGTCAGCAGTCGTTATTTTCCTTTTAGACGGGATTCTACTTTTCAGGATATGAGAACTGAATCAGTTTTTACTCGAATTATAATCATACTATATATTGGCATTATTGCGTTATATAGATTTCTTAATGGTATATTTTATTTATCTACTCAAAAAATATTTATAAAATGAAATTTTGTATAAAATAGCTACCATGTTGGTATTGGCATCATTAAGCTATTTATCCAAACACAGTGGCGTAGCCAGCCTGATGATTTTGTCCCGCTATGTAAATTTCATGTTTCATAATTTTTCATGTCTTTAGAAATTTATTGTTTTCACAGTCAATGAACACCAAAATATTAGCATAGTGGGACAAATTCTCAGGCTGCCCAAACACCCGGGTCCCGGGGCTCTGGACCATCAGGTGACAATGATGAATAATAAAGTTCAATTGCACATTAATTAAAAGGGACCATGCTATTCTATGTTATGCTTGTTAATTGTCTGGCTAATTTCTTTTGAAAACAATTTCACTTTCAATTATCTGTTACATTTCTGATATGCCAGCCTGGCATAACAGAATATATGAATATGGTCCCCATGCATATTGTATTCTTGGCCTCTAATTACTGAAAAATCAGATACAGTCTAAAAACTTTGTCAAGTTAGGCACACTACCTGCAAACCAATTCATGTCAAATTTAATTTTTGAATTCTTATTTTCATAGCCTAATATTTGCAAGAATAATGCCTGTGAAAAAAAGAGTGTGTATTATTGGTGCTGGCCCTAGTGGCATGTCAGCAATGTATCATTTTGATAAGTTAAAAAAACAAGGAACAGAAATCCCAGAGGTGGTTTGTTATGAGAAGCAATCTAACATTGGTGGTTTGTGGAACTATACTTGGAGGACAGGTATGCAAAGTTCTAAAAAAGAAGCGCTCAGTGTAATTTTACACTGATAAAGATGTTCATGTCAAACTAGGAGTGACCTTTGATAAAAAGTGATCAATGCAATGATTTGAGTTCAATATATATGCAGTCGTTAACATTAAGGTTGTCCATGTCAATCTATTTACAAATATATAAATATCAATCACATGACCATTAAACATGGGTTATTTTGTCCACTTTTCTCTGAAACAGACTGCAGTAGATGATTTTTAGTAAGCAATACTTCTGTATCTGCTTTATCTATATGGTATTGAACACTCTCAGAAAATAGATTACAATCTTAAAATTTGATTTTGCTACACTGTGTTTCATGTGCTGCTACCGTGTACAATCTTCACTCATCAGGCAGACATAGAATATGTATATGTATGTATGTATATATTTATGTGATTATCATATATTGCATTCTGCATGTACATGCCTATATGGTTACATAGACTCAACAGGGCTATGTAAGTATATAAGGTAAACCTACTATTAGGCAGGATGAATTGGTTTCAAAATTTTCAAATTGAAAGCAATATCAGCCATCTTACAGTACTTAATTTTTGCATTTAAAAGTGCAAAAAGCCATCTTGAAAACACATAGGGCCTATCCCAAACAGCAGAATTTTAAGGAATAAACTATTTTAGGAATAAACGATTTTCGCACTTAAAACCCTGCTGAATTGCTTCTACACAACTTGAAATATATAGTACTATTTTAATAAAACTCTCATTAATTAGGGCTAATTGTTAGTAGAAGCATTTAATGGAATTGAATTTATAAAATTTATTCACATTGCTATAAACTTTAAGAAAATTTGTTTCCAATCTGATCAGCAACTCCAGTCGTGTAATTCGTAAAATAGTTCACCTTGCTGAATTTAAGATTAATGCCATTATAATGCCATAAATAAAACATTTAAAACTATGAAACAAACAAAACCCAAATTTCTTTCAAATTCGCTCTGCATCTGCAATGATCTCGCGAGTCACCCGCGAATGAAGCCAAAAATTTGCGGGACGTATAGCGTCTCTGAGGTAGAGTCCCGCATATTTTGGCTTCACGAAAACATTCATAAGGTAGCGTTCCAGTTATTTATTACAGTTCACTGATTTGCATTCATTGAATTAAGGTGGTCACCTATGTTTCTTAAAAGCCTGATTTTTACAGAGGCGAAATTTTTCAGCTAAATGCGAAATATTTCGCCCGCGTCTTTTGAGTTGTGTAGTAGAAGTAAGGTATTTGAGCGGTCACAGTTTCATCTCGCCGAAAAAACAGCGCCCTTGGAATCAGGCCTTATGCACTCGCGCTTCCAGTGTCGTCTTATATAGAGAAAATAGAGAAAAAGCGCACTGAATACAGCTTGCATATCACGTAGATCATGTTCAAATGTAAAATAAAATAGGGTAGGTTAAATTCAATTTTCCTAATATCCTTGTTTTTGAGAGAAAAATAAACTACCAGTCATGAGATTATGGTTAGCCATGGCCATGAGGCCATCTAGACATCGTTAATTGGCGCCAACTGCGAAATTTTTGAAAAACTATTATCCTCGACACGAAGATGAAGGGACGCGAATTCCTCCCATGTGTTTTTCTCTATATTTTATTCAGGAACTGATGAATTCGGCGAAGTCGTTCACAACAGCATGTATCGAAACTTATGGTCTAACGGTCCGAAAGAAGCTTTGGAGTTTCCTGACTACACATTTGATGAACATTTTGGTAAACCAATTGCCTCCTTTCCACCTAGGGAAGTACTTTATGACTACCTTAAAGGTAAAAATTTACACCTGTCAAGTTGTTAATTTTATTCAAGGGGGGGTTACAACGTCTAAACGATAAGATGTTGAAAGACGATACATTTGTGTAGCGAACTACAGAAGTTCTTGCTAGCAGTATAAACGTTTGCTTCGATGCGTATAAAATAGTCAAATTTAATATAACCAAAGTACTGCATTGCCTATATGATCCTGTGATGTGACGGCAGCACACTATGGCGCTGTTTACACTACACGCACATTTTTGACTCGGCACGGCTAAATTGGCTACACGCGCCAGTTTCATGAGTGCCGCCCCAGTCTAGTTCATAGATTTAATTTTTGTTTACGCAGGTCGTTGGTCGAAAGCTGATGTTCGTTCATGGATCAACGTAAATCACAAAGTACACGACGTCCAATACAGTGCTTCGGCCGATAATTTTATCGTGCAGGTTAAAGACCTGGCAAACGATCGTTTTCTTCCCGCTGAAACCTTCGATTACGTCATAATTTCTACTGGGCACTACTCCGTGCCACACCTACCTGATTTCCCCGGGCTAAACAAGTTCCCCGGACGAGTTATGCACGCTCATAATTTCCGTGATGCTAGAGAATTCCAAGGCCAGCGTTTGCTACTGATTGGCGCAAGCTACTCCGCGGAAGATATCGCCCTGCAACTGGCAAAGTACGGGGCTGGTAATATCATTTGCACGTACCGTACTCGGCCTATGGGCTTCAAGTGGCCAGCTAACATCTCTGAGCGTCCCCTATTGCTCAAAGTAGATGGGAAAACGGTTCACTTTAAAGATGGAAGCACTGCCGAAGTGGATGCGATTATCTTGTGCACCGGTTACCTTTATTCTTACCCGTTTCTCAAGGACGACAGTCTACGGCTCAAAACTAGTAATATTTTGTACCCCGATGGTCTGTATAAAAATACGCTGTGGATTAAAGGAGGTAACAAGAAACTTATGTATATCGCAGCGCAAGATCAGTACTATACTTACACGTTGTTTGATGTCCAAGCAAAATGGTGTGTTAAGTACATCATGGGTGAAATTTCACTTCCAAGTCAAGCTTCCATGGAGGAGGATGTTAAGAAATGGATGAGCAGGTTTGTATTGATATATAGAATTGTCTAATGACTAGGTTGTATTTACACAGAAAGATTATACGGCTTTAACAGTTCTTTCCTCCTACATGCATACATGTAATCGTTAATTCAAATTTTTGACCGTTTTCGTGTATAATAATATCGGGTGTCCTAAAAAAAGTACTCCGGTTTGATTGATAATAACGTTTTACCAGTGATTCAGTGAAGCCATAACACGGAAATAAATTTCATTAGATATAGAGAGAAGGTTATTGGTACCTTACAATTGGAAGATTTTGGTACCCTACAAAATATTTTACCTAAAAAACACGGAGATGTTAGTTTTTAAGTGTAATAGTCTCTTTATAGATGCGTCTAAATAATGAGAGAAGCATTGCTTGTATTTAAAGTGCTACTGCAACGAAATTTTCGACCCTTTTTTTATTGGCTCAATTTAAAGTGCTCACTTTCCTGATTTCATTTCTGAAAACAGAATCAAAATTGGCTTTCTCAAAAGATTTTTATAGCTCTCCAAAGTCGCGATTTTTGCCACTTCCTTTGCGAACTTTTGCTCCGCCATATTGTGGTTTGTGACGTAGAAAAGAGTACCGATTCTTAGCATGGCGTAAAAATACTAGTGTTAAGTAGCTTCGTCGACGAAGAAACTGCGTTTCTTACAGTCCCTACTAAGCCAGTATTCATCAAAATTATTAAATATCTATACATATGTTCCTAACGAAAAGATGGATCGCCAAAGTCGAAGAAAATATTGAATTTTGTTCCGACTTTCTGTTTCATGGTGCGGTTCTTTGCGCGGCTATAAAGTCGATTTCAAAGATTCGTATATGACTCTTGTTTAGCAAGATCCCTTAAATAAAAGAGTATTGAAAGAAGATTCAGTGCATACATTTGATGTCTGAACTGATCGTAGCACAAGTTGAAAGTTAACAGATATATAGGCAAAGGCTGATTTTATCATCAATGCGGAGATACTTTGCGCGCACATGCATTCATGATGAATTATAGTGATGTTGGCCTTGGTGTCTTAATGTGCACGGCGAGTGTCGTTTCTTAAGACATTGAAGTTCAATTTAAATCAGCAAGGATGGTGTTTCTTGAGTATTTATGTAGATAAACGGACCTGTGTTAGTGTGTGTTTCAGTTTGATATATTTCGATACGCGCTATTGCAAAACAGTGGCAATGTGGCATTTACAATAGTGCAGTATCATATTACTGTTTATGATTTGCGCGAATATATCGCATAGCATACACCAATATTATCAGTAACAAGGACATCATATCATTGCATTCGTCTTCTTTTACTGAAAGGCTAAGCAGTTTTTCGTAGGACTTTGTGGCATAAAAGACTATGCGGCACAACATATACATGCTTATATATCGCATATATTACTACATTATATCCCTGTCAGACGGGCTAAGACTAATTTGAATTTTCTAACAAATCGGCGTATATTTTTAGACCCTTTATCACGCATTCCTTGAATATATGTTAGTTAACAGAATTAATTTCCATTTCAAAATAAAATGATTTGGTTCTCCGCGTCAAGCTCGAAAATTCGAAGCGGACAACACACAAGCTATATATATTACCATAAGCTTCGAAACATCGGTACTCGTTATGACGTCACATCAGCAAACATGGCGGCTATAAAAGTTCGCATTTGATACCGAGGTTTGAGGGCAAAATTAGTCAACTTCTACTTAACACACAAAAGTCATATATACATCAAATTGTTTCTAAAAGACTGAATATTTGTTTAGGCTAATAAAAATGGGGTCGAAAATTTCGTTGCAGTAGCACTTTAAGAAACATTTGGACAATATCCTAACTTATATTTCAATAAATTATCGTAAGAATTTGTAGCGGTATACAGTAGCATCATGCAACAGTTTGTTAAATGTCTAGTCAGTGTTTTAATATAGTGCGTGCTTCAGTTTAGAAAAGCTTGATTATTAGTTAAGTAACATTTTTATACAGCGTATATTTGCAAGATAAAGCACGAAATATTGTGCCGATTTTGAAGTAATATTTTCTTCAAAAATATAACTAAATATAACATATCAAAATCTAAGTTAGACAATGTGCACACGCGGTAACGTTTTCGAGCATTTTTATTTTCGTTTTCATGCCGAGACAGTTCCAAATATCGTCAATTTACAAAAGAAGTTGAAGCTAATATAAAGCGTCAATACGATAAACTAGATACAAACGATTCTGAAAACGCTCGCTGATGTGCACATGCACATAGCCTTAGCCTTTCCTCTATCTAATGGAAGTGGCTTTATTGCGATACCTTTTCTCGCGATAAGAAGATATTTTGAATCATTTTTGGGACACCCAGTGGGGCATATGCCTATATACCTATAGAATTCTATCCACGTGAGAGATAAGTGGTCGTCGTAAGATTTATGTAAACTTGAAAACCATTCAGAAACTGATTACCATGCATGAATAGATTAATAACGCTGAATGTAATATTTTTATTAGATATCAAATCGAGTATAATTATTTTTATTAGAGAATCGAGTATACTCCCAATTTTACTCCCAATCGACATGTTTTTACTTCCTCGTTTCAGAAATGAATCCTTGAAAGATTGTCACGATGAAATAGATTTTCAAGCTGACGTTATTGCCGATATTGGCAAAGATGCCGACTACGGTTATGATCTAAACGTTAGTTATATGTTCCACGTTTGGGAAGATCATAAGCACGAGGATATCCTGACTTACCGTGATCATTCTTTTACGAGCAAGTATACTGGCACGACGGCACCAGTTCATCACACACCATTCATGAAAGCGATGGATGATTCAATGGAGTGCTTTCTGCATGGAGGGGGCATGCAAAAATAGTTAAGAAAAAGGCCGAACTTTAGGATTCAATCATATACAGTATAGTCTATAGAACGATTAATAATTTAAAATTTATTTACATAGCGAAATTTAATTGAACTTTAAGGTTTTCACTCACTCGCAAAAAAAATCTCGCAAGCTCGCTGCGAGTAATTTTGTTCAATTACAATACTTGACAATTTATTAGTATAATAAGTAAAATATAATAAAAAAATCACTCGTGCAGTTGACTACCGGGAAAACTATAAAAACTATATCAATTAATAAAGGCCAATGTTTTGCTAATTTTTCAGCGCCTTTTTAGCACCTTTTCACTACTTGTACTGAATATGCAAACGTCCATGCTTATGATTAAAACTATATATAGATAAAAAAAGGTTGCTGCAGCTACGCCGTAAACCAGATATCGCAGTCATCGGTGTAGACATTTTATTTTTTACTGACGATTTACCCCTGCAATAAATAAAGTTTAAAAAAAACGAGAGAAAATTGTTCGTTCAACAGACTGGCATATTCTATTCGCGTGGCCACAGGCAAAGTCAAATAAAGAACGATTACTTGCATGGGATTTTATCCTAATGACTCCGAGTACTTATCGTCTACACCTTATATGCACATCAGGTTATTTTAACTTATAAGTACAATTTAACTCGACTCGCTGTCGGCAAAATATGAACATGCACTGAACTTTTATGGTTCTGTCGTCTCAATTTGTCCAAAGCTCTGGGTGAATACCGAACTCTTTTCGGTATGGGCGATGAATCTTAACTTGAGGCGTGGAATCGTATGTCCTTAGAAGGTAACGGTTGGGATCAACAGTTTTGAACTTGGAATCTTGCAACCACGCGTTTCTCCTGGCGTTATTCATTTTTTCTCGCTCTAAGGGATGAAAGTTAAGATGATGAATAACTTTGTTGTGTTGCTTTAAATAATACCAAGTACACTATCTTAAGCATGCTTTTCGCATGCCTATAACATCATATCGCATGCAAGGCTATTCTCTATTACCGTCCGCTTCATCCGCGCGGGCGAAGCGGCTTTTGAGAATCTGCATCCCCATGCGACCGTGACCGGTCTGAAAAATAAAGGGTGCTTCGCAGCAAAGCGTTGGAATGGAAAATAACCTTAACGTGAGGCTGATACTCCCGTCTCAATGTTGTTTCCTAACGAGTATATTCATCTCTTAATTGTACCAAAAGTCGTGCAGCAACATCAACATTGTGTAAACCTTCCTCCGGTAGGATTTCAAGTTTTGAAAACCTTCCACAAAATGACGTTACGTCACTGAGTCAAGTGGCAACCAGCATAATGAAATATTTGCTTTGTGGTACATGCATGTGATCATTTAGAGTGTTCAAATTTCTACCTTCCTCACAAACCTCATTCAAAGCAAATCTTCTTCACGGCTGCATGGTACCCGCGTATCCGCAGCTTTTTCGCAACTCTGATTGTGTAGGGGGAGAGGGGTGTGATTTACGACTATGAAACTGTATTCTTGCCCTTTAAAGCCACTGTGAGGTACCTACTTGTAATGATATAATTTCTATTGGTAACCAATGGGATGTTTTGCAATAACAGACTATGTCTAATATTAAAGACAATCATGCATGCATGCAGGATTTTTTGTGACAATGTGCAATAAACCATACGCATTATATACGCAGTATAGCTGTGAAACGTATGCTCCAAACTTTTCGTGATCGTGCATGGTTTTACGGTTGGATTGTTTACCTTCTACTCCGGCGCATTTAAGCCAGCGATGAAGCGAGGGGACAAAAGCAGGCTTACTAGGATGATCAGGCGTCATCTAAAAAGATGCGAGAAATATATCATAATTTATCAATACTTATTAATCAGGATATCAGCTTTGATCAACGAACAAAGGCAAGAATTTCTGATTCAAGCTAGAAAGTTAACTTGATTTCTGTTTTGATAACAATTGCTTTCGTTGTAACCAACCATCGAGAGTGTTTCTTAGGGTGTGGTAATTTTAGGGCGATGTCAAAGGTGCCTTGCTACAGGATACAAAAATTTAAGGGTCTTGGAAAAACAGCTTATATCATTTACCTTAGCGATATGATTACTGTTTCTTCTAGACGAACTTGGGCTAAAGTCTCTTCCTGAGGCAAAGAAAGCATAACGAGAATGGTTGGACATGTATCGAGCGCTAACCAGCCGCTGTCCAACCGGCCACTGACGGTGTGTTATTTTAGCACATGATAAACAGGCATTTCCTGAAATTTATCTATAGCTGTTATTCCAACTTTTGCCTCTCCGGAGTGAAAAAGCAAGAAAAAGTGATTTAACTGATCGTCATGCAATTATAATTTTATTATGTTCAGACATAAGCACATTTCATTTCACAGTGAATTATACAATGTCATCGGAAAACTGATTATCTCGTTAACTTACCATGTTCAGGCACTCCAAAGCTGTTAAAATTAGACTCTTCGTTTGGCCTTAAGGCTTTCCTTAGAACCTAAAATAACAAAAAATACTATTCATGTTTTCGGCAAGCTAAGTATCATGCTGCAGCGCAAACTTTAAGACGGAAGATGGGAAGGAACTATTTCATAAATAAGAAAAACCGGTTTTGATCTTTTAAAAATTCTTCTTAACAAAGTAATTTTCGCCACCTTTACACAAGAGCAGACAAGTAAGAAATCTAAATGAAGAAATCGAGGTTCGATTCATGCACATGCAACGCAACAGATTCACCAAATTTTGATAGACAGAAGAATTAAAGAATCCATATTTTGGAAGAGTAACCAAATACTGTAAAGCATGCAGATAATTTAAAGAATGAAAAAAGTTGACAGACAGTGGCGGAAAATCTACTATAATTTAATTATATAGGGTCCCGATTTTTTTAATAAACATGAAATTTAAGGCGAAGTTTTACTTCCATAGTATTTCTTCAACAGCATCAAAAATTTACAACGGATGATATTTAGATTTGAAATTTTAATCAACCTCAATACATCAACATGCAACAACGCTGCAAATGTGAAAGACAAAAACGCGGAATGTGCTAAAAAGAAGAAAACAGAGACGATAAAGACGTAGAAAAGAACACCAGTCTGTCTGTATTAAAAGCTGACAAATCCGCGGTCCATGCATCATCATGGAGTGGTAAAAACATGAAACAGATCAATCTGAACACGCTCACAAAAAACGTTTTGCATAATCGTCCACCAACCTCTGTGTGCCCATCTCTTTTCAAACGTTGGATGTCCTTCAGACTGTAATACATAGTGCCGTCTGGTACAGGCGCACTATCATATACATATTTTTCTAAACGGAAAATGTCTCAATTAGGATCATGTAAATGATTTCCGTTAAGTTTCACAATTTCGGAGTCTGAAAGATAGGCTATAAAAAGGCTAATTAGTGTAAAAAATGGATTTACTATAGACGTACCGGGCTGAATGGGGTACTCGGAAGACCCCAGAAAATTTAATTACAGGCTTTGAAACAAGTCCGATTTGGCGATTATTAATTTAAATAGTGACGTTTCGTCTTCCGTCTTTTGACATCTTCAGACAAACGGATAAATTAATTAACATGGAAGTCCGACTCATTTGATCCCCTTCACAATAAGGGTTACCTGACGTCCTAAATTTGGCGAGAACAGTTGGGATAATATACTATTAGGTGAATTTGATTGATTTTAAGAAAGAATTGCGTGCGTTAACCAAGGTCGGCATGGAAGTAAATCTGACGGAGGTTTGAAATGAAAACACTTTGAGCAAAGAAGCGAGAAAAAAGATTGAATTTTTATCACAAGTATTACACAAAAATTAAATAACCACACCTTCATAAGGGTTCTGTGGAGGTTTTGGATGTACTGAAGGATATCCTTTTTCTTTGGAAACACGCAAGCGTAAAAACACCCTATTAAAATACATTTGAGAATCTTGATTGAAAAAGATCACAATACGATAATGTTGCATTTCTATAAACTACCCTTTTAAGTACACTACGAATACCCTTTTAGCGAGTGGGCTGGAAATGAAGAAAGAATGAAGTTTACTTTTTGGCAAAAGCACCGCAAACACCCGCACTTGCTTTCCGTAACCACTGATCTCCATATAGCAGCTGAATGCAAAAGTGTGGACAAATCAAACCTAAAGTTGATCGAAAGCTAAATAGACAAAAGTGTTTAACCGCTTGGTCTGACTTTTATAGCCTTAATTCCAGATGCTACTTTATTAAACGTGTTATTTAAGGAACACGTCATTTTGACTAGCTATCAATCAATCCTCGGCCGTGTCCATGATGCAACTGAGTAAAATTTTCATAAAGCCACACAAAGATTTAATACCCGCAATGCCAATGGTACATCATGATACAGATTTGGAAAGGTAGGGCATGTTCACATGAGCCCGGTTATCCGAGATTCAACGAGACATGAAATAATTTTAAAGACATCATAAAATATATAAGTCCTTATGAAACCGAACAAGCATTTGTTACTTTCGTAGTAATGACTGACGTTAATTTGAATTTTAGCTAAACGGATTTATGTGTAAACAGACGCCTAAGAATAAGGTCCGTTCACATGCATACTCGGCTTTATAGCACATTTGGAATCGACAAAATATATATCTATGCAATTAAGTTTATTAAGATGTTACGATTTGACGTATCGTAATACGAAATAGCCTCTCTTTGTGCTCATAAAATAGCAACATCAAAATGAAGTACGAATTAATTTTCCCTGTCCTCAAGAAGTTTAGGGCCAAGTTTAGTGGCCTCAAGATATTTTTGTGCTTAAATATTTAATTTCAATTTTTTAGTCGTTCAAAATGAATATACTACTTTGATATTATACGAAGAAAATAATATTATATGGTTTTACTTTTAACAGTACATATGCATGGTTTTGGTATTCTATTGATGAACGTCATTATGATGTATATGAAGACATTGATTTAAGGAATTTAAAAAATCCTGCACAGATCAGAGGAATATAATTATCAACCCAGCATTCTTTTTCACTAAAAGTTCTTTGTCCTTTATAAGAATCCTCCCCCACAGCTGAGTATCATTGAATTTGAGAGCAAAAGTACTAATTGATAGTACAGTTAAACTTTAATGTATTACAACATGATTGAATAAGCCAATCCAGCATGGAAAAAGCGATGATCATTTGCCACACTACGATTTCATAACAATGGTTTCATTAATCATGCAGACAACGGTATTTTCTCAGGATCGTTCGTTTCACCGGGTTCGTAGGAGATCAAAAAGTTCCTATGTGGCAAAATCATTGCAGCATGACTCTTAAAACGGTACAAAGTTCAATTGCAAAATCATACGATATGACGTATTGAACGAACTGGTGCATTCCAAACATTCCCACATTTGCAAAATTACTAACATTTAATCTCATATTCAGCGAGTTTTTACATTTTTATAGTTTCTGTTCGCTAATATTGGTATAAATGAGAGAAATGCGAGTTTATGTCTTTGAAAACGTCGTTGTAATGCATACCTTAGATTTAAAAGTACAATAATATAATACTTTCATAATTCATATTGATTGGTTCAGTTTGATATAAATCGCTATAGATATTCGATAATTTCAATTTTACTGGTAAATGCATTGACTATGTCAGTGGTGCTTTGATTGGGCTGTCTATATTATATTTTGTGATATGCAATTCGCAAGATACATTCGAGGGTACTCGGAAACCATGCTAAGCACGGATAGATATAATTAGACCAAGGCAAAGTACACTCAAGGCCAAGCAAGAACCATTATTACTTACGCATAATTAATACACCAACATGCAGTTTGGTGACGTGTTTACAGTTACAAACATCACGAAATCGTCGGTGCATTAGCATATCTATGCACTCCTGGTGGCAAAGGTGTAGGTTCGAATGTCATATTTTATGTCTGCAATACACCAATTCGGTGCATTTCAACGGTGGGGAGACTCTCCTATTTTGAATAACGATGTAAACAATGTGAAATATTAAACTTAAAGCAAGGCGGTTGTTTTTGTGCGAATTGGCCATAGTGGGTTTACCCAGAATTTACATACTCTATTTATTCACAAGTAAATTTGACTAATAAATTAATAGGAGGTAGTGGTGTACCTAGCGGGATCACCTGGCCTTGTATACAATTGTTGACGGTTAACGTTGTAAAAAAACATAATATGTTCCTTACGAGTTTCAATTTAACTTTTCAGCTCAACACAACTGTCCTTGTATAAAAGAATCTAGCATAGGATGAATTAGGAATATATGAAGAGCAAACATCGTCAGGACGAAATGTGATAGTGTCTTTTGCAACGGGATTAGCATTAGTACATTAGTAGCGGAAGCAAATTTCGATCATACCTTCTGGCTCATTTCTATTTGCATATACCTTTTTTATACACGTGTATACCCATGCTAACAAATTTTTAGACCACGCAACGTAAACAACGGGGTTCAGCGAATATGTAACTGCGAAGGCTTCTCCTGTGCTTTTGGTAATTTGGAATTCCATCATCTTCTTAACGACCGTTTGTCGAGGAAAATATTTTTGCAGTGTTCTGACACGTCATACGCTTGGATTTGTGTCATACCTGCGCACCGACCCATGCAAAAGCTTAACAACTTTTCAAATCCCTCCGCATGTGCTAATATTCGAAGTGAAGTGCATTCTTCGGCATTTCATCACGCAAAATATAAGCTTTTGAGACCCAGTGGAACACTGCACATCGAAAGGCCCGACAAATCAGAAATGGCGAACAAAGATTACACAAGGAAGATATTGTAGAGCAATAATTGTCAGCGATTATGATAATGAATTTCCTGCAATTGCAAGTATCACATACCTTCATTAAAACGCATCAGTCGGTGCACGAACAAAGACGATAACAGCACTGCTTCTAGACGGGAAGAGCTAAGCAATGTTTCTCGTCCTTTACACCGTAGTTGTGAGCCTCTGTGGTACGGCGCTGTTTGTTTCGTTATTTGCCGCAAGAAAACGAAAACACAAGCGTGATGCGTTTAAGAAGCAAGAGCGAAGCGATTTCTCTAGTGAAGGCACGAAGTGGAACAACAATCAGCACGAATATCATGTGGAGAAATTTTACGAGACAGGCTTGACAGGCTCGCATGAATATCACGGAGGTTATTTGAATTTCGGCTACTGGGATGATGGCAACGAGGACTACGTTAAAGCGAGCGAGGCACTTCTTTCCCAAGTCGCAGATCCTGTGAATCTTAACGAGAAAAGCCGGCTTTTGGATGTTGCTAACGGCATGGGTGCACAGGACATTTTTTTCCACAAGAAGTATAAACCCGAACACATCGATATGATTGACGTAACGTTGAGTCATCATTTGATCTGCAAGAAACGTATTAAAGAACACGGCCTAACTGACCGCCTCGTAGCTCACTACGGTAGCGCAACCAACCTTCCATTCTCCGATAATTCTTTCACTCACGTTTTCTCAGTAGAGGGTGGCGTCCACTACAGAACGCGAAACGACTTCCTGAGAGAAGCCTACCGCGTTCTCGAGCCAAACGGCTGGCTGTCTCAAGCAGATTATGCAAACCCAAGGCTTTCTAAGAATTGGATTGAGCGCAACATGTCTCTCCTTTGCGCCTATTTGTGGAATATGCCGAAGGAGAATGCTCAGACGTGCGAAGGAATCAAAGAGTGCATGGAGAAAGCTGGTTTTGTCGACGTCGTCGTCAAAGACGTTGGGGAGTTCTGCATTCCTGGCTATTATAAGGAGTCAACGCGTCCAGAGACCCTCGCCGAGCTGAGCAAAGTACGAGGCTGGTTTGCGACGTACGTGAGTGGGCGAATTATTGATGAGCTCATACGGTATGTTTACAACCATGATATATTAACCGAAATCATCGCATACGGTAGAAAACCTTCGTCGGAGTAGCAATGCTTAGATAAAACGCTGCGTGCATGTACAGTTTTAGAAGTGCATTTTACTTGAAAGACACGATAATTAATGTTAAAACATTCAGGACAATATGATTACGGTAATCGCATGATATTATACTTGTGACGTAAACTAAATGTTTGAAATGATAATGGTACGTATAATTGTAGCTATTATTCGCGCAAATTACTTGGCAAGCGAGCGTAAATTTCTATATGAAGAAAGTTGTTAGCTTTTAAACGGCACGTTTTTCCTACTATGCATGCGGGTAAATAATTAACGAACTAGTGTTCAATGATAAAACTTCCTAAAAATTGTTAATTGCAATGTTGGCTTATAAGTGATTTTTTTATTCTTTCCTACCTGACAGAGGTGAAAAATTACGACCATTGCGATGTTTCAGTTATATGAATAAACAAAAAAGTTACGCTTGCCTCCAAGTGTTTGCCCAAATAAGCTTAGCTATATTACGTTTGTGTACTCTTTTTGAGAGGTCTCGCATGATAAATCATCTTTATATTCGCGTGGATTTTTTGCGACGCCCACTCCCTGAGTCTGTTTACGGTATTTTAACTCCCGCTGATCTGGAGTAACCAATTCGTATATCAATTGAATTTTTTGCCCATATATTATATGTACAATTAGCAAAATGAGTATGATACATGCATGAGGCGTAGTGTATGTTAGTCTTAGTTGCTGTGTTGTTTAAAATATGTGAAATCGGAATGGGGCGTCTAAATATAAATTGCACACAATGTCTTGATATAAATTATTCATTCTGTTAAAATAAATGAAGTGTTTTGTCTGTAAAGACTTAATTGCATTGCATGATTGCACGACTTTGTCGCCTAAAACTGTATTAAACTTCTATTTTTTTGAATTTGTGGAAATACTACGTGAATTTAGTCTTGCAGAGCTTGTAGTGTTTTCACAAACAAACGTACAAAATTACTATTATCGCCCATTTAATGTTATCGCGATGCAAAATTCAAACTGACTTATTAAGATCTCTATATTGTTGTGTTTCGGCGCGCGTTCGTAAACCTTCTGTTCTTCATGCCTTCGTTGGAATAGCTGTTTTTCATGCTGCCTGGATATAATTAGAAATAGTTTTGTTTTCAAGTAAGGACAGGATTATACAGAATATGAATGTATTCCGAATTTTTAATAAGAAATAATATCATAAAATACTGATAAAGCCAATTTTGTTTCCACTTTACCAATTTTTTGTACTGTAAAGATAAAAGTTTATTCGTTATTCATTGTTGAGTTGGCTGCATACGTTTTTCGATTGAGTAGGCCAAAGTTACGTTAAATTTTATAAGATAAGATCAGATTGTATGACTGCATGGGTTAACCATTGCACAACCTTTGTTATCGCACAACCTTTCGCATGTAAATCAGTCAAGTTTTAATAGACCACTTTTATAGGTCAGCAACTCTTGACTTCTTCAATTACCGACTTGCACGTAGAGGATTAAACTATTATTTTTGGTGCTATCGCACTAAACAGGTCTCTACATGACATTAAGGATTGTCACAACGTGTAGCCTTTGGGTGCAAGCTGCCAATGCAAAATTTTGGTCACGACAACATCATTTAACCAACTGACCAACGAACGTGTGCCGTTTTAATTGCATGATTCAGTACGTGCCATTGTGAAGCATGGCTCCACGTTTTGGCAGGCTGACAAGTGAAGTGGGGCCTGCATCCCTCCCCCAACTTTTGAGCCGCTCTGGGGTCGGGCGACTGCATATAGTCAGCATGTCTCAGGAAGAAATTCTATTTTTTATTAGCATATCTCCGGCGTAAATTATCGACTATTCTAACATCGCGTTCGCAATCATTGAGGCTGTGTGCACACGAGCGTCGTTTTCGAGCGTTTTCAAAATCTTTTTGTCCAGTCGATAACCCTTACGGTCACACGATCCAAGGAGAAATACGCTTGATGTGTTAATTAAATTAAATAGACCTTTTCGGTAATTACGTCACAACATTTTAACTTCACGTTTTAAATTTAGAACCACCTTATTAATGAAATGGATTTCAAGTTTTACCCTCACGAGACACGTGCAAAGATGCAAAACATCCTTCTTCAACACATGCATGAAAAATATTTTTTGTTTCGACCAATAAATTTGGAAATTAGTCATAACACAAGAACGAGGCTGGGGTGCGAATCAAGACCGCGAGCCTCGTTCCCGCGTTATGGTCAAAATGAAAAATTATCTTTAATGCACGGGTTATAGAAGAATGTTTTGCATCTCTGCACATAGCTTGTCAGAGTAAGGCTTTATTAAATCCATCTCATTGAAGGTGGTTCCAAATTTAAAACGATAACGTTGTGACGTAATTACTGAAAAGGTCTATTTGCCTCAACTTCTATTTCAAATTAATTATCGATGTTTGAAACCGTTTTGGAATGGAAACAAAAATGAAAACGCTCGAAAACGTTATCGTGTTCATATATGTGTACGAACTGATGTGTACAGCTGACTTCAAACCATAAAAAGCCGAACGTTTGAGCTTTTACTTCTTTTTTTGGAGGGGGGAATCTACCCGCAAGTGCGGGCTCGGGTGATGTATTTCGGCGGGAAATTTCACCAATCACGAGGTTTCGTGATCTGTGTTTTAAAGGCAAGCATGTGTGCGTTGACTGCGTTCACTGCGTTGACGTTGTGCAAAATACAAAGATAGCGAAGTGGAATACACATTTCTAAAGTTTTCAGCGCGTGACTTGAAGATATCAATGCTCAGAAGAACTCAGTGTACATTACCAGTTCTTATCTTATCTATCAAGGTTTTTAAACAAAGACAAAGTACTGGACTTCCTTATGGTTACCGAGTTGAGGTAGGTATTTTCTCTGTATTAGATTACTAATTCAGGTCAGAAATTTGACCTATTTTAATTTCAAGCACCTAAGTAATTAGTATAAACAGCAATATCGTTTTCCTATGTTTTGTATTGTTTTTATGAAGTGGTTAGTGATTAGGATTCGTATTTGAAAAGATTCCTATAATTATTGTCTTTCAGTATTGTTGATTGCAACAAAGTAATCTTTGAACCTGTTTCTATAAATTTAAAGGTTGCTAGCTTTGGAAGGGTATTATAGTGCTTAATCAAAGAGTGTTTCCAGTTTCAAAGAATTTCCAGAGATACTTATATACACACAATTCACAAAAGTTTTGTGATAAAGCTCAGTGGATATACAACAAATTTATATGCCAAGTTCAATCTGAGGTTTTTTTTTGTTTTTTTTTATAAATAAGAAGGCAACATGAATTACCACTTGTGAGCTATTTTGTATTTACGTACTGCAAATCATATAATTTGCAGCTTTTGAATACAAAAATATATTTTTGGTGGTGCAAACATAATCAATTATAGAAGCTAGAGGCAGCACTAGAATCTTAATTGGGGGGAGGGCATATATTTTTATATCTGTCTTATCCCTGACTGATTTCTTTTGTACGCTATTGTTCCTTTGACATATGGCTATGGCCCTGTTAAGTGATTTGACAGTTTGACTACAATTATACAAGCAATGAAGCAAATTATAATTGAATCAAGATGTATATTTATAAATTATTTTTAAAACTGTTTTAAAACTTAATTTAGATCTAGAGTGACAAATTGTTGCAATTTGCTTTGTTTTTAAAATACACAAGAATCAGCAATAAGCCAATATTACAATAATTATCATTTTATATAAGTAATTTAATTTTTCACCAATATCCTGTCTATAGCTCTAATCCAATCTCAGCAAAATTAACAGAGGAAACCTTTGCAGCAGATTTGCTCAAAAATTTTTGTAGGAATTTTTATTTTATATCTAAATTATAAATTAATTATAGACTGTTTTGTGCAAACATTAGACTCACATTAGACTGGAGTATTTTATCATCACAGTGATTAAGTGGCCTTTGAAAAAAATTAAGTCAGTCACCTAAGGGGAACCTGATGGTTCAGGGACTATTATAGCTCTGACTTCTTTTAATTCACCTGATGATGAATCACATACCCTATTGCACACAAAATAGATCGTTTTAGATATTTTAAGAAAGGAAATATACCTATTTGCAAGCATGAAGCACTCAATTGCCAAAATTAAACCATCACCTCTTTCACCCTACCCCCCTTCAAGCTTGAGCCTCTTCCACTGTTTCTGCCACCCCACCAGATTTTCTCTTAGTTTTCTCTAACTATAATATACCAAATTGTTTATGCAGCCAATGTTTAAAATCTACACTACATACAACACCATGGCTGCACTGTGAATAAATTAGGATTTGTGAGCATCCCAAGAAAATAAAACCAAAACAATGCACATAATTTGTGACACTTACCCAGGTGGATGTGGATTATTTCGTCTTGTTGGCGATGTTGGTCGAGATTTGGTAGGTCTATCGAGTTGTTTAAAGTCATGCTGTCGTGAATATGTCGAATGCCAGTCGTGAACACTCTTAACAGCAGGTTTGCCAGGATCTTCCCATGCTGCCAGCCATGTGAGACGCGACTCGCTGCGGATGTTCTTCATTTCTATCTCGGTCAACTTGCGTTGATTGTACTTTTGTCCGGTGAGATCATCGTCAACCGTCCTGGCTCGGACGTGTTTAAGTGAATATCCTGGGTTCACTAAAATGTGTGTCATTTCATCATTTAGGTGAACAAGCTGAAACTTTTCGTATTATGTTTGTATATAAGCGACTTATACATACGGTTGCCATATCACACGATTAGACATAACATTTCTTAACGCTTAGCAACGATGCAAAGTCCCTCCCACAAAATGGAGATTGCCAAAAAGACCAAAAAAGTCGACAAAACTACCACAAAAAAGTTGATTGCGCTAGGACTGTGCACAGACAAACATATTAAGTGGAGTATCCGCCAGATAGGTTGAACGGGCTTTGTATACTATACTATAACAACAGTGAACGGAATTTGCATGCTCATAGCATAATATTAGCATTACTATCGATTAATTTCAGGATTTAGGAAAGTACAATCACACTGTTGATAGCTTCAGTCAAACAATGAACATTTATGAACTAATATATTTTTACTTGAATGTTGAAAAAAGTTCTACACAAAAGTGCAGAAATATAGAACGCGTTCCTGGTAATCCTGCGAATTCATCATGCGAAAAGATCAAAGACAAAGATAAAAATTAGACCAGCAAATTATTTATTTAAATTCTTTATAGAAGAAAAAAAATCGCCAGAGAAATGCCAAAGGAAATTTGCTCTTATATACCATGAGAAAGTGGCGCAAACAATGCAGCAAAACATGCCTAAATTTTGCACCGCTAGTGCTGTACTGTAGTATAGATTAAGATGCTTTTGTTCAAAACACTTTTAAAGACACTTCATTTCCCCCCTCTCTTTTAATAAAGCAATAAGAAAAATCGCCTTTTTAGATGTTCAATTTTCTATCAATTTAAGATTTGCAAAGAGGTTTTCCCTTCCTCTCCATACAGAATAAAATTAACAAAAATTATCACTATGTGTAAGTATACTAAGTCTACCCCTTACTTGCAAAGGTGCACATTTAAAAATCCCTAAAATCGGGCAGGAAAATCTCGGGAGCAAGTCTGCTTAGGGACTGGTCATAATTTAGCAGGGGGGGTGGGGAGGTGTAATTCAATATTTTAAGGAATGATATTTTGCAACCCTGTCTTGCCTTATCCACAAAAAATCATGCCCCCTCCCCTTGTTCGAGACGGTAAAAATGCCCCCCCCCCCATCCGTCAACGTTTTGATAAACACTGCTTCAAAATGAGAAACTACTGTAATCTGCACCGTCAATTCAAAATAGTAATTACACCTTCAAAAATTTTTCTGACAACGTTTATATAAAGTAATAAAATTAATTTATATACGTCCACTTATATATATTCCAAGGGTGGGTAGACTACAAGTTTTGTGTAGTTCGCTACAACTACTGCTATTTTAAAATAATGTAGTCACCTACAACTACTGCTATTGTCAAAAATATGTAGTTTGGTTCTTTTGACTACGTGTACAGCTATATCGCTAGAAAAATGTAGCGAAGTATTCGCTACTTCGCTACAACAAAAATTCCTGGTATCCGTGTTTGTAATTTATATTGATTTCACATGTTTTAAACATATGAAATGTTAAGCATAATATGCTCATATATTCTGATACTATGGATGAAATGGCGGATGAGCCAAAGAATTCTAGAACAAAATGTGGGTCCAAACGAGATTTGACATGGTATATTAAATGACTAGTTTTGTATTATAGTGTATGAACTATAGAGTATATAGTCGAGGGATATTAAAAATCGAAAAGTGGCGAATAGCGATTGTTGTTGAAAAAGTAATCAACTACTTCGCTACTTTTAATATAGAAAATATAGTTCGCGACAACTTCAAACTACCAGTTTTAAAAAGTAGTCTATACAGTTACTCGCAAATTGTAGTTCGCTACAGTTGCAAACTCCAACAACTCCGATACTACCCACCCTTGACATATTCATATGTTAAAATTTGGTTTTAAACATAATATGTTAGTTATTTCTAGTGAAAGACCCTGCTATTTAAAATATAAATATTTTAACACAGTGACTTATATAACTTTTCATTTTAAATTCTATAACTAATTTTGTTTAATGTTCTAAGCAAAGCTTATGCAGTGCAACTCAAAGTCTAAGCATGTATAAAAGAAATAATTACAACCAGAAATAAGCAACCCCCCCCCCCTTATAACTGTCTAACATTTTATGAACCCCCCTTTTTTCTGGCTAAAAAATATGTGACCCCCCCACTATTTCCACCTCCCCACCCCCCCTGCTAAATTATGACCAGTCCCTTATCAAGTCTAATAGTCACGTACATACATTTAAATAAAGCGAATTTTTAAATTTTCTGTATAAGCCTATTTTTTGAATTGCAAATAGTTGTAAAATTTGAGAGTTAATGCGTTCTTCGTCTCTCCGAGATAATCTCGTCGGACGGTTCAATATATGTGCTAAATTTAATATCAGTGTGACTGCGCAATATCTGAAAAAAACGTCAGTAAACTGTCAATTGAGAAGTCCAATGTTATCATCGAGCCGGGATAACATCGGTTTATGAGTTCATCAAAATACTTGTATTGTTGGATAAATTTCTCTTGCATTGAACGCCATACAACCTGTTAAAAAATTAAAGAATGCATGTATGTGGTGGGATATATGAACGCCAATAGATTTCGCAGGAAAAAGAGAATTTGGGTCAATTGATAATCGATCATGCATGTCGGGTTAAAAGCTGCATGGCATTAAATTCGATGAAAACCAACTTTTTTAAATAGTGCAAATAGCCTATACTATGCTATATATAGCGAGTTATTACAAACCTGGAGTAAATTTTCCTCTTCTGACAAATGTTTTTCAACTTTCTTATAGAGATGTTCCAAACCTTTCTTTATCTAAATAATATATATAAAAACTTAACTGGTTAAGGTATCCCTGGATGCTTGAAATTAATAAAAAATATTTTACAGTCCTTAATTCCTTTTAGTGTCTTAGTTTTCGAGATAGTTTTTCACTTTAGTTTTTTTGCTTAGTTTGATTATAGGCATTGAATCTATCCTGTCATCAAATCCTTCAGTTTGTTTCATGCGGAAATTTAACAAGCGCGATTTTTCACCTCTTTCTCGGGATATTCTTTTATCGCTTTCCTCAGCTCTTGTTTACTAAATGCTAATTGGTAACCTATTTCTTCTGCCTTTACACCGCTTGAGAGTTTTTCCTCGATACCATCGAAAAAGGTCTAAAAATAAAGACAATTTTGTATTTTATAATCATCCAGGGGCCTTCTACGTTTTAACTACATTTTAGCTTGAACGATGTGCAGCTGTTATTAAAATCAGTTAATCAAGTAGCTAAACCAGTTGTGTAAAAACTTACAGTTAACGCGTTAAGTAGCTACTAGTTAAAATACGAGCGGCCGATCTGTATGGGTATTTTGTATCAAAGATTCATGATTTCACAACTATACTTAAAACGTATAGTTAAAGTTAACTTTACATTAAGTTTTTCCATCGGTCGTCCAAACATTGTCGTTGCGTACGAATTCATATGTTCAGTGTATTGGACTTTCGCTTGTTTTCTTTCACCGTCCAAACTGGCAATTTTTAACCGCGATAAAACGCCTAATGACCACAGAAAAATACACCGAATTAGACACACAACTGCGCAAACTGTCTACTATATACAATTAATTGCCAAACAACCAAACACTTACCGTACAAGTGGTGGTAATTTTCTACAGAAGAGAGGATACAAAAAATAAATTAATATGGTAAATAACGTTATCTTATTCGATAAAGATTATGTGTTATTCAATATCTATAATATATTTAATGTCAATAAGAGTTCTGAATAATATAAACCTGCATGTAATAATATTTAGGTTATTAAATATCTTAATTCATAATGCTTAATGAAGCATCATCCCTATAGACGAAGTCACATGTGGTGGCTTTATACGTGGTAAAGTACCTTAAATGCTAATGAGGATGGCACATATGATTTGTCACGTTTATTATAGTATTGTCGTAAATATGATAAAAACGCTCCTTCTCGTGTTTTAAATACTATATATACGTAATATATTTAATATCAATAAAAATTCGTAATAATATACACCTCCATGCAATACAATGCATGCATTCTTAAAAATAGCTTCTATAACCTAAATAAACAAGGCTAGTCAGGGTTTTTTTCTACTGTTACAATTTCGACCGATTAAGTTTTTGTATAAGTTGCATGGTACAGCAATAAAAAGTGAAAGTAAACTAATTTTCGAAATTCGACAGGAGAAAATCTGACTATATAGCCTCGTGTTTTAACTGTCACATCTCCTGCTCTCTTTCGAATAGGTCCATAACATTTTCAAATATAGAATTATATATATAAATTATACAAGAAAAAATATGGCTTAACATGCATGTCCAATCAAATTTTAAACCATATTTATAAGCATGGTAATTTTAGATCTCTATAAGTATAACATGTACCTACCAAATTGAATGACGTCAGCAGGTGTCTTTTGGTTTTCAACAGCAGCTCTCTCGATGTTTTTAAACACGACACCGACAAGATAACGATATGATTTATCCAAGTCGTTACGGCGCTCTGAACTCTTAAAGATTAATTCGGCCGTTTCTGCAAAACTCTATAGGGAAGGTGATAGAATTAAAACATGCATGGGAAAACTATAATAGACTATGTTCTATAGAACGGGTGTCAAGCATCTCGAGCAAAGCGAACAAAAGATCTTCGGAGCATGATATACGCGTAATTTTAGCGTTGTCTTGTATATGAATCGTATATTGTATGAGGCAATATGACCTTTTTTATTCGGGATTTTTATTCCGGATTGCATGTTGCAGTACAAAAGGTCGTCTGCCTTGCACAGGCCCCTTTGATATGTCTTAGGGCCTGTTTATATGATCCCGTCTAGCCGGGACGGGTTGTTTTCATCCCGCTTAGCTGGGGAACGAGCCTATATAGGCGCGATGGCGTGTTTATGTGCATGGAGTTCATTTTGTAGCGTAGGTTTGTTCGACGGCATGTTTTATTGTAGAAAACGAATATGCCAATATATACACGTGTTCCAAATGTGTGTTTATCGCGACCCAAATGCTCCAAATGTATGTTCATCCCGGCCAAGCGGGATGGAGTGTTTTTATGGCAATTTCTCGTCCCGTCTAAGCGGGATCCCGGCACTTCTTGCCGGGATCACGCCTACGCGGGAATAGAAAAGTAGTCATATAAACTCTAATTAGTCTTTGTATTACAAGCGGGATCTCGGAAACTGTCCCGGCTAGGCGGGATCATATAAACAGGCCCTTATTCTAACGCAAACATTGGAAATGATAGCTATACCTCGAACTTTGAAACAAATGGCAGTATACCGCATCTACTTTTCTTCGGCACTTTTGTTTCTTCCACTTGCTTTCCAAGCGCCATCTGTATATGTTCAAAGTAATAGCGATGAAAGATGTAATCTTTGTGTGGTAATTACTTTCATTTATTAAAACCAGAGTAGAGATAATTACGATGAACCTCAACAGTTCTTCAAACAATATGCCAGAATATTTCCATATAGAATTATCATTTAAACAGGCTCAATTTATATTTTGTTTGTGTTCGCGACTTGCAAATTGAGCCCCTAGTGAAGGGATATTTTGCAAAAACCAAGGAATAGCGCAAATTAATTTGCAACGGGAATAAATATAAATGATATACTGGAAAATATATTTTAAAGAATAGAATAATCAACAGAATTCGAAAAAAATTTTGAATTGGAAACAGAATTAGATTCTGAATTGTAAAGTTGGAAAAAGAATTAGATACGTGCCACTGTGTCACTTTTACCAATCGATTATAGTTTGTTTTAATATCAATAAAGTCACGTAATACCAATTATAGTATAATAATAGCAATAAAGTCACATATCGGAATATTTTCGGGGGAAAAGGACAGAAATAGTTAATACTTACAATAAATTTATCAAACAATCTCTTCACCAAGATTAATGACTGAGCCAGCTGATGACTGAGAAAAGATATATGTATGCCAGAAGCTTCATGGGCCATCACGTAATCACCAACACGTACAAGCATGTACATTGTATTACTGTAGAAAATAAAATAGAATATCATTCATAATTCGTTACTTGAAGTAACTACTGTAATATACATAGTTTTGCTTTAGATGCCACGCCGTATAGACTGACCTCGTTACATATATTATGTTAATCTATGTATTAAACTAAAAAAATATGCGGTACATTTACTTACAAGCTATCGAGTTTATCACCAAAGTGAATAAAATTTTGAAGTTCTGGATCCAGCCCGCTAAACAGGTCTGCCATAATTTTGCTACAGAAATAGAGTAATATACTGAGTATTTGCTAAACCATTCTAAAAGCGAAGGCATTTTTAGATACACAGGGAAAGAGGAAATTCTTTTTGTCGCGGTGGAGGAAAACTGCAGGTATATGCTAAAAATTCCCATGCTCGGGTATCAGTGTAGCCGATTGTGAGGAGATGACCTTTATTGGTGTCGCTATTGCAGTTTTAATCATGCTTGTAACCAAATGTACGCTTACTACAATCCGAGTTCACCAGAACGTTTGGGGCGAGACATGAAGGAACCATCTGGATTATCTTTCAACAAAATTGAGCTGCCACTAGATATGCTGGATGTCTGAAATGAAACAGACGAATTTATACGCAACAAACCCCGGGTTCTGGTCGAAGAGTTTGTCTCAGATCCGCCGATTTACGTCAACAACTTATGTTTTAATACAAAAAATAGTACACTGTCACTGAAAAAACAGTAACCAGGTTACGACGGATTCATTTATTTGACTAATTTTTATTGGCTATATTACAAAAATTGGTCAAAAAGTGATGAATGAGACGACCAATTTTAATTCATATACAGTATATAGTTCTTTTCTAGTTTTACACGTTGTACAAACTGATTATTTATAATGTAATAGGACAATATATTACGGTCATTTCTGCATGCGGAGACATGCAGTATATATAGGAATACCTCTGAATCGTCTTTGGGTAACGGCATGTGGAAGAATTTCTCAATAAACTTCTGTTCAGCGAGGCAAGCAGGTTCCAATTCCGACAACAGCGTATCAAAAATCTATACAAAGTTAAATCATTACATAGAGACGTGTAGCAAAACTGACTCGACATTACGAAAAGGCGGGCACATTCTGACAAACTAACGAAGAGGTTAAGAAATCTCTGTTCCAGTGTAGCATTTTGAATTTCAATTAATTTTTGCGTCTACTTTGCGTGCTTTTTCAATTGAAACTATATTTGACTGAAATGGAAAATATAACCTGTTGCTATAAGGCTATACACCATTCCCTAGTTCTTTAAGCTGAATTTTGTCAACTTCGCAGAGCTTTACTTCCACGTTTTTCGATATTTCCCAACCAACTTACCAATCTTGCTAATTTTAGGATGCTCTTTTCAGTTTACTTGTGAATTTTATCAGTTTTCAAATTTTGTTTAAAGCGAGAATGGCCCATTCATTGCATGGATAAAACTTTAATGAAAATGTATACACTTTATTTATAGGGGACACATAACAGTGTATCTATATGTACCTTATCAAATCTACTTCGGCTCTCAGAGACGCTATCCGAAGACACAAGAGAATCCTGAGAACTCAGTGATCCCGACGGTGAACGACGATTGAGTTGAGGACTATCTGTGGTGTGTTTATCGAACCTTGTCACACGAGATGGCATTGGACTTCCGTGGGAAACTTCATCTCGGCTTAAAGAGAGATGCGAACCAGCACGAAGATTGCCTACATTTACAGTAAGTGTTAAAAAACCCGTCAGGTCGCCAGGGGTGCAGCTATGCATGAGAATAGTGCACGCAAAAACGGAGAAAGTTTATCAGAGCAAAGAATGTGATAATGCAATACTATATAATATGTACCTGCGGCTTTCGCACTCCTTGCAGAACATCTTTGTTTGGACACTTCAAAGAAATCTCGAATTTCTTTCTCATAAACCTTGCTAAAACATTGTGTATAAATCTACAAAAAAACCCTGTTCTTTTAGGAAACGAGAATATGAAGATTTCATTGGGGAAACGAGAACTAAATTATAATCTTAACTGCATGCCAAGGCCATTTGTTCGAGGGCTTGAAATTTTGCTACCTGAATTAGCTCTGTAAATTTTGACTGGTCAATTTCCTTGAGCCAAAACATAAGATCTGTGTATGGAGCAAGTTCATCATGGATTTTGTTGTGACTTGGAATAACCAGTTCATTGGAATGTTTGACCAGTGTCTCTGTCTCATCTTCCTGAAAATTTCAATATCATTTCATGTCGGCCATTAGACTACACTAATACCGTCAGCTGCCAGTAGTACGTCGTACAGAAACCGCAATGAGACTTGTTTTTTTCGTGCATGCAGTTTTTGCGGGTAACTTTACCAAAACGTTTCCAAGCTTTCGTCGCGCACAAATGTTTAGGTGTATGGCTTTTTAATCCCCGGGAAATGATTACATGTCAAGATATTTTTGGTCTTACAATTTCAATGACGCTGGTTTGTCATGCAGCCTCTATTTTCTTTTACAATTTTCAAAAGCAACTATATTTTTTATCTTGTTATGATATTTTTGAAAATTACTGAAGCATAGCACATTTTGAAACTTTGTATCAGATGGATTTAACAAAGAAACTGATATTTTGATACACGCACTAATTTCAGTTACAGTGGACTCACGTGACTTTGGAATACTCTCTTTAAATGTGATGCAAGAAAGGTAGCAAATTCTTGACAAAGATTCCAAAACATGTCTCTTTGTTCTTTCACAGCATGAAGTTTGTCCAGTCCTAGGAAAATGAAACGCGGTATACTGCATTAGAAAAATAGAAAAATGTGCGAGAATATAGGAAAGACGTGTATACGGCAGCGTAAAAGGTGAGTGCAAATGTAAACTTTATACCTGGACTGAGTTCAGCACTCATAGCATTGCGAACTGCTTTTGCGGCCTCAGTACATTGTGCTAACTCGGTGGCATTTGATAAACTTTTTCTTTGCAATGTACTAAGAGTGGCTTCAGGTACATCCAAAATGTCCTGTGATGAATATGAAAGGCAAGTAAAGAACAATATAATATTTTATTATATAATATGCAGTGTTTTATTGACGAATCCGCCATTTTGAAAAGCGATAATAACACATGTGCGATTATCGTGTTTGATCCACCGATCTTGAATCAGGAAGGGGGGTAAAAAAACTTTATTATATAATAAACAGAATAATACATGGATGCTTGGAAATATGGAATTTATTTCAAGTGTTGGGAATGATATCTCTGAGTAAATGAGTAATCAATTTTTGCTCTTCAAGCAAGGACTAGGACTCCACGAGCTAATTTTATGACTTATCGACCATTACATCGACGTACTGTTGCCAAACAAATAGTAAATCTGTGATATGCGTGTAAATTAACTCATGTTCTCAAGCTCCCAATTTGCATCTGTACATATTTTACATGTGTATTATGGTACACAAACACAGTCCTAAATGGTTTCTCGTGTGTCAACCGCAATTGATATTCCTTTGAAAAGATTTCCTCTGTGACAGAAATTTCAATACGTGTAGGTTGATCACTGGGCAAGATTTATGAACTATTATTAATCATTACTACTTCAATGGCATTTGAAAATCCCTGTGGATGGAAAGGGCTAATAAGATTCAAGATGCAAATGTAGAGATAGTTTTATAACTATGCTTCTTATTTCGTTCAACATTCCACTCAGCAAATAAGTGTGCTTCAACTTATCGAGAGCCATTTCCCATTAGCGTGATGCTTACTCGCACAGAGCTTTTCTGGAGCTCGTGTACCCCCATTTAAATGTCCCTGGTGCTCGTTTACACTCCCACTCACAGATCATTCTGGTTGTTTCCACTTTGCATATTTCACTTCATTATTGTATGAATCTCTTGGTTTCTCATACTTTCCATGAACAAGGTGAATGAAAATTATGAATAGAGCAAGGCAATGAACAAAAACTTTTGTACTGTCAGTGAAAGAGGTCAAAGATGGACATACAATGTCAATACGCCAAGACAAACCGTTTCGCCACTTTAGCTTCACAACTCCACTTGCTAGTGTACCTCCAAAAATAAATGTTGAACGGCCAGAAAGAGAGGAAGATAAAACCAGTAAATCCGTGTAAAGTGTGAGTAACAAATTGGGGCTCAGACGGGAATCTCTTTACCAAAAAATTAACAGAAGTGTGGATGCGAAAATATTATCTCTTGAAAAGAAATAATGAAATAACTTTGCCTTTTCTATTAAAGTGCATGGACGAAGTAGACCGTAAAAGGAAACTCAAGATTATAAAAAAAATTCGAAGTCAGCTCGAAGGAAATTTAGACAGTATTGAAGAAGATGAAGACAAGGTTGCATTCCAATTAAAGAGAAAAATGCCACGGAACAGTCACTAAAAACATGAAACAACAATCAAATGAAGATCCGCAAGCCTTCCTTATGCAAACTTTGACAGTGCATCGAAAGAATCAGATACTGTACTGGTATTAAATATGAGACAGTCAACCAAAAGAATGGGAAGAAATTGCATGATTGAGGATGGGCTATAAAACCCCCTAAGCAAAGCAAGTATGATTAGTGTCCCACACCAAGTGTGATTAGGGTAAACCACATTGCAAGGTCTTGTTTGTCACGACCAAGAGTGAGCCGTCGAGCAACCCACTGAAAGTCCCACTGATATAATTGTAAGAACACAATGTTAACGACTCGCTCACAACAGTGTTCCAATTGCAAATCGGTTTGTCACTGATCAGTGGGATGTCAACAAAATCATTGGACAACCCATAAGAATTGGTGTAAGACAATTAATCAGGAAGCTGTATTCCCTAAGGCGACAGTTCAGATGGCAGAATTCGCCAGTCATATGACGCCAAAACAACATGCGCTTGCTCATTTGGAAACAAATGTCCTGTAACTTTTCGCCTTAATGATAAAAAGGTCACGGCATTGTGGGACACTGGTACCCAGGTTCCACCAACGATTACTATCAAGAACATTAAATGGGACACCAAAAGCAGTTTTCTTTTTCGCAAATGGTCCAACCACAGACGATTAGACGCTTGGTTTTTCGAAAGATTCATGAAGTAAGGTGTGAGGTTCTTTTAGCCAAAAATAAGGAAAGATATCGACCACTTTGTGCACCATGTTGCCGATGTATGAAGCAAACACAACAAAACGGCATCCCCGGTCTTACCCGGACAATAATCTTTCCGATCATTACAACAACGCCATTTCAAATGATATCAATTGATTTTGTTCACCTGGAACAGAGTTCAGGCGGATTCGAATACATTCTCCTGGTGGTGGACCATTACAATAAATTCGTTCAAACCTACCCGAGTAAGAATAAGAAAGGAACGACAGCAGTGCGGATAGAATACTCAACAATTTCGTTTAGCGCTTCGGGTTTCCAGCGAAAATTACGAACGCGCGTAAAGTGCAGCCTCGTAACCTGAGTAATTTCGCTGTAAAGTGTGAGTAACAATAGCCCGGCTTTCTCATACGGCTATATTGGTTGCATTGACGAAACCAACACCGTAGATTAGAAACGAGGAAGTATCAGTCATCACATGCATACTTACAACTAAATTTTGAACTTCGTCGGATAATTTCTTATGATTATCGCGTTCCAGCTGCATCCGTTTATTTTTTTCGTCCATGTGTTCCATATGATCGCGAGCTTTCTAAGGAAATACAGCATTTTTGACAACCACTTAAGTATTTTAGTCATATCAATAGCTGAAGTCACAGTTAATAGTTAATAGAGGAACCTTAGGGCTATTAGTTATGTCGTTCCAGCCATTTAGATGCATGCATAATCACATGAAAAGAAGTACGAATTTCTGCCTCAACGGATAATGTTACCTCTTTAATTGAAAAGAGAAAAAGGAAAATGCAAGCCAATATTTAAATCCGGTCAGAACCAGTGAACTCTAGTCATTGGATGAAGCCGATTTGAATATAATTTGCTGATTAAGGTGGCAGCCGAGCGAGCAAATCAAGCCTTCAAAAGAACTGGGGAGAGTGAAAATTCCGTAAAAATCGTATTTTTTGGCAAAAAATTGCGAGAAAAGTGCAATTTTTATTTGACCACTTCAACTTTAAACATCGAATTTACCCTTTTTGGATAGACCTAAGTAATCCGCATCATCTTACTGTAAAAACCGGCGAGGTACCAGCTTTGTACTTGAAATATTTAAAGAATTTGAACGGGCCGAAAAAAAACTTCGCCTTCAACTCGCAAAAAAAAATAGGTTTGCACCTTTTCACGTTCATAAAACTTGTTTTTTAGTAAATCTCAATGCTTGTTTTAATTATTCATGATCAGATGAGAAGGATTTGTGTATAAAAACCGGCGTTGTTTTGGTGGTGTAATTTCAACTCTTGGCCTTCATGGCGGCCATCAGTGCTGGCTTCAAAGATGGCGGCCAAGTTATCGTTCCAGTCTTTTTAGAGTTCACTGGTCAGAACACGTAAAAATTCGAGCAAAATGAGTGGTAATTAGTGTGATTATGAAATTGTATTGTACAAAACTGTAATTACTGATTGTTAGCTACTTTTCACCTGCAGCAGTTTATCATATCTCTTCAAGTTCTCTCCAACTCATCCAGTTCTTTCAAACCTTCATCTATACACTCCATTATGTTTTTCACCTGACTTTCGGAACTCATGATAGATGATATGTTAGCCTAAAATGTATTTAAAACATCGTATTATATATTATAACACATAATTTATATTTACATTTACATTACGGACACAATAATGACAAAATTTACCTAATGTTTCAAATGAGATTTTGAGAAAGAAAACAAGACAGATATGTCCGCTATAGAGTGCACAAGTCTTTCCTAGTTTTTACAATGTACACTTACTCCATCAAGCAGAGATAAATCTCTTGATAGTTTCTCAGTGAAAGCTTCAATATTGCTGATGGCACATTCGTATCTCGACATAGTCACGTCTAAATCTTTCTCTTCACCTGGCGCCAGCTGTTGATAGTCATCTAAATTCAAACAAGGTATTCTTATAAGTTATTTTCAATTCCATGGAAGGTCACAAATTATAGGCATATAGCTACAGAAATCGTTTGGTTATAAAGACAGAGTAGAGAAACAGTATTTATCCAGATAAGTAGCATGTAGAGTACTCCGTTTCTTTTCTGAATTTATACTTTGTCTATAGATGATTGACATGTATATAGCTCGTAGCAATGAATTGCATCATCTACGAACGTGAATTTCAGTTGTGTGTATTACAAATTTAGGAGCTGTGGTACTAGAAATAATAGTTGGCAAATTAGAACAACACAATACATGTACTGTACAGAAATGGTTTATGGGGTACATTATTTAATAATATTGGACCAAATCTTGATCCTTGGAGAACACCACTGTAAAAGTGGTACACGTAAAATTACTAGTCTCGCTTGACACGGCATTAGAGTTAATTAGCTATATTTAAAACCCTTTTTTGCAAGCCTTTACATATTGTAAATTGTTCCAAAGTATAAAATTATATGTGTTCTTTAATTTTCAAAATCTCTTCAGTCCAAATAAGAAGTAAAAGTACCTTCGATTGCCTCGTGTGCCTGTGAAGATGACAGCTGAGAAGCTCCCGAACGCAAGGTTTCTGTTCAGTGAAGCAAAGCCTTGTTAGTATTTTTTTGCTCCATTACTTGCACACTTGCACATTACTTGCACACTTGCAGAAGCATACAGGAGGGGAAGTACTCCAACGTTAACCTTGTACCGATTCAGAGAATGTGTTAATTGGTATGGCAGAAAAGTGCACGGTGGGGGTAGTACATTACAATGTAATCTAAGATACTAAATAAAATTTAGTTCAACCTTCGATGCTTTGTTGATTGACATTGACAAAGGCTGGTTTTCTTTGTGGTAAATATCGTGTGCAAACCTAAATTATACAATAAGAATTAGAGCAGTCATTGAATGTACTGTAAAAGAATGTACTGTTAAAGAATGTGCACAGTGCATAGCCAACTACGTACCTAAACTTCAAGGTATAAAGGTTACTGTCTAGTAAATGTAACTATGCGCTTAAAAACAACACATCAAATTTTTGGTTTAGGTTGTGACATTTATTTAATACGAAGGAGCCATGTTAAGCTTCACTTGGTCTCAAATTATTAGTATTACAAATAGATACCAGTCTTATCCAGAAGGTTAGGCATATGTTACTTAGCGGATTCTTGTTCTGGAACATTTTTGCAACATTACTAGTATCAGTATACCTATCAGTACAGTATGAAGAATGATTGGAGGCCATATAATTAGGGGTGACCTCTCTTGACTGAAGGTAAAGAAAATATAGGTGAAAGGGAATTAAATAATTTCAAAATCTCTGTCCGGTGGGTTGTTCTGTTGTAACTTCTAAAATAAGAAGGAAATAATAAAGCATAAAACAGGCACATACCTTCCATAAAGCAACAATGAAGGCATTTTTATCTGAAAAACTACTTGCAATCCATTTATAATTCTTTTCAAAAACCAAATCAAACTCAGGCGTTTCCTGTGGTGAGAAAAGAGCACAACTGCATGCATACACTGTAAATGCCAATAATCACCTATATTTTACACCTGTAAATGTAGGTACAATATAATACATAATTTGCACTTGTCATAGAGAGCTTAAAATTCTGGAGTTTCTTGGGGGTGCAGCCTAATTAATAGGGTAATCCTGAATAATTAAAGCACATTGTAAGACGTACAGGAAGCACAAAATTTAGCTCTTTGTTACCTGTTAGGTATATTCACGGACATTACATGTATTTGCAGTGCTTACATGCAAAGTTTAACCAATTAAGAAGTGCAAACTTAATTTATTCAGTGAGTCTTTATTGTGTTGAAACATTGAGATTGACAATGACGAGATACAGAGAATACTTCTTGAGGTTTTGTAATCTGTGCATGTGTAGATTAATGATACTGTAAAATTTTTAACCTACTGTATAGGCATCTTTTCCATCCACAGTTTTCATATCCTTTAATAGCCATGATGTTCTCTTTTTATAGCTTTCCTTATCTGTCCTTTTCACTTTATATATGGTAACATACACTGGTCTTTCATTTGAAACTATATACAAATGTACTGCTCATAAATTAAATAATTAAATGGAATTAAAGGATATTTACAATAAGATTTTCCCACTCTGAGGTTTTTCTTACTATCTTCGAAAGTATAAATAAAGTATATTGAGTATAAATAAAGTATATAAAGTATAGTCCAGAAACTCTTCTGATGAATTCCCTTACAGTATATGGGTTATAACAAAAAAAACCCTCCTAATGAACTACTTTAAGCAGGTGCAACATTATACCACATTTGAAGACAGGTTTTTTGAAGAAGCTGCCATGCTGCAAATTTGATGTGTATGAAACAACATGTACCATAACAAAACTAAACACTTGCATTCCTAAAACTGTGACAAATGTCAAGCCACATTAACACTTATACATGTATGAATGATGTGATGCAATTGTCAACCCACCCCTTCCTCCCTACCTGTGCTCTCCAACAGATAGATTGACAATAAAATGAATTACACTGACAAATCATGCATGCACTCTTATACTTACGCCAGGGTTGGGCACAGCCATGTTCACGATCCATAAAGAGTGAAATCACGAATATATGTATATTCATTTATAGCCTATCGATTGCTAATTCGCTTGTCACTTGTTTTTTAATATCGTGTTATCAATAATAATCGGGAAATGGTAATTTAAATCAACCTACCTGCTATACAAAGAAAGCTTGGTTTTCTCTTCTTGCCTGCTCTACTAACATTTGTAAAAGCAAATAACTTTTCATCGCTTGGATCGAAAACTTCTTTCTGCAAGCTGCTTCTCAAAGCAGCCATTGTTTTCCTCGTTCCCAGACTTACAGTCTTACACGGTTTTACTGGAGCAAATTCTGGAGCAATAGAAAATACTCATTTTACCGTAAAAAAGTGTAAAGGATAAAGACGTACCATGTAAGAAAAGGTGCATAGGAGATAAATCAATGGAATTAGACATATACCGAGTGAAAGCAAAATCTGTTCGGCTTATCCTGGTATTTGGCCTTTTTTCACTTTTTCGCCGTGTTTTCCAACATTTGCACGGTTACCGGAAGTTATGCGGGAGGTCTGGGAAGTGGGAAAAGTTGAAAAAAGTTGGGGTGTTTTGAATCCTTACACTGTTTTAATAGCAGCGTAAAGATCTATCATTCATAAGTTTATTCGGTTTAGACTTCCTGATATCATGTCTGCTGACAGCTTTTTCAGGTTCGTAGAATTTCATGGAGACTTTTCAAGTATTCCATTTGCGTGTCTCAAAATATTTTCTGGTTTCATTCTAGTGAAGGCAATGAGGCTTTTGCTGATGATGATTACATAGAAGCCATCAAGGTAAATGTAAAATCTTAGTATTTTAGTATGCGCGCATAATTAGCAGAAAAATTAGAGACTGGTTGGGATGATTATGTAGCATTTGTTTAGACATGTCCACAGATGGAATTATTTAGTACAGGTCCGCATAAGAACCCCAACAGAAGCCCACATTTTTAATAGTTCTGGGTAAACATTCGACAAACCATAAGAATACGTAAGTCCTACAACTAGTCCTAACTGTGACCTCTAACTTAAATGTATAATTAAATATCAAAATATAATGTGAAATAGTGCAAGGAAGAATTAACAAATGCATGATGCCATGCACCACAACACTACTGACATGAATATAGATATATTGAAACAATATTAATTACCAAAAACTACTAAAATTATTTCATTAATTATATGGCTCTAACGGCAGTACAATTTGCACAACATAATCTAAAGAATAAGGATAAAACAGTTCATACATCAATTCAAACAGTTCAATCTAATAAAATTGCTTGCTTTTACATCTTGTATTCTACACAAACAAACAACATATTTATGGAAGGCTGCATGGTAGCCTGTATGAATACCCTTATTACCTTTCTTTCTGTACCTTTCTTTATTTATAGCAACTGGCCTTTCGTACCTTTCTTTAATTTCTTTAACTACCTATATGGCTGTTTAAACAGCGCATCTAAAGCGTCCTTAAAATTTTATTTGTGTAGTGCATGTCATGTTGTAAGAAACTATATATATAGTATCTGCAATATACTGGATGGATCATATATGTAGTTTGGGTGTATTATTGCACAATGGTCCCATTAAATTGTGTGCATATAAGCTTGAGCATGTGGAAAAATTTTTGTGAATTGTCTTCTGTCTGTATGAGGTGAAAAAAAAATTACATAAAAATCTTTTTATAGTTTAGGACTGGCTTTGCATCTATTATATATCCAACTAAATCTTTTATTCTTAGCCTCAATTGTGATGATTACAAGTATGTTAAAATCTGCATCACAGTACTAGCTATAATGTATAGCTCTCTTATTTAGAAATACACATCAGCAATTGAACAGAACGCCCAAAATCCAAAGTATTATAACCAAAGAGCCAATGCCTTTATAAAATTGGGAAAGTATCAAGGTACCAATTATATAATACAATTACTCAAACAATCTTACAAACAAAAACCTTTAAATTTAGAAAAACAACCCTATTGTGCTAGAAAACTGTTACGAATGAGGCAAAAATTACCTTGTGTTAGAATACAATCCTCAAATTCTCCTATTATTTGAAAGAATAAAGTTTATAGAAATAATTGCTGACAGAGTAAATATTCAACCTAATCAATCAGGCTAATAATTTTTTCATCATCTATAGATGCTCTTGCTGATACATCATCTTCTATAGAGTTGGATGCAACAAATGCAAAAGCTTTTCTTCGTAAGGGGTAATCTTGTATTGATTTTGGTTATTTCACAGTATATTAAGAAATCAGATTTTTATCATTTACTCATAGTATGAGTATGTGTATACAAAGTTTAATCACTGATATAAATTACAGCTAATATTTATTGATTAGCCAGAGTACCAATGCCTACTAAAGGGGTTCCCACTTGCTTTTATAGTTGTAGTACAACTTCTTTATTGCTCCAAAGCATGCAGTAAAGCCTTACTCCTTAAATGGAGCTGGCACCTTTTATTCACCTGACCTAAAAATTGTATTATACTGTTGAACACACACATTTCACATTGTCACATGGTTATATATGTACTGTATGCATCACTGACTAGTTTAACAAGTTGTTTTAATATACAGTAAAAAATTATGATGAAAAAAGCTACAGTATATTAAAATTATGGAATGTAAATTTATCAGCATACATATATATTGTAGTAGACATAGCCAATTTTTTAATTAAGTGTTACATTATTTTAATATGTCGGTTTTTTTTAGGATTGCTCATTTCCATCTTAAAGAGTTCATGAATGCTAAGGAAGCCTTTGAGAATGCTCTAAAACTAGAGGGTATAGTAATTACTAAGTTCTTTCTGCGAATCCGGATTTTTTGGGGGTACAATGCCATAAAATATGCATCCTGAAAAAGTGGTAAAAAATAGAAATAAAGAAGTGGTCTTGAATCATGACATAAGATTTCAATGATACAAAAACCTGAGTGGAATTTTAATTTGAATTTAAAATGGTATTTCAATCCGTACTTTTGGCAGTTTACTTGTTTATGTTAAGAAATAATGTAAAGATATACAAGTCCTGTAGCTGTGCAACTTTTACAATGTTACCTTACAGATTCAGAAGAAACAAAATCATGGATTTTAAAGTGTGATGCAGAACTTCCAGGTTTCTTGGGTTTTTTGTTTCTTCACTTCCGGGTTTCTTGTTGCTTATCGACGCACACAACACAAATCTCAAGTAGTTGTCATGTTAAAAACCCTGCAATATTTTTCTTTATCATCTTACACAGTCAATATGTATATGCTCTTGACATAAGTACCGCACGCTGTACATGCTATTATTTCGTGAAAGTTCAATCGCATGCAATTAATTTGAAGCACGTGCCTTATTTTCTATCAACAACTAATAAGCGACAAAATATTTGTAGCAAAATTTCTTATAGCAAACATGTCGCTATATAAAAAAATTATTTCAAATGCTTAATTACCTTGTGCTGATTAGATCATATTTTGTATTGTTGGAAAACCGGGCACGATTTACACAACACTTCATGTTATTATATAGAAAGAGCTGAAACAAACAAGACCACTGTCAATTCAAAGACTATAAATGAACCAACTAAAGAAAAGCCTAAACCAGGGTACAGTAAAGTACAGTAAACTACACACTTTACAGTACGGATGTATTTTGATTTTTATGTACTTTTACTTTTTGTGTGACAGATATGACTGGTATCAAACAGATTCACGTGTTGTCATCAATATTCTAGTCAAGAACAGAACCTCAGACGACGTTAAATGTGTTATTGAAGATACTTTTGTAAGTAACAACAGTACATGTTGGTACTTACTTTTTATTCTATATATATATTGTTGACGTTGGAGAATTGTTTACCTTACGGGAAGGCGTTGGTTGTTGCAAATTTTGTAATTTCTTTTTCTTTCAGGTTTCAGTATGCGTTAGACTCGAAGATAAGAGTGATTTTTCTCTGTCGCTTACCTTACCAAATGCAGTCATTCCCGCTCAATCCAAGTATAGAGTTTCAACTGCAAAGGTGACAGCACCTTAGTGGTTATTCAGAATAGAACCATCTACAATTCCACATACGAACGCGGATGAACTAAAACAAAAGAATCAAACGACTTAACAAATTGACGAGATATTCAAAATGTTCACAGTGCCCTTGTTGAGTACTACGTCTGGTGGTGGTGCCTGTTCTTGGGCACCGTGCTCAAATTCATTTGAAAGCGTCGTATTCAACTTAAGGTCGTGTTACATGGAGCAATTTTTCTTGCAACTTGCAATGCAATCCTATTTTTCCTGTAGATCGAAATACAATTAAAGAAAGCCGAGACAATCAGATGGTCAAGCCTTGAAAAAACGAGTGAGATTCATTTAAACCAATTTCCATTGACAACAGAAGGTAAGTAGGCTGAGATCAACACTGCAGTTATGAGACCAACAGTGCAGTATTTCTGCTGTGTATCATTTACATGTTAACGAATAACCACTTTTTTGTGTTACTGCACATATCTAGACACTAAACAAATTTCGGCGTCTTCGCACTCCTACCCTACGTCAAGTCATGTACACCGCAATTGGGACAAACTGGCCGCCGATATAGAAAAAGAAGAGCAGGAGGAGAAGTTGGAAGGTGATGCAGCATTAAATCAATTGTTTCAAAAGATTTACGGTGACGGAAGTGATGAAGTCAAGAGGGCAATGAACAAGTCTTTTGTTGAGTCTGGTGGTACTGTACTAAGCACAAACTGGAGTGAAGTGGGAAATAAGAAAGTTGAGTGTAAACCGCCGGATGGTATGCAGTTTAAGAAATATTAGTGATAAAATTCAAGAAATACAAAAAGAAGAAAAGTTGCTGTTGTCAAGAACTTTGGTTACCTCTACTATATGCATGGCTGTGCCCAAGTCATTGGTTAATTAACTCGCTTCATACAGTTTTGTTAACATAAACGATTGTTCATATCTAACAATGGCATCATAAATAGTTTTGTTGGAATAACCAAACATTGAGCATGATTTACATGAACAATTTTTTAAATGTTGTTTTCACTTTCTCTGCACCTAACTCTCCTCACTATCGCATTTTGTTCGCAGCATGCCCACTATGCCAGACCCTAAAATACGAGTTAAAAAAATTAAAGTTAAAAGTATATTACGGATCAGCGTAGATTTTTCGTCGTCAATAGTTTTTGTCGTTGTTATTTGGTATTTAGAATCGTGTGCGGATGAGATTTAAAACAATTTTAATTAACAGTAGCCGAATTTATGTTAAAAGACGGATTTCCGTCTGAAACTCGCCTTGATACCTGTGCTCTCTTCTTGGACGACATTTTGTATCGCAATATACGCCGCGAAGCTTCATTGCCGGTCTTATATTTCTATTTTGGGCTAAAATTTGTCTGATTTATTCGTCAAATATAAATTTAGGACAAGTTTTCCGTCAAAGACAGTCCAAGCAAATTTTTATCACTAGACAGAGTGGCGACGCAAGCCAAGAAGCAAACAAAATTGATGTTACTAAGAAAGATCCCAAGCAAATTTGGAAGCTCATAAATGAATTAAGGGTCAATTAAGTTCTCGTAAAATTAGTAACGTAGCTTATAACTGATCCACCTGTTATTGCGGATGCTTTTAATTCATACTTTACTTCGATAGGTGAAAATCTTGCAAGCAACATAGATAACTCAACGATGGAATCACCACCATCCAGTCATTCATCCAAAACCTACAAACGCAGTATTTTCTTTCAGTGAAATAGAAATTCAAGATGTAACTCATTTACTTAAAAATGTCAACTTTAACATGGCCACAGGTCTTGATGGCATTGCTGGAAAAATTCTGAAGCTAGCAGCTGATATTTTGGGCCCTTCGTTGACAAAAATATTCAACCAATCTCTCAACCGGGGAATTTATCCGGATGATTGGAAAATGGCTAAGGTTGTTCCTGTCTTCAAAAACGGAGCAAGAAATGATTTGAACAATTAACCTCCAATATCAATTATTTCGGCAGTTACATGCCAAAATATTCGGAAAATTAGTGCACGATCAAATTTATCGTTACCTGACGAGCAATGATTTATTCTCCAAATAGCGATCTGGGTTTCGACCAAACCACAGCACTCTTACTCCCCTATTGGAGACTGCTAGTAGTTGGAGTGCTAATATTGACAACGGTTTCCTAAATGGAGTTGTTTTCATTGACTTGAAGAAAGCGTTCGACACTATACACAACAACATACTTCTACTTAAATTAAAACACTATGGAGTAGATAAAATTGCTTTGACATGGTTTCACTCTTATTTATCAAATCGAAAACAGAGGTGCTTTGTTCAGTGGGAACCTTTCCGAAACTTGTCCAAAAACGTACGGCGTTCCTCAGGGCTCTACTATTGGTCCTCTTTTGTTTTTGGTCCTAATCAACAACCTGCCGGAATGTTTGAATGAGGTCGGGTTGCCAACAATGTTTGCCGATGATACGAATATAAGTTTTCAAAGTAATAACTTTGATGATCTTGAAAGAGTTATGAATACTGAATTTGAAAAACTTAAAGAGTGCAATTAACAAATTAAGTTTAAATATTGCCAAAACCGAATTCATGGTTATCGGTTCTTGTCAAAGACTTGCAACTTTCGATGATCATGATATTCATATTCAATAATAAAAAAATTGAAAAGATAGATAGTACTAAATCACTAGCACTTTCTATTGACGAAAATTTGACCTAAAAGAAAAAAAAAATTTACGATATTTTTTAGAAAGTATCATCTGGAATAAGTGCTTTAAACCGAATAAGAAGTTATGTCAATCACGATACAGCAGCTATATATAGGGTGTATCAGGGATTAATCGAGCCATATTTTTCCAACATAGAGCTGCACGTGCATGTTATAACTTGCTCTCCATATGATGCCTCCTCTAGCTCTGTTCCTGAAAAACTTGGTTAGAATAACTTGCATGTTAACCGTAAAATGCAAAAAGCGATTCTCATGCATAAAGTCAGGAACGATTTAACACCTATGTATTTAAAAGACTTGTCACTAGAGTTAATTACTATAGTTTCAGCGATTCAAATGGCAAATTATTTGCTCCTAAAGCTAAAACTGACTATCTTATCCTTTAGTTTTAGTGGAGCTTCACTTCATTATAGCATAGCTTGCCTGAGACCTTGCGATTCTCTGAATCACTTTCTTCATTCAAAAGATCTTTAACACTTAATTGTTATTCTATTCAGCTTAATTAATCCGACTCCCACACGGCAACCTGGAAGAACAGTAGTTTTATTTATCGATTATATAATTTATAGAAGTTTAGAGAAATTTATCATGTATGTATTTCCATGGTCGCATTGCTAGGGAAAGCATAGCAACGGACAACGGACATCAAATCTATAATTTGCCCTTGCTCGTGTTGATCACGCGTAATTATGGAGATTTTAAGCCCTCCACGCGCGGACCTCTTGTCAAAGGTATATAATAATGAAACTTGCATCGATGCAAGCGTGATCTTAGCTTCTTCAGAAGAAACTAATCACCCGAATGGGCACTTACAGAAACCAAACATGACAACAGTGATTCGATATATAGATACTGTATCAATTACTGCGTCATGAACCTGTGCAACATCTTATATATCCAGGGTATTGGGACCTGTGTATCTATTGTGATTTGCAAACACCGCATCCATATTGATATAGTTGCTAGTAACCGCACGGTTTCTGTGCTTGAATTATGCACACGTGAAATATTCGCTTGAACATCGGTCCATCTAGTCCCGCTAGTTAAGGCACTGAGTTGATTCCTTTTGGTTAACGAGGTGAGTTTGAGAATTGCAGTAATTTAATTAGTGTGACGTCATTGTTATTAAAAAGTTACTTCAAGGGATCGTATATTAATTATTGTGGATTTTTTTTTGCTTAAATACGTTTATTAGTACTAGGAAATTTACAATAATCAAACATGCATTAAAACTAAGTATAACAGTTCTAGATACTATTTACAAATATTGCGGAAATTGCAGGGGGAAAGTGTACACGGCAATTGCCCAACAACTATCTGTAGCTTTCGTCTGGATTATTGTTGGTATTCAAATTCCGTTCAGACGAAAGCTACATTTTAGTTCGAATTTGGTTTGCGCACGCACCAAACTTTGATAGAAAAATAGCGTAGAATATGTAGATTTCCAGAGTTCCAACGTGAGTCGATATTGATACGCCAATTAATTTAACACAAACGACAGTTTCTTACTCACAAGCAGGTCCACGTTAAACACTGACTAAAGTCTGACTTAAGTTTGCTTGGGTCGGCTATATTTATGCAGAGCGATACCGGAAAGTGCAATAGATCAAGAACTGGTGTTTTGTGCAACGGACATCGCTAGGTGAGCCTGGGAAACCGCATTGCGCATTTGCTGACTAAACTTACGCATTTTGGTTTAGCGGTTGTGGCTGCAGAAAATAACAAGGTTGTTTTTGCCAATACAATATCATAGAAAACATACGTTGGTTTGTCCCTTCCGTTTTGAAACTAACACTATCATGCATATACCTGTATTTTATTCAATACGGCAGAATATATGATAAAACAACATACTTTCATTAGATTATAATTATTTATTTACAAATATAGTTCAATTACAATGAAAAAACAAAAATACTCTGTATAAACATGATAATATAATTATAAAGCAACATGCACAGAAATTAAAATTAATTTGAGGGCACACTGCCTTATTTATATAGGTTGCAAAACTTATATCATATCATATACACATACAGTTATATAGCCTACACCTGCGTTGGTCTATATAAATTAAGGGATGACTTGGATGGCCTGGGTATGATTCAATCAGAATGCATGTGTATATATATATATATATATATATATATATACAGTAGGAGGCAAAAGTTTGAGTCCAGTCGTTGTAGAATTCCAGTATTAAATCCTGGCAGCGTATTGGAGTTAAGACATGCGTGCTAGTGTTTCAGTACTGTAAACTATATTAATTGCACACTGTTTTGGTCCTAATGATCTAAATTATAACAAAATAAAGTTCTCATTCCTTTACACTGCCCAAGATGGGTAGGAAAAAGGGCAAAGTGATGGTGCACAAGGACAAATAGTTCCATTAAGTATTGAAGGATTCTTTCCTCGTAAGATCGCAGAAGAAGTGAGAATTTAAAAAGGTGGTATGCAACTAACCTTGGAGAGGTTCGAAGAAACTAAATCCTACTCAAGCAAACTTTTAGCTGCTTTGGTCATGCTCGGTTTGGCAATATTGAAAGATATAATAGGATCCTAATTAAAGAAAGTATCATCCAATTCTTCAAGGACATGGAATTTCATCTGGTACAAAGATGATCGCACGTCTAACTACATGATAATCACCCTAAGCACATGCACATCTTCTATGTGCCAGAAATCGTTTAGAAGCATACTCATTCTGGTGATCTCGTTGTCATGGCTTTCCACCTCATATTCCAGATCTAAAACCTATGGAGCACTTGTAGAACCGTTTTAACCGGAAGAGGGCGAGGCACAGACCCGCCAGCCAGGCTGACTTGAGGCAAGTGGTCAACGAATGCTGGCAAGGTATTGAACGTGTGACATTAAAAAACCTATGGAATCTATGCGAGCAAGAATAAAGGTCATTTCAAGAGCAAAAAAGAGGGAACTAAGCAATGACATGTAAATGCATGTTTGCACATTAAAATACGTAAAAATGAATATCATAACATCTCATAGTTGTTGTACAGCATGTATTTTTCTGTTTACTTGTTTACTTTTTTCTAGTTCACTTATCGGTAAGGTTTTTGTGTAGAATATTAATATATGCTGCTGAAACAAAGAAATACAGTCACTGGACTCAAACTTTTGCCTCCTACTGTATATTACTATTGATCGAATCTAATGCTCTTTATTGAACATGCAACTGATTTATATAACATGTTTCAGTTGATATATAAAAATGAAAAGCTGTGGAATATTTTATGTGGACTGTATATAAGCTTAAAATGTTCTGTAATCCATATACGAAAACGGATGTTTTCTCGATTAGGCTTAGAATGTTACCTGGACTACGTCTAGTTGTAGTCATTATAAGGACAAGAGATATCATATAACAACGTGATTTTTCAGAACATTATTTTGTATTTCAAATCTCCTCCGCCCGTCACGTTTTCCGCGCGGCCGTGGCCTTGATGATTCTGCTTTGGGCGGCGCCTTGCAAAAGTTTTTGTCCACCTTATAATGACAGTCTTTACACTTAACGTAGCAGCACCAATGAAACTGACAATCGCATTTGCTCTCATCATCCATTTCAATTGTATCGAAACCTCGTCCACAGCATAGAGCGGCACAGCTCCCGACACCGTCCCTTGTTTTGTTGCATTCACGCCCTCCTGTTCCAGGCGATCCCGTCGCATCGTCTTTCCTGCAGTAGTCCGGCGAATTCTCCAAAAAGACCATCGCCTCCCCGGAGGGTTTCTTCCTTTTGTTGACTTTCGATAAAGATTTTCCAGCTTGGTCGACAGTAACTTTGATGGCGTTCAAATACTTTCGACGCAACAAATTTCCGACTGTTTCAAAGGGCATCATTTGTTTCCAACAACTTTTCACGGCGCAAGAACCAGATACTCCGTGGCATTTACACTGGAGTTCCATTAAACGTCGAACTGCCTTTAAAAAAAGAAAAAAAATCTCATTAGACATTATCCAACAGAACAAACGAGTTCTTAAGAATATTTTTCGGATAAATCAAGACAGACATGCATAATTATGAGAATAGTAAGTCGTAAAACTCTTTATTACTTTATTTATTAGTCATAAAACTCTTTCGTAAAACTCGATATCATTCTCAACACTCGAAATAAATTCCATATTTCCGCGAATCCATGCATGTATTATTCTCTATATAACAGGATGCCAAATGAGAACGACCGGGGAGACTGGATAAACTAGCATATAATTTGGCATTCATGAAGTATGGAAAATATGCCTCGTGCATATAAGTATTGGATTCCTGTGATGCTGCATGCGTTTTGCATGATAAGATCTGTTAATTGCGACTTTGCCTGATGGAGATTCTTGATTAAGGTAGACAAGAAAAAGCCACAGGTGGTGAAGTGCAATTTAGCAATTAAATCGACCGCCCTTCCTTCTAGTGCATGACGACATTTTAACGATTGTTTATATACGCATCTATAATAATAGTTCATATATATATCGCCCCCTACACATGTAGACGCATGAGAATATTCTCACCATGTATTCCCGAAATGACGTCAAAGATCTGAAATTAATTATATACAAATATATCGATATATGTTTATATTTATCGATGTGAACAATAAAGGACATGTTAGGATCTTATGTTTAGAAATTGGCAATATATTCTATTAGCTTTATCTCATCAGTGTAGTGTATTTTATCCATTATTGTAAAAACGTTCAACGATAACTAACCAGTCGGAACAGCATACACACTTAATAAAAATTGCGTTCGTAGTGCACCCTTATAAAAATTGCGTTCGTGCACAAAGAAAACTTTCATGTGTAGTGCTGATTTTTTTTAATCATTAACCACTTGGCTTGCCTGTTACGAGCTAACTCAATTATGTTTTCGTAACGATTATAAACATTATATATGCACCAGTTTCCCGTTCTTTGCCAATTAGGTTTACGTTATTGCCTGCAATTGCCAGTCAATTTCCTACAATTGAACAATCAATCAAAGGTCTAGCAAGGTTAAGTATTCGGCAAAAATTTAAATAATCTTGGATTCACCATCCTCAGAAAGATGAAATCATTTTGTTTGTTTGATAAATTTGCATTAATGCATGCATGGAAGACATTTGTTGAATACAACTGGTTGTCCCCAGCACGACGACTTGAACTTGGGCCCAGATCGGCTCCTCTAATGGCAACATCGATTTGGATTATAAACCTGGAAATTGGCTTGGTCCGGAGTTTGAAATATTTCGTGACGACCTGACGTTTGCCCAGAGTGCTTTGATTACGAACAGAAATAAAGTATTCGTGCACCGAAATCATAGACAGTTTACTTGCTTTGAAAAACGAACCCTTACATGAACTCGATATTCTCTTAAATGCTGGATTAATATGAATCTGATTTTATGAGCAATGTTATACGTAAACCAATAAAATATAGCAACGATAAATCAGTGTATATATAAACAAAACAAAGCCCACGGTGCCGTTGAGTGGCTCTCGGCATTTGAAAAGGATCGAGCATGAAACATCTTGACGATATCCCCATATATGGTTCACTGTACGTTCAGAATTACATATAGCCATTTTTGGTACTGATGTGTCCAAGAAGCCGTTTACATGATCCCGGTTGCTCGAGATTAAACATAAAAAGCTTTTGAGATATTGAAATAAGTCTTTATGGAACCAAGTGAATGAAGCACATCAGTCGAGATGATGATTTCATCCCTTAATTCAACACCTCAAAGTCAATTCATGCATGCACGCTTCTCGAATTTATTATTTACTTTCGTAAAAAGTAACCTGTACTTTGCAAATCGTTATTATGCACGTTGCGTATCATTCATTACTTGTAGTTGGTGTATCATTCTTTATGTACTATTATATTAATTCAAATATGTACTTTATATTATTACCATATGTACATATCACCTTATGTACTATTATTACCATACAGATATCGGCATGTTCTACACACTGTAAGTCGGTAACAGAACATAGAAGCTTACCTTTCGTCCGACTTTGTTGTTGTGTAGATTCATAAGCGCGGGTGGATCTTGCTGGGTTTCACGAGAGTCAATAAACGTGCGGGCAAACTGGATTCCGTAACCAACATTCTCGCTGCATCCTCCCCACTGAAATCCATCGTTTTCACTTGTCTTCTCATTCTTCCTGTCGCAATTGCATTCTCTCAGCTCTCCTCGGCTGCAAGCACGGGTTACTTCGTACACGACACCTGCCGAGGTTATTGCATGCACAAACGCCGTCTCCTTATTGGCTACAAAGTAAGAATTATTATTATCATTTTTTTTCCGATATATATTCAGATTATTACCATTATCTAAATAACTGACGAAATGCACACTTATAATCATAAGAAACACCGGGTTCTCATTATTTTCGTGTATATAAAGTAACATAGTATAGTGTAGTGGCACGCAAAAAATCCGTCGACATGTATAACCGATTCTGGACTAAATCCCAGCATATGAGAATAACATAACACTTAAAGCCGTGTTACACGGTGCAATTCTGCTCTTGAGAGATGTAAATTATTGGAAAGTTTTCGAAATAAGAAAACATCCCTGGAGTGTAATAAGCACTTTTCAGGATTTTTCAGATCTCTCTAAAATTGAATTGGATCACAAGTTGAAAGAAAAACTGCATCGTTTGACACGGCTTTAACCAAAGGGCAAGGTTAGTAAGATTCAAGAACAGCACTTGTATATTAGCATATCACGAAACCCACTATCTTTCTCGAATATAGCTTAGTGGGGTTAAAAAATCTCGCAATTATAATAAGAGTGATCTCTTGTCATCAAGCATAATCAGGAAATCTAAAATTGTGCTAAGGAGGGGCTTCGTGCAGTGATGAAATCGTACTTCGTGGGTCAAATCCTTTATAAAGTGCATGCTATATTTCTAAATAATTGCGTATGTCGAGCACGTTCATCCGAAAGTAATTTACACTAAAGTGTTTTCATATAGCAGTCTCGTACAGTGCTCTTGAATATATTGGCCCTGGTCTCATTTACCATTCAACTTTTAAACGAACTGTTGCAATGTTTGGCTGCTGTTTGGCGATATCTAAGAGGAATATTGCCATATATTCTCATGTACCAATATATATGCTTCTTCTAGATTTATCATCAATGCTATATTTAGGTTTGTTTCACTTTTTAAGCACCTACGTTCGTCAGTAAGTTTATTATAATTGTGTATGATACAAAGTACATTTTGTATTGCATTTATAGCTATTTTTACTCTTTTCTCTATTGTGACCATACATGTACATGGAAGTCTGCCAGTTCATGCAATATACTAATACGATTTCACCACGTGAATGGTGATAATGGTGTATAATTATACTGTTTTATTCTGGCAATTTTTTTTGGTAAACCACAGCGATGTAGTATTATAGTCTTTACGTAGTTTGTTTCGTTCTATATTTTATCAAAATACTCAGCGGTTACCAGAATTTAATAGCATCTAGAGTTACACCATTTAATGCCAAAAAAGCAAAATTGAAAAACCCCATCCTGCCCTGTAATAGGTATGTTAAGTTTATGTGCTTTATATATACCGCTAATTAAAAAAACCCTAAACTTTAATAAAGGCATCAATGTTGGGTTATGTAATTTCTTAAAATTACCATTGCATAGAGGGTTTTTCTTTTTGCATACAATTTCATCAACTTTTCTTTGCCACGGTCGTGCATGCATACACGTAAAATTTTAATCTGTTGAAATGTTGCTTATATAAAATAGGCAACACCAATAAATATAACTTAACAGTATTTATTTGTGAACTGGTTTAAAAATGCTGCTTGGAATCAAGACCCTTGTGATTTATGAGCTCAGGATAGGTGATATAAACAAATTAATCATGCATGGGCCGTCCAACTTTAATAGCTGCTTACACTTTTTTAAATGTAAGACCTTCTGTTTAATATTGTCTGCATGCACTGCATGCTAAACGGGGTAAGGTTGCCAGGGAAGATTCGACACGACTTAGTGTCAATGACGTCTTTGAGTGGTGAGGTTTTATGCTGAGGCAGTACACAACCACATGCACTGATCAGAACAAGCCGCGCCTGAGAATGGAGTGGGTGATGTTCTCAGAGGGTTTATCGATGTCGTGAGAAAAAACAAACTCCTTCACTTGTACAATTAACTTTACGTGAATACTTCATATTGTTATATAGTTCACTATATACCCGGAGGAGAAAAACATTTAGACAAGCCCACAGCATTTGTCTCTATCGATATAGCATCGCGTCAAATACAAATTACCAATATAGTTGCATGCTGCAGAAAAGCCTTTTCAAAATGCGTTCGACGGCCCTGCATGCCCCCTGATGTGTTGTTACATAATGGCATTGGTTCGACCATTTTCTTTTAATTTTTTTCATCCACATATTACTATGCGAATGACTTCGAAAGTAGACGAATCCTTGACTTAATGCATGTTATTCTCGTTCTGCAGTAGACAAGTATAGTAATCAGGTATACAAATTCTCCGAAGTATGTCCTTTTTTGATAAACATGGACACGACGACACTGAGTTTCGCATTTGCATTTTTAAAAGACGGCGTCGTGTATATATTGTCAGTAGAAGTATCAGGTGCTGATTATATATAGTTAGCATCGTGCTAAAATCTCAACAGTCAACACCGAATCTAATTGGAAATGATCGTTTGATGTGCATAGAAAGACATATCAAACGCGACTCAGACAAAGACCAGTTGAATCAACAAGAATTTGACAAAGACAATTAGGATTAAAATCATGGAGACGGTAATGCAGCTAAAACACCCCATGGCATTCTAAGATTAACAAATTCACTCACACTGGCATGTGTGTAACATGTGGTCTACTTACATCTTCGCATGAGCTTTCCAAAGACAGACGTATCTTGTTCGAACGTCGAACAATTCCAACGATCCTGGCTGAACTGCTTCTGACACTGTTCCAAGCCAAGTTTCGCTCCTTTGCCGATGCTCGTCATTACTTCGGGATTTTCTCGGCAAAGCGTTCGCTGTGTACCGACCAAGCCGACTACGTTGTTGCACATGACTTTTGCGCCAAGTGCGTACACCTTCGACATATACCTATATAAAAGAGAAACTATTATACAATCTTGCACTGATGAGAGGACGAGCCAATATTTACCCAAACAAATTTATACGATCGAATATAATGACGATTATAGAATTCTGTGAAAACTTTTATATGCCGCAGTTTACAGTATATATGTATTCATATATATGAAAAACGAAACAAGTTACAAGTTACTCTTTGCTAATCAGCAAATTTGAAAATATTCAGCGTTATTTAATAAACTTTACAATACGGCATTCAGGAATCATGTAAACCTATATTACTTACATCCAGTTTCCATTTGAGAGAATGATAGAATTTAATAGAATAACCACGACGAACAATGCCTTCAAATCCGAGAGCCTCATGATCGCAACGTTGTTCGATTCTTGAGCAGTAAGTGTATACGGTAGAGTAGACGGACGTACGAATGATAGATTTCTAAGGATCAACACTTAAGTGCGCCACAGGAAAGTGGGATATGGTCATTGAATGCTGCAGTCATTTAGCAGCAATTAAGGAGGGAAAGAATGATAATGAATCGCAATAAAAGTTATAAACTGCTCAGCTCTAAGGCTTTAAGGTTGAGAAAATGCGATAGAAATTACGGAGAAGTTGTGTTTACCGCAACTGTCGGGGGTGGAATAAGCTTCCTGGATTGGTTCGATTGCTCAAGAACGAATTTTCGACCCCGTTTGAGCATTGCTTTACGGCATTGGTGTTCTCAATCAGTGTCTTACAAGTTACAAGTTGATAAAAGCAATAAACAGAGCACTTTATATCAATTAAATTGTTTGTATAATATTCGCCTAGAGCCGTATACGCAGCATTGAAGTATATCGCACGTAGTCGTAGGTTATAAAATGTTTTAAATAAAATATTTTCATTACCTCTGGGCGTTCGAAATATCTAGCTGAGGCTTGACTTTGAAAAAACTGAAGCTATTACAGCTATTATCAAGATTCCTTTAAACTCGCCGTAAATGTCTTCGCCGACCGACCCGACATTAATTCCGAAATCAATACCTTAATCCCTTAATTGATTCGTCTATTCAAGGTCGATGTCGAAATGGTCTGCCGTCGGCTCGACAGGCTTTTAACCGTGCAATGGAAGTGAAGCGGTAGGCGTGTACGACATAGCACGGTGCCCTTGCAACTTTTGACAGTCTTTGTGTGTGTGATGGTAAATGGCAGGTATTAGGAGATTAGGAATAGGTGGGTCTTCACCGTATATCGCTAATTATATAGCTATCGCTCACGCCAGACTTTATCGGCAAGCCAACACTTTCCGTAATGAGTTTTTTGGCTGACGTTTTGAGCTGACATGTTCCCGATAATAACGTAGTTGAATTGAATAGGAACAATCAAATGTGTCACACAGTCACAGCGTGTCTCGCTAATTGGCGAACTGTTTTAAAAAAGTTTTGTAACTTTTGCGAATGGGGCAGCCATATTCTCGAAAATCTATAGAAGCAGTATGGCGGTAATTGATTACCGCTTAGCCGATTTAGACTGAATATACGAGTAAACCTCGTAAAGCAGTCTAAGACACGTTTGACTAAATTGCTGGAGGGGAAGTTAGGGGCTATGTCAGTCTGGCAGGCGCTATATTTAAACAAATTATAGATAGCTTTGTTTTAAATTGCTACATAATTATGATGATAAACTTAACGTCAGCATTCCGGGCCTTCTTCGAATTGTAATCAACTTCACACAAACAGTTAAATTTACACTATATTTCAAAAGCAAACAATGTTATCAAGTTAGACGAATTATAAAAAAAGCAGCGATAAGAGGTGATGTTACCTGTAGGACTGATGCTATCTGTAGAAAAATAATATTGAATATAATCATGCTGTTCTATAAATAAATATAATATAAATATATATGCTTGTCGTTTTTATTTTTGCCAAATCTTTATAAAAAGGATAAATGTATATAATTATATGGATGATTTACGCCTGCAATAAATGAGCTGGCTATATACAGCTATATAGCCTACAACATAATCTGAGATTAGCGTCGCATCGTGATGTAGCTATTATATATTTATAAAATTATCGGCTGTATATATATTTTAGAAGTTCGCTGGAGTATGGGAATTCACAACTGATTCCTAAATTAGAACCTGATTTTCTGCGTTTTACGCCACTGAATCTGTTAATTCAGTAAAAGTACCTTAGACGAAACAACTTCCAACAACAACTCGCAACGCGGTTTACTCGTCGACTGATGGGATAAAGTATATGAGCCAGTTCAGAACAAGGAAATTGTTTGAGAAACAACTTGAAGTTTATGAACTTTTTTATCCACACAATATCGGTTGTTTAAATATTTGCTTATTATTGCTGCGTTGCGAGTGATTTATAATTTTGTCACGCGTGTAACGTCGCCTTAAAGGAGGCCAAGCCTATTGAGTGAGGATGCATGTTTAGAATACTAGCGCGTAAGTCGTTGTAAAGTCTGTAGTTACATTGCATGCATCCAAATTGAGGTCCAAATGATTCGGATCTTAAAAGTTTTAAAATGCATGTGCATGCACGCTTTCGGAAATAGTGACAGCTTTGGTCTCCCATACAGAGAAGATCAATGAAAAGTTTTAATTAGACAAAGAGTCTTTGCTTGCCAAGTTGAAGGCGATACATATATATGTTCTGGTTGATTGAGTAAAAGTGGAAAAAGATTAGGAAATAATCAACTTGTCCATGACTTGACAATATAGCTGAACATGACTATCATAAAGTGCTAGCTGCATCCTATATAGGTGCATGGGCATAGGCGTTACGATTTGAACATAAAAATCCATGACTTGGCTATACGGAAGCTATACTGAACTACAGGATTACCAAGAACTGGTATATAAGTATACCCTGCATGCATGGGAACGTGGTTGACGTTTCATGCTCGCATTGAACAGTGGGATCATGAGTACAGTTTTGACTATGAGAATCCTGTCGTTTATTTCTCCATTACAATTGACAGTTTACAGTCCCATTACTCATGATTATGACTAGACCATAAAGTTTTAGCTACATCCTAGGTGCATTGGCATAGGCGTTACGACTTGAACATAAAAATCCATGACTTGGCTATACGGAAGCTATACTGAACTACATGCACCGGATTGTTGATCCTACATAACTCTGTGATATCAATGTGTCTGCATGCATAAATAATATAATTACCCGGGTAGCCGAGTCTAGGTTTCACGATTATTATTTTAAATTTTGAATTTGATCTGTGACCTCAAAATAGAATTAAATTTCTTAAAACTTGTTATATAGCTACTGAAAATGTGTTAATAATATATGAATGAGTCATATTTATATAACAAGGCATATAAAGGTTCTGTCACTTTCCAGGGAATTATTATTATTTACATGCTTTGTCAATTCTGACCAGTGATCCCTACAGAGCTTATTGCTCCATTAATAGGGTACCTAAAATTACATTAAGCATGCACAAACAACATTTACAAGATAATGGTTATTTCGCTGCCCTCATAGAAACAACCAGACATTGAACAAATTGTATTAGTTTCCTAATATAGTAATATGTTTCAAGAATATTACCAATTTGAACAGTGAAGGCTGAGAAGCTCATTAGAAATATTCTGAGGTCAGCGAATCAACCTCTACAGCACATTTTATCAAAGTTTACATAACGGACGACATGAATGACATTTAACACAGATAGTTTTAAAAGATTGCGGAACATCAATGTTATATACCAGTTCAGTCATCTTATTATAATAATCCAATAAGTATGACTTAAATTGTCCAATGGTAACATCTGATCTACGTATATGTGGCGGTAGACTGTTGAAGATTCTAGGAGTTCTGTTGTAATAGCTATTTTGATATGTTAAGGTGTTTACTCTTGGTATGTTTATACTAACGCTATTCAATGTCTCGCTCCTTGTGACACGATTACTTAATTTAACTTCTATGTTTTGACTGTGTCTCATTTCTTTAAAGAAGTGAATTAGGTCCAGGTACTCATGCCAGTAGCTCAAAGGGAGTAGCCCTGTTTTTAGCAGCCGGTTTTTGTAGCTTGTTTTGGATCCAAACGGCAACGACAAGATGACTCTTGTTGCACGTCTTTGAACCTTTTCCATTTCAAGGATAAGAGAAACAGACTGTGGTGACCAGACTTGCGAGCTGTATGCAAATTGACTTCGTACCAAGGTCTTATATAGTGTGCAGCGGATACGAGGATCACTCAGGTTGTTAGAAGATCTTCTTACAAACCCCAGCATTCTGTTAGCTTTCGTACATACAGCTGATATTGGTGGTTCCATTTGAGATCTGAGGTTATAAAAACCCCGAGGTCCTTTTGCACAGTTCGGTTTTTGATCATTGATGTGATTGAAGGATCGTGATTTGTCAGGTTGTAGCTTGATGGAACTAGCTTTCGATTTCTTGTCACAGTGAGAACACCGCACTTAGACTGGTTGAGGCTCATACGCCACGTCTGGCACCACTGGTTGATTTCGTCGAGATCACTTTGAAGATTGTTAACGTCCTCTGTTGTTTGTATTGCACGATAACACTTGGTATCATCAGCAAATAGCGCTACCGACGATGAAGTCGCCTTTTGTGGTAGATCGTTCACATAAACAAGGAATAATAATGGACCAAGGATTGAACCCTGAGGAACACCTGACAGCACTGGTATTGGTTGAGATGTTTTGCCTAGAACTGTAACTTGCTGATAGCGGTCAGTGAGATAGTTTTCAAACCAGGCCAGTAAGTTACCACCAACCCCAACGCTTTGTAATTTCTTGATGAGTAGTTTATGATCGACTCTGTCGAATGCTTTAGCAAAGTCTAGGTATAGAATGTCTGTTTGAACTCTTTTATCTAGCGATTTGCCAATCTCATGAAGAACTTGAAGTAACTGTGATGTTGTAGACTTTCCCTTGAGAAAACCAAACTGGAGATTATGCAGTTGGCAGGATAGATGGTTAATTAGTTGATCGTAGATACAACGCTCTAAGACTTTCGATACAATGGAAAGCAGAGAGATTGGCCGATAATTTGAGACTTCATGCTTTTGACCACTTTTAGGAATAGGTGTTACATTTGATATCTTCCATTCCGCTGGTATTCTTCCTGCATGCAAGCTCTTATTAAATAGATCACTCAGCGATGACGAGATATAGGGTGCGCTGTATTTGAGTAACCTTGCAGGGATTTTATCTGGGCCTGTGGCTTTGCTGACATCAAGCGAGAGGAGAACACGTCTGACAGCATCAGAGGAAATGTGGATATCTGTAATTGGTTCACAGGATGAGGTGATCAGAGTTGGATGATTATTATACTCGTCCTGGGAAAGGGGAGGATTAAACATGGAATGGAAGTAGTTGTTTAAAAGGTTTGCAATGTCCTCTGGGTTTTCAGCTGTTATAGTCTCTTCACTTCGTTTCCAGGTCATTTTGCTTGGCACAGTGGACGTTTTTGACACGGATTTAAACAGCGACAAAAATTTCTTCGGGTTAGATCTCGTTAAGTTGGGTAAGTTCTGGAAGAATTTTTTACGTTTTTGTAAAAGTAGGGATTTACAGCAACGGCGAAGTTCACGGAAGGATTCCCAGTGTTTGGTGTTAGATGTTCTTTTCGCTCTTCGTCTAGCTGTTTCCTTTTTCTTCAGTAGATGTCGAACGTCACTGTCAAACCAAGGTGGAGATTTGCGTTTCTTGATGACTTTGGTAGGAATGTGACGATACACAGCATTCATATAACGATCACACCAACGTTGCCAATCATCGTCAATGTCGCTCGAATTATTTTCTAGGTTGTCGGAGTTGTTAGGGAGTTTTCCGGAACTGTCACTATTATATTTATCTAAGACTATTGACGAGGAAAGGTCAATTGATGATAGCGTTTTGAATAGACCCTTCCAGTCTGCAGAACTGTAATCTAGAACCGTTCGCGTGACGCAGGACGATAACTTGGCACATACGTTATATTCAAAAAACAGAAGATTATGGTCGCTGAAAACGTCCATAGCCTTTGGCGATATACACGATATACCAGTAACGGCCTCAGGAGTGTTGGTCAGGATCAAGTCAAGGATGTTTCTTTTTCGCGTCGGAAATGGGTTAGTTTGTTCAAGGAAAAAGTCATTTACGAGATCTCGGAACTTTATAGAATTCGCTGAAACATTTTGGCTGGAGGTAGTGTTATAGTTCCAATTTAATTCAGGAAAATTGAAGTCTCCCGTTATTATAATCTTTTCGTATTTCTCAGCGTCTTGTAAGAATGATTCAAACAGGATACGCCATTCTTCATGATCACAGTTCGGTGGTCTATAGCAAACACACAGAATACACACGAGTGACAATTTCGACAGCTACAATTTCTAACTGGTCAGACCAAGTCCCCGAGGTAACTCTATTGTACTCTATTCCTTCACGTAAAGCTAATAGTACACCGCCACCACGTTTGTTGGATGGCCGATCTTTTCTGATGATGTTGTATTCAGAGCAAGGTAATATTTCATGATCACTCACACTGTCATTAAGCCATGTTTCAGTGACTGATATTACATCGAGATTTTCCGAGTAAACAAGGTCTTGAAACGATCTTAGATTACTTGAGAATGTTCCATCTTCTCTTCTGTTGAAGCTTTGAAGACTTTGTGCATTGAATGATAGCCAACGCTGAGTTGTGGTTTGGGGTCCAGGATTGGTGGCAATATCGCCAGCGAGTAGGATGAGAAGGACAACATGTAATGCCTTTTGCTTAATTTGGAATTGTAGGCCATAGCGGAGATTGATAGCATGGTTTGATCTCCGCAACTTGTTATCACGAGTAGAAGTCCAAAGAAAACATAATCTGTCCGGTAGGCTTGTAAGTTGAGAGGAAATACAGATGTTTTGAGGAGTAGTTTTGATATGGAGATGGATTATTATAGGTTTCAGACGTATTGATAACCAGAGAGTTATAACGAGTAAGAAGAGCCATCCATTAAACTTGTTTTGTCGTGTTTTCAGATGTGTCTTGCCCATTTAATGAATGAAGTTCGACTAATGCAATAGCGGGTGTAATTTAGCGGGTGTATTATTCAATTAACTTTTCACTTAAGAGAAGGACTTACAGGAAATGTTATCTCACAGCAGGAGGCAATAAACGCCTTTGCTCAAATTGTGATTTTCTAATAAAATTTCCATTCCACTGTACCTATCGGTTATAAAAAAAACTGAAAACCTTTTGCCAACTTGCAAAACTTAGGATACACTTAAACTTAGACTGTCTGGTGCCAAGTCAGTATAAATGTACAAGATACTTAATGACCACAACGCGCCGGGTCTTCGGGGGTCCTTCGTGAGAAGAGAAATAGATCAAACTAATTATCACCTCCGAAGTACCGCAGCGGACCTAACTCTTCCTAGGCCGAATCGAGAATATCTGAAAAAAAGTTTCAATTAATATAGCAGCGGCGATGTGCTTTGGAATCACCTCCCAAACAAACTACCTACCTATTTACCTGGTGCACTCGCATGTACGTGTTTCTGTTGTCCAATCAACAGTAGGGAATTTTAGCAGCGACTACAAGTACGAGATTCCTCATTCTCGCGCGTTGTTTGCATACACCATCAGCCAAACTCGAAAGTCCAACGGGCAACGACTACGAGTTTCGGCTGATGGCGTAAGCAAACAACGCGCGGGAATGACGAATCTCGTACTGGTAGTCGCACTCGTAGTCGCTGCTAAAGCTCCCTACTGACAAAGTTGATCCATCATCTTGGTTTCAATCTTTGTCACTTATTTTAACCGAGTAGAATAGACGTGATCGAGGCGGCCGATTTATTGAAATAGATTCGCATTTTCTACCTTTTTTCACGGGTATAAATTTCGAAACATCGTTTATATATCGCGGCTTTGATGTCACTTCTTGTTTCCAGGTCATAGGTAGTATCAGGGAAGTAAGAAAATACACTATAAATGATGTCTTAACCGCAGAAGGTCTCCAATGAGAAGCCTCTATATCCGTGCATATGGATGGCATATATATAGCGCTATCCATGCACCTTTCGTACAACCGTCCCGCGGCCCTGCTATTGTTGTATTGCCAACGAATAGACGGAATAGTATATATAGGATAACCTCACTTCTGCTATGTCTTATTTTAAGAGCTATAATCATTACTTTTGCTATATGGTTGGTTTTATTGCTAACGATTATGGTCACTTCACTCACTTGAGGATTATATAGTCATTACCTCCTGCATGTGGCTGTATCGCCAACGTGTTTCGAGATGCATGGGCATTACATCTGCCATGGTTATATCGCCAACGAATAGAGTACTTGAGGATAGTCGATCATTACTTTTACAGTGCCGGTTATTATCGCCAACGTATTTCGAGAGAAAGTCATTATTTCGGCATGACTGTTTCGCCAACGTACTTTGAGAGATGTTCATTACTTTTGCTATATATGCCATCATTAGTATTGCCAACGTATTTTGAGAGGTATATATACTCATTACTTCTGCTTGCTATGGTTATATATATCGCCAACGAATATGATATATATATACTTGAGGATATATACTCATTACTTTTGCTATGCCAGTTTTATATATCTCCAGCGTATTTCGAGAGAAAGTATAAGTGCTTCTGCCAAGACTGTATCGCCAACGTGTACTTTGAGAGATGTTCATTATACTTTTGCTATATTTGCCAGAAATTTTGCATGCCAACGTAATTTGAGAGATATACACTCGTTACTTCTGCTTGCTATGATTATATTGCCAATTAACCAACACTTAACCAATACTTCTGGTGTGGTTGTATCGCCAACGTATACTTTGAGAAGTATAATAATCGCCTCTGCTATATATGGCTACCTGCCGACAAAGAATATTCGAGGGATATAGTCATTACTCTGGTACTTATGGTTAAATCGCCAAAGAATTTTAAGAGAAAATAATTATTACTTCTGCATGTTATATAGTTTATATTGCATGCCAATTAACATATTTCGAGCTACTTATAGTCCTTTCTAGTGCAACTATGTTTATACCGCCAACGTATTTCCAAAGATACAGTCGTTACTATACTTCTGTGGTTACATCGGAAAAGAAAGTATTTCCAAAGATATACTCATTACTTTTGCTATGCCGTTATCTCGCCAACGTATCTCGGGAAACGGTCATGCTACTTCGGCTGCAATGTTTACATCGCCAACGTATTTTCAGAGATACAGACATTACTATACTTTTGTGGTTACATCGCAAAAGAAAGTATTTCCAAAGATATGGTCATTACTTTTGCTATGCCGTTATCTCGCCAACGTATCTCGGGAAACAGTCATGCTACTTCGGCTGCAATGTTTACATCGCCAATGTATTTCCAGAGATACAGTCATTATACACTTCTGTTTTGGTTACATCGCAAAAGAAAGTATGCATGGGTGTCCCAAAAAACTGATGAACTCCGGTTTGATTGATAATAGTCATAATACCCTTCACGTTAATAACTTAGACTTTGGTATAGTACAGTTATATTTTACTTAATAATTCACCGAGATATTAGTGTTCAATGTGTGGATATATAGTCATTACTTTTGCTATGCCGGTTATTATCGCCAATGTATGTAAAATGTATTTCGAGAAACAGTCATTAGCTACTTCTGCAGCTATATATGTTTATATATCTTTATATCGCCAACGAATAGTACTCGAAGGATATATATAGTCACTCATTACTATAGTGTGGTTGTAGCTATCGTTAAAGAATTTCGAGAGATAATGATTATATTTTCTTCTGCTATTTATATGGTTATAACGCAAACGTGCTTCGAGATGCATGGAAGAAATAGATGGGAAATGGGAATCCTTAAGAACACCTTTCATGTCCTAGATTATATTGAAGAAGTCTGAAAGGTTCTGGGAAGCATGGATTTGTGGAGGGACAATTTGATCTACTTTGAGGTTTCCAAGAAAGGAATTGGACATAATCCATCGAAACAAAGCGAGAGTATTGGACACATTTTATTCATATTAAAAGCGTTTTAAAAACATAAACTTAATCCATTTGGTTTTTATAGTTGTCAACGCGATCATGATGTCCGCGACGTTCAGCATACATCTGTATACTAGTCTTACTAGATGAGGAATATTCATTTATAATCTTCGGATATTAAAGGAAATAAGGTGGTTTAAACAGCTAACAGCATTGTTATACTTAATATAGTATTTACTATAGTTATAGTTGTATAGGTATGATTACAACATTTAATTCATAAGGACTTAAAAAACCATTTTTGATTGAAATTAATCAGTTATGATGCGTACATACGAGAGATACGAAAAGGCGAAATATATAGTTAGAAAAGACAGGAAAGGTTTATCCTCGACAAGATCCACCCTTTCAATTGATCAAATTAATTGTATTGCACATAAATTCACGTACTACATGTGTATTGCCTGTGGTTTAATAGTAGGTTTTATGGTTAGTTTATCATTATCTTACAAGAATGATTGGAGGCATGTATATAATTGTATCATTTATATAATTTTATATACCTTTTACAATCTTCATCTTTTGTTTAAATCTCATCAAATATTAAAGAACTCCCTGTTCGACTCGTGGAATAAAAATTTTCACTTCATTTGAACTAAATTGCTGTTGTGATTTGTGAACAAATTGTGATTAAATATTTGGCTTGTTTGTTAACTGTGGGGTATGATTACACACCAATTTTACAGTATGTAGACGTGGGCAAATCCAAACTGATGTGATTGATGCAAAATTTCACCAATACAAAAATTAAATACGAAATATTGGCAAAAAAGAAGACTAGCTTATAAACTTCTTGGTAAATATACCGATATATAGTATACTGGACAGGGTCAACCAATCTATGGAAAGGTAAAACGATACAAAGGAAGTGAAGGTATGTTGTATATTCGACTTTCTTAGGTCAAATATATCAGAGTATGATATATTCGAACTTGGTAAGGTTGAATATACCGGAATATGATATATTCGACTTTGATACGCTCGAATATAAAAGAGTACAATTAATTTAACCTTGGTATTTGGTAAGATCGAATGTACCAAAATATAAACCACCCATGCAAAAGTGTATACTGCGGTATAGTTCAAAATATCGCGTCGGTCAGCAAAATGCTAGATCCGCCTCCTGTAGAGGAGTAATTCAAATATAATTTATCTGAACTGTTTTTTTTTCGTGAGGCATCATAAAGGAGCTTAAGAGAATTTCAGCTGTGAAATTAGTTGCGAATGTTGAAATATTCTAATGAATCTACCACATGAAATACCATTTTCCTTAAATTTTAATTTGTTACCCGTGAAATCAGACTTGGCTTCATTAACCGTAAACAATCGCACCGTGACCATTAGCTTCACCTGGGCCACATATAACTCTAGCTGATGGTGAGGTAGTTAGCTTATCTGTGGTAATACTCATTTGGGGATTCTATACCTGTGATTATATTACGTCAACACAAATGCTTGATATTAGGTTAAAGCTACCAATATAAGGTATAGTTATGTGCGTTTTATAGACAAGAACAGAAATCATCATAACTCATTGAGTTCGTTAATTTATGTACAATCCTTCGAAAAAGGTTTAATAAAATAAAATATTGTCCTAATTCGCCACAAGTTCTGCTGGTCTAATTGTGAAGCAATGTTCTCCCGGGGGTTCGAATCCTACCATAACTGTTTAGTGTTTTTCATTATGAATTAAGTGAAAAAGATAAAGTAAATCAAATAACTGTCCAGCACAAGAGCTTGTAGTCTATTGGCTAGGGCAATGGTTTTCCAAGTGCATGGTAAATCGATGGTTCGAATCCTGCCATAACCCTTTTTCATTATGAACTTCATGAAAAGGATGAAGTAAATTAAATAACCATAGCCGTTCAGCACAAGATCATCTAGTCTAGTGGCGAGAACAATGGTCTTCCATGTGATAAATCGAAGGATCGATTCTTACCATATCCGCTTTTCATTACGAACTTCGTGAAAAGGATAAAGTAAATTAAAAGACCTACCTTTCACCACAGGATCTTGTAGTCAAATGGCGAGGAAAATGGTTTCCCAAGTGGTCTATCGATGGTTCGAATCCCACCATAACCGTTTTTCATTATGAGCTTCGCGAAAAGGATTAAGTAAATTAAATAACCGTAGCCTTTCAGTAGAAGATCTTGTAGTCTAGTGGCTAACACAATCGACTCCCAAATGGTAAATCGATGGTTCGAATCCTATCATCATCGTTTTTCATTATTAACTTCGTAAAAAGGATAAAGTAAATTAAATAACCATAGCCATTCGGCTGAAGATCTTGTAGTCTTGTGGCGAGGACAATGATCTCCAAAGTGGTAAATCGACGTTTCGAATCCTGCCATAACCGTTTTTCATTATGAACTTCGTAAAATTAAAAGGATAAAGTAAATTAAATAACCATAGCCGTTCAGCAGAAGATCTTGTAGTCTAGTGGCGAGGACAATGATCTCCAAAGTGGTAAATCGACGTTTCGAATCCTGCCATAACCGTTTTTCATTATGAACTTTGTAAAATTAAAAGGATAAAGTAAATTAAATAACCATAGCCGTTCAGCGGAAGATCTTGTAGTGTAGTGGCGAAAACATTGGACTCCCAAGTGGTAAATCGATGGTTCGAATCCTACCATAATCGTTTTTCATGATGAAGTTCGTAAAAAGGATAAAGTAAATTAAATACCCATAACCATTCAGCTCAAAATCTTGTAGTCTAGTGGTCAAGATGTTAGTCTCATGTGTCGACAGTCGAAGGTTCGAATCTCGTTTTAGATGAAAATTTTCGTTATTAATAAAATATTGTAAGGTGATGGTGAATAAGTTGGTGTAGGCTTCCAACAATCACCAGTTAGCCTTGTGGTAAAGTCGTGGATTATCAAGTACAAGATAGGGGTATCAAGAACAGTGTGGGACGTTGCTCATAGCACAAAAAAGAAAAATAAAGAAAAAAACAGTAGGTATGTTGTTCTAGGGAGGTTTGTGCTCGGTTAATCTTTGCATGTCAAAGTTAATCTTTAGGGAAATTTAGGAAAACCAGGGGATAGGTAGGGTGAATGAGGGGTACATGAGTACAAAAAGACTTAGTAATTGGGCGCCACGGCTCCCGGGGGCAGGAGGGAGGGTATAGGTGAGAAAACACTATATAAAATGTTTAAGTCTTTTTGTACTCATTTAAACCTCTTTACCCCTATTTATCCTCCTATTTACTCCTATCTATCCCTACTTTTACCTATCCTCACATACCCCCAACTATCCCCTAACACAATTAAATGTTTGAAGAAAGCTTGCTTTGAAAGTCAGGAAAGCCGGGGGAAAGAGAACCCCCCTCAGTCTACTCCTCGCCCAAGGCGAGGGCATATTCGCCCTCTCGCTCTACTCCTCTCACACTCACAAATTCTCACTTTATTATACCTTGTTCTTTTTCGGTTTATCCAGGGCTTGAACCAACTACTGTATACTTGGCAGATCATCGTCTTCACCACTACACCACCAGTTCTTGTGGTGCAAGCTTAGACTTTTTTATTTTACTTAATCCTTTTTGGAAGGATCTTTGATGAAATAGAAGAAAAAAACATTCCCATCTTGGGCTCGAACCTTCGCCCTAACACTCCGAGAGCACTGCCTTTGCCAGTAGACCGCACGATCTTGCGATAAAAGGCTGTACTTTTTTATATTGCTGAATACCTCATAGGTAGGATCTCAAATGAAATAACAATTTAAAGGAGTTCTTTTTAATGTTCATGATTTATTTTCTTGTCTAAAATTGTATCTTATGCGTAGCTTGTAACCTAATAGTAGCCATTTGTGTTCTCGCTAAAATATCACATACATGCAGGTATGAAGTGCCTTAAAGCACTATTGTTTTCATAAGTTAGTTGTTATATGCGGCCCAAGTGAAGCTAATGGTTACGGTGCGATTCGGTTTGGTATTTTTAATGAACTGAAGTCAAAGTAAAGTACAAGAATTAACAATGCATTTAAAAATAGGCTTAAAAGAATAAAGTACAAGAATTAAGAATGTATTTCAATGTGTATAACACGTCGTATAATCATGAGGCAACAAGCATGCACCTCGCAAAAAAAGCAACAAGCATGCACCTCGTAAAAGTTCTTAAGCTGCGAAGAAACGATTAAGTCAAATAGACAACAATAGCTTATCGACAAACGATGTGGTCGTCAAACAGTTGTTAAGCCGTTGGTCTCTTTACTCCAAAGGTTTAAATATTAGATTAGTACATTTTATATTCGACGAACCGGCTACGAACAGTCTTGAAATAAATATTCAATATCTGTTTAACTGGATATTTGCTTATTTGCAATTTCAGATGTAATGGCTAATGCTTGTTGCCTCATGACTATAGGAGTTATATACATTTAGTCGAATTCATATACAGGGGAAACTCATAAAGACGGGAAACTCATCGAAGACGGGAAACTCGTCTGGAAGAGAAACTCGTCTTAAATTCGCATTCAGACGGATCAGTGAATCAGACGAGTTTGAGAAATATCAGCATGGTTAAGAACGGAACAAGGCTACGGAAAATAAACACAATTATTATCGCAATGATTACGCATTACCCGAACCATGCATCACCACACGTATAAATTTTTCAGATCCCAATTCACATTCAGACGGGTTTTAATTCTACGGCTATCAACTTTTCAGTCTCAGTAACATGAGTATTCGGCTTTTCTTAATTCTTGTACCGTTTACTTGGAATCTGCTTCATTAAAAATACCAAACCGAATCGCACCGTAACCATTAGCTTCACTTGGGCCGCATATAACAACTAACTTATGAAAACTATAGTGCTTTAAGGCACTTCATACCTGCATGTATGTGATATTTTAGCGAGAACACAAATGGCTACTATTAGGTTACAAGCTACGCATAAGATACAATTTTAGACAAGAAAATAAATCATGAACATTAAAAAGAACTCCTTTAAATTGTTATTTCATTTGAGATCCTACCCATGAGGTATTCAGCAATATAAAAAAGTACAGCCTTTCATCGCAAGATCGTGCGGTCTACTGGTAAAGGCAGTGCTCTCGGAGTGTTAGGGCGAAGGTTCGAGCCCAAGATGGGAATGTTTTTTTCTTCTATTTCATCAAAGATCCTTCCAAAAAGGATTAAGTAAAATAAAAAAGTCTAGGCTTGCACCACAAGAACTGGTGTAGTGGTGAAGACGATGATCTGCCAAGTATACAGTCGTTGGTTCAAGCCCTGGATAAACCGAAAAAGAACAAGGTATAATAAAGTGAGAATTTGTGAGTGTGAGAGGAGTAGAGCGAGAGGGCGAATATGCCCTCGCCTTGGGCGAGGAGTAGACTGAGGGGGGTTCTCTTTCCCCCGGCTTTCCTGACTTTCAAAGCAAGCTTTCTTCAAACATTTAATTGTGTTAGGGGATAGTTGGGGGTATGTGAGGATAGGTAAAAGTAGGGATAGATAGGAGTAAATAGGAGGATAAATAGGGGTAAAGAGGTTTAAATGAGTACAAAAAGACTTAAACATTTTATATAGTGTTTTCTCACCTATACCCTCCCTCCTGCCCCCGGGAGCCGTGGCGCCCAATTACTAAGTCTTTTTGTACTCATGTACCCCTCATTCACCCTACCTATCCCCTGGTTTTCCTAAATTTCCCTAAAGATTAACTTTGATATGCAAAGATTAACCGAGCACAAACCTCCCCAGAACAACATACCTACTGTTTTTTTCTTTTTTTTTTCTTTTTTCTTTTTCGCGCCATGAGCAACGTCCCACACTGTTCTTGATACCTCTATCTTGTACTTGATAATCCACGACTTTACCACAAGGCTAACTGGTGATTGTTGGAAGCCTACACCAACTTATTCATCATGACCTTACAATATTTTATTAATAACGAAAATTTTCATATAAAACGAGATTCGAACCTTGGACTGTCGACACATGAGACTGACATCTTGACCACTAGACTACAAGATCTTGTGTTGAACGGCTATGGTTATATTATTTACTTCATCCTTTTCACGAAGTTCATAATGAAAAACGGTTATGGTAGGATTCGAAACACCGATTTACCACTTGGGAGACCATTGTCTTCGCACTAGACCACAAGATCTTGCGCTGGACGGCTATGGTTATTTAATTTACCCTATCCTTTTCACGAAGTTCATAATGAAAAATGGTTATGGTAGGATTCGATCCATCGTTTACCACTTTGGAGACAATTTCCTTCATCACTAGACTACAAGATCTTGTGCTGAACGGACATGGTTTTTTTCATTTTACCTTTTCACGAAGTTCATTATGAAAAATGGTTATGATAGGATTCGAAGCATCAATTTACCACTTGCGAGACCATTGTCTTCAGCACTAGACTACGAGATCTTTTCCTGAACGGACATGGTTTTTTGTTTACTTACGCTTTTGAAGACATAATGGAAAACTGACATGCTTGGACTCGATCCCACAGTTTGAAGCATGGGAGAGCATTGCCTTCACCGCTAGAACGGCAGTACTTCAGGCGAATTACTACTCTATTTTATTTTACTCACCCTTTTTTCGAAGGATTTTATATAAAATTATATAGGTTTACTTTGATGATGATGATTAATTTCCTTGTTTAAAACGCACAAAATTGAATCTTATTCGTAGCTTTAATAACCTAATACTATCAATATCAGGTATGGTCCATTGAGCAAAGGAGGAGCATTACTACGTCATAAGCTAGTTATATGCGGCGCAAGTGAAGCTAATGGTTACGGTGCGATTTTTTTAAGAAGTGATAGTTGACAGTTGAGTGGAGACGTATAGCGACACTGCGTGTGGTTATCAACACGTTGGTTGTGCACAACAAAATTTGAAAGTAGAACTTAAATAATCATTTTGTCGAAACCCAGGTGTATTTGTTATACATGCAAAGCTTTTGGCTAGTTAACCCGGGGCCAATTTTAACTTGGTTACCTAACAATAATATATTGGACCAATTTTTTTTTTAAATTACTAAAAAACTTAAACAACCAATTTTTTGGTTGGTTTTACCAAATAGAATTGACAAAAAAGATAGGAATCCGTGACAACATGTTTTTATATAAAAACATATTGAAAAGATTGTATGAACATGTTAAGAACAAGGTGGCTCATGTGATAGAATATTTCTATTTGTGTCCAGAGACAATGACCGATATTAATACAACCCAGGCCTAGACGACAGTCTGGCACGGTTCTTCTTCAGTTGTGGGTAATACCCAGTGAGGTCAATACGTCAATGCCTACCGGATGACTGAATTTACACTTTTCATTCCGGAAAATAGCACGAAATAGTCTCGGCCCACAAATGAAATATGATAGCTTGCAGCTATAAAAATAACCACACTGGTGCACTCATTTTCTTTGATAAAAAAAAATAGAATGGGAATAAATACTAACAGTAATAGAAGACATATCTTAAACTAAAACTAATAAAAGAAATAAAAGCTTATGGTTTAAAATGAATTTATTTCGGTAAGAGTAAAAGTTTACACGACGCGTATCTAAAATCCTAGTAGCTACATTCACACGCAATGCTATACATTTCAACACATTTACCTGTCTAAATATTGTTCACGTTAGCAGCGTGTCGCTTTTCGCGTTCATAATTATACTATGCATGCATTTGGCTATTACAAAGTACTTAAAATTACTGCATGAAAAGCTTCGTTTTATCTCTTATGGGAAATTTTTTGACTCATTTAGATTGGCGTGGTCCGTGTGGACGCGTATAGTAATATAAATTATAGAGGGGTTTATTGCTGTACTATAAGTATAAAATTTCTTATGCATGTGAACTGGTTTCAAGCTGAACGACGAGTATAAAATTTATCATGTGCATGCATGTACATCGGCGGATGGTAAGGAATTGATACTCTCGAAGGAAATAGAAATAAAAATTCTCCTTATTAGTAGAACGTCATAAGCATAGTTATAGGCATACTCAGTTAATTAAGTTTACAACGTTTTCGAATGAATGGTTACGTTCTCAGCCATCTTGGATACGCGTATCTATCGTCAACTATTTGATATTTGTTCACAAGTATCCCAAAGGAAATGAATGAGAATTTGTAAAAAAATTTTAACAACTTTTTGTAAAAGTATTATTAAAATCTTGCACGTGTGACAGAAAAATTTAACTGCAATATTTTCCTTTAAAAACGTCTTCAGCCTTTTTTGTACGGCAGTGCGGTGTAGCTTGAAATTGTTCTATATATAACAAATAAATGTTGCTGAGGGAGATCGTTACTTTTGTTTTAATTTGACATGGATTGTTTCGAAGTCATATAGGCTAAGATAGCAGAAAATTGAAAGCTCGAAGCATTCGATAGCAATATTGTATAGTAAGGACGCTAATATCTACACGAGTTAACTATATAAAACGAGACGCAAATCCACGCGCAAAATTTCTCCTTATCCAATAAAACAGCCCTTGTAAAGTTTTCTGCATAACGTAGTCAGTCACGTGGCGATAATAAAATTGAAATCACGTGATAGTGTCATAAGTGATATGCCGAATGCTCGCATCAACATTGCTAACTAACCAACAGGAATGTGAAATGTATAGATCCTAGTTTTTCAATCGGTTAAATTGCAGCAAACAATTCTAATAGTTGGACATCTTCAAAAAGACTATTAAATGTGAGTGTCATAACAGGCACAACTACTACTTTTGGCCACAAGCCACAACTATCTCGCACTGTCATTGCATGGATCATTCTTCATCATTTACTACGAACCTAATTGAACTATATTTCAATAAATAACTATGTTAGAGACCATCTACTGAATTCCATTTCCAAAACTATAACTTTTCCTGATGCTAAACCAACAGCCAAACATCTATATAAATAAAACAAAAAAGGCATTGTTAGCGGTATAGTGAATTCAATAAATCGTGTGTAAAGTAGTAATTCGCGACACACTGGAAAGGTAATAAAATTTTAGAAACTAATGCGGTTAAAATGATTTGCAATGCACGTATTTGATGGTCATGGCAATTTAAAATAAATCCAACCATTTAAATAATTTGAACGAACGACACCCAAAGAAAAGGTAGTATCTTTTTTTTTATACTTACTTGCAATCTTCTGACAAAGACATTGTACGTATACTGCTCCCATATGGTGGAAATGAATGCACCTTTTGCATGTCCCTGGTGCGCCAGACTGAAACTGTCTTACTAAATCCACCAGTCAAAAAGAAATTACCATCTCGTGAGAAGCACGACACCTAAAGATAGGGATTGCACGCATGTGTAAGAAAGATGAGAGGGAAGTTTCTTCGTACATGAAAGAAGATGGTTGTTAACATCAAGATGGTTATTTTACAAATATTCTAAGGTTTAACGTTACGCCACAGATTCCAATGGTGGTATAACAGGCTTGGCAATCGGAATGTGGTAATTTTTCACTCCATGTATGCGCAGGTATTGTGATTAGTTAAAAAAAAAAATGTGCGCAAGTTCGTATCAATGACTCGTGTGTAGAAGATGACTCTTAATTTATTGCACTAATTTTAACCTCATCGTTGTGATGTCGTCAGGTGTGGGGTTGCATGGTCTTTTAAAAGATTTACTTCCAAATTATATTATATTCATGACGGAATTTCAAAAAATAACCATCTGTAACAAGATGTGATAAAAACGAAGCAACTTACTAGAACCTGATCTTCCAGCGCTGAGCTTGCAAGATGTTTTCCATTCACCGAAAACAATGCTAAAACACCTTTTTTGTCTGCATATGTGGCAAGAATATATCCTTCACCCGATATTGTGACGGCAATGGGATGGCTGCAGCTTGACGGCTCCACCAAAGTACACAAAAGTTCACCCATTAGCGTGTGCAGTAAGAACGAACCATCTAAAAGGGTAAATTACCAATGAATGCACGGGTAGATGAGCCACAAGCACAATGCTGACATTACTGTTGCCAACGACAAAATATAACACGCAATTGCAGTCTTAAATTTTATACATCACTCATCATTTCGTTAAACGCTACAAATACGTGACATGGAAGCCTATTTGGTAACAAAATTGTTAAAATGGCGAGGCGAACCTCAAATCCTATTCCAAAAATGCCAAAAAAAATCGCTAGACGAATACTGTCTGTAAGAAGAAATGAAGCCATGCACTAGCTACGATATCAATGATAGATATGTCATACCTTGTGAACCACTGACAACCAATCCTAAAGACGAGCTCACTGCGACACAAAGTACAGCAGTCTCATGACCGGTGAGAATGGCACGCGGGGAGGCTGAATCGCCTAGAAATTGAGTTACAAAACTGAGTTGGACGTTAATGTTATATGCCATGCAGGGGCCGGTTGTTTGAATGCTGCTTAGCTTAAACAGTGGATAAGCTGAAGTTTAGAAATACTGTCATACATCTTGTGAATCGTACGTACATCTTATGCTATATGTACTTCCATATTATGAAAATTAAACTTTTTACATCGAAATATTTCAGCTCACTTGTTTAATAAATAGATCATTTTAAACAATCATCCTGCATGGATATGGAAATGTGTTTAGTTGAACGAGAGCACAAGTGTATTTCTAATCGGAGGGGCAAGATTAATTTCTATAAAATGGAAGATCAAATTCACCTAGAAAATTATTGTCAATTCGAATCGTCTCTAATCTTAAATCGTGCAAGACAAACCTGGTCTGCCATTAGCGGATATCCGCTGCTGTTTATCGTTCCAATGCCACACGAGCAGGGTCGCATCACGTGAGCCAGAAACAATAATTGCATCGTTAGCATTCTGGCCAATGGCATCGATGGCATACGACAAACTAGTAACGACGTCCCAATGACCAAACACGCACTGATGAAGCTTACCTAAGAGGCACAGTAACCTGTCATATTTCGACAATTACTGCCAAATGTTTTGATGGCAATTTGTTCATAACAGCCTGGCCAATATTATAATGTTTCGTCTATATTATAATGTTTTGTGGGCAGGCTATGTTTCGTCCCACTACAGCAATAAATTGGTAACATGAGTACACCAACTTCATCATAAAAGTCGACAAAAGTCGATCTTTACGCTCATGAATAATAATAAATTTTTGGATGCAAAAAAGAGCATTACATTGGCTAGATACCAGTCAGCTAAGAATAAATTATATTGATATTAGAAAAATAAATGACAATTAAGTATTATTCAGTCATATGTATAAGTATCGTTTTAATCATATTTCTAACTTATGCCCAATACATTAAAGCTGCTTTGGAAAATCCAAATGCCAAGTGATAATATATTATATATAAACACGATTGACACATTGAGTAAATGACATATTGCATCTTGTTACGTGTGTTTACTCACACAACGGGAAAAATATGTTTAATGAATCACAAAAACATAATTCATGTAAGGATACAGATATAGGGGGAACTTGTAGGGCGATAGGCCAATCGGATTGGCAATAGACAGAAAAAAAAGAATAAAATAAATAACATATTAGTATAGAGTACCCCTCCCATGCATAAGTAATGGTTGCTGGAGAGAGTTGCCGCACCTTGCCTGTGTAAGCTATAGCAAAAAATATACTTACCGGTATCTGTAGAGAAAATCTTGAAGCTCTTATCCCAGTATCCACAGGCGATTATAAAACGATTATCAGCGGTGACAGAGAAACAAGATGAAGTGGGGGTAACCGATTGGTCCAATGGTTCGCCGAGAAGACGGCTAGGATGGACAGTTTTGGAACCTAAAATAAAAAATTCAATAATTGTCAAACTTTCTTATAAAAACAATACCATCAGTCTGGCAAGTGCAATCGTCGAATATTCTTCTTTCATTCCAAAACCATTTTCACTTTTTACACAAAAAGAGACTTTTGAATATATCAGTTACAACTACGCGCAATTCTAGATTTGGTACGGATGAATTTTGGACCTACAGGTAATATATTTTGGTGGTTTAAAATTTCACCCGAACCATTTTTTTGGTACCGTACCAAAAATTGGGAGTAGTGTAAATGAAGCTTTAAGCCCAAGTATTTATGGTACTCAATGGCTGTGAAATAGGACTTTGTGGTACTTTATGGCACTTTATGGCTGTCGCCTCATAAAACATATGTCTCAAGCTCATTGCATAATTGTCGAATATAACTTTAAACTCTAAATTCGGAATTTCCTCATGTTCAAAGTCAAACTTACCAATCAAAGGATCCGGTTCAATTTGGATATTTTGTAAAGGCGTTTCTCCTGGAGGACCTGAAATGCAAATGTAAAAATCACCCGTATATCAAGAGAATATGCATAGGGTAGCTGATGCCTACGTCGAATATTGGTTGAGTGGACTTAAATTCAAACAATACATAGACAGGAAAACAAGGTTTTATTATCTTATATTATCTATTGTTCAAAATACTTAAGACACGACCAAAATTCGACGTCTATGTCCCCTTTATAGACGAGGAGAAAATAAAAAATCAAAACTCGCAAACTTTGAACTTTCTGTCTAAAATTGAAACACAAACCTGATAGGCTTATCCATCTATTGAAAGAGAAGCACTGGTTACAGCTTATTGCCACTAGCCCAGGAAATTGCGGCACCGATATGTTTAGAGCAATTTGGGTTACCGGAATACTTGGTGTGATACTAAATTCCAGGTACGCACCTACGAACGAAGTAAGAACACATTTATCGAAAGATATTAATAATTCTATACTGAGATCATGAGTCATAATGCTATAGCTATCGTTTTCTATAAGTAGAAGTATTTGGGCTTTTGGGGTGCTTCATGATATACCGGATCTTTACCCTTGTCAGCCTGTTGCTAGTTGAAAGCCGTATTACTCTAACGAAAATGTTTGCATACAAGAGGAACTTGCTTAGCTAACAGCGACAATTTTACGTTAAAATGCTGCTAATAAGGACTCAAGATTCAGCCAGGAAAGTAGAGGAAACAACTAAGGAACACAATTTTTTGTGGTAAATAAATGTTGTGGATAATTAAGTATTTCAAGAGTAGTTTCTTACATTTACTGTAGTCGAATCCTTCTGGTATCTGTGAGAAGAGGAAAAACTTTTAAAATTGAATGTATTAAACGATGAAACATCAATAAACAGTAAGATTACAAAAAACAAGAATCGAAAAATGTGTCGACTAATTATATACAAGCTATTTCCCCAAATTTTTTCTGAATAACTTTTTTGATTTTTGAAGAGACTGGTTGGGTGATGTGTTGCGCCAGGTGGAACAAGTGATAAGTTAACAATCAATTATATGAACGAGAAATGGAACCATAACGAGTTGTATAACGACTTATTTAGAACTATGTGTATAATCAAAGGCAAACCTTGCGGTACAGGCGAGGCTGGTGTGGTTCAGTAAGGAGTTGAGCTGGTGTCTGGCCAAAGCTTTTAATCTGTTGTTCCACAGCCTGGAATATAACATAAAGTCGAATTTAGTAGATAGGCATGTCTGTTACACGTCATGGTACAGACAGTGGGTCGTATATTAAGTATACGAACTTCAAAGTGGAAACAAACTGAACACGTGTTCTATTGCGACCTATACACGGAAGATAGCCAGTCAATCACCTCTCTCATGACATGGTCCTGTATAGAGTTTAGATCCACTCTTCCCTCGTATGTTAGGTAAAAGAACACATTAACAGCACGCTCGGCCTCGACTCCTGCAGACAAAAAGCGAACTGTCAATGAAGGTGACTAAATACACCAAAATACATGACCAAATACATTTCACTGGTGTTTACTAATTACCATCTACTGCCCATGTTGGAATACACGTCAAATCTTGCGAAGATATACCACCTACTCATCACCTACCTCTTTGTTTAAAACCAAAAATAAGATCAATCCATTTATGAAGATTGGACGAGACAATGTCAGACTCCAGTGCCTACAACAACAACAACAAATAATGCCTCGTCTTTTCTTTACGGAAGTAAAATTTAGGTAAAATCTTATGAACGCCTGGGTGAAGGCAGTAACAGTGTTTCGCAGGGTATTTCAAACACGCGAACGCCATCTATTCATCTTTGATTCAACGGAAGGGGGTGCAAAACAACGGCGCTATTGTTAGTTTAGGAAACTGGACTGCATATACCACCCCGAATATCCCTAAGTGAAGTGGACACTATAGGGATCGATGTACAGCAATCACAGTGGTTATGCTACTAACTGGTGGAATGTGCTACTTACAGCTCGATGTTTAGCAATAAAATCTTCGGGAGAATTCGCCCATGGAGGTAACTGAACGTCATCGATAACTCTTCCGTCATCGTCGACTCCAAATTGAAACTAAAAAGTGAACAATAAATTATGCAATTTGCATCATGTATCTTTTAGTAAATAGATGGTTTTCTATGTTGCAATAACTAAAATAAATAAGGTAATATAATACAGAAACGAGTTCTCAACAACGTTTACATGGAATAAAAAAGCATGCAATTGTACTTGATTGGGAATAAACGTAGCTCGCAGTTCTCTGCCACATACCCTGTTAGAATTAACGAACATCTCAGGCAAATAATACAGCTCTGGAATTAGCTCCTAGAAAAAGAAGGAAAAATCCAGAAATACATTGAGACGTGCGAATCCGAAGGAAACATATACAAAGAAAACGGTTTTCACCACTAGTTATTGAAAATTGTATTGTGTGTGAAATTCTGTTAAATTAGTCGAAAGCTTAAATTTCAGTAATACTAAAGGTTTAAAATAGTGGTCAAGTATTTGAATAAAATATTGTTTTATATGCAACCGGTCCATATTTTCTTGCCAAATTTCTTGAATATACTAACGCGTAAATGACAGTTGAGCATGATACTTTAAAGTTTGACTCACCTTCACGTCTGATGTATCACGTTGACAGTTTTGCCAAGCATAAGCCAAAGAGGAGAAAGTGCGTCCTGGGTGATCGAACATGCCACCTTGCATGTTCAAAAACTGACTCGCAAATGGCTCCTAAAAAATATGTTCTGTGAGATGGAACGTTTAAACGCCATCCTTGTTCATTTACCTTGTGCATATATCTTCTTAAATTGTACATGTAACTTTTTAATTAGGGTTTTTGCATTTTACTAATTAACTAACTTCTTCACGGAACAAAAATAGAGTTACTGGACAATATGAGATGCTAAAAACCCAAATTCTCCAACAACCTCTTCGCAACAATGTAGCTTTGACATAGCATTTCTATTTACCCAGAAGTCGCTAGAAGTTGTGCATATCAGAATTAATAATACTTACAAGCCTTATCAACCAAGCCAAGGTAAAACCACAAGTTGAGTAGTGCGTGCCGTAATGGAAAGGCGGGATGTCTTCACTTTTGTCCCAGGAATTGAAGCGATCCAAAAATTGTCCGAGTCTTTCTGGATTTAAAGCGCCAATTGGCTGGAAGAAAGAAACAAACATAAACACAAGTAGACACACAACATTTTATATTTGAACAATTCTGCATTTGCAGAACACATACAAATAAGATCGTACTTTATTAGATGCATTCCAGACTTAATGTCCCTATGAAGTTACATATTTTGAGGGTATTTGCACTGCTGCACGAATTTCCTGTTGATGATTTTAAAAATAAACCATTCATCTGACCAGTATACAAGGTAAAGTAGTAAGGAAATTATTTTCAGCCATTATTTGTCACTTTTTCGTTGAACTCACTCATTCTTTAGAGCGAATCTATACACAAAGACCGAGCAGGCGATGAAGAAAATTCTTGTATTTAATTTTGAGGAGAAGAGGAAGTCAATATCTACTAATTCATTCTCGAATAACTCGTAGAATTTGAGGCATATACGGTTGCACAGCTAGTGTAACCAGATTCTTCCATTTATAGTGATGTACTATTTGTAACATGCCTAAACGAATCGAAAAGACAACGAAATACAAATTTCAAAACATTACCTTTGACAAATCGCGATAGTTGTTTGGATCATGGAGGTCTAATTTTTCAGACGTAAAGTTTTTTAACACCCACGGAAAGACTGGATACTGGTTCAAATCATTGTATGTGCGTCCTATAAGTCAACAGTTACACAGTGAGTCGTTGTATTTTCAAAACAGAAACGCTTTTTAGAGATAAACAAAAAATCTTTTCTTAAGAGTTATCCTGCCAGTACCCGCTATCTTGTTAATGAACATAAGGTATTGGAAATTAGAAATCTCTCCTTGTTGCCATCTTTGAGTCATATTTGATTTCTGAAACAGTTGTTTCGGACTGGCCAAAGACGTCGCTCTAGAAAATAAAACCGGAACAGACGTTTTTTTCAAATTCCAAATACACTTCTCATTGGTCGAGAGTAACTATACGTATTTGCTATTAGATAACGAAAAGAAATATTAAACATGCCTATTGTTTTACGGGCAGCGGCTTTGTTCATTCATTTTTACACAAAGGTTGCAATATACTGGGGAGCAAAATTCAGAATATAAAACTACTATGACGTCAATTAAACTTGTGTTTGGGCATGCGTAGTCCGGCGGATTGAGGGATAGCAAATGTGCAAAGAGCATGGTGCAAAAATTCGGTAAAAATATTGTACTTGCATATCACTCAAATTAGTCTGGCTTTTTGTGACACAAACACCACGTTGACAAAAATGTAAATTAATTAGATATGGGGCCAAAGGGAAAATGCAGGAAAAATGCACGGAATCTCTAACATTTTCGTATATAAGCGGATATATCAAGAAGAGTAGAAGGTTTTGACGTAGCTCTATTTCATTAAAACGGAAGTAAAGGAGTCACATGCAAAATGCCCATTACAAAAATGTATTGTTATTAAGGTACCATTGCACAAATTGCGTAAGAAATGAGGCAATGTCGCTAATAGGTCAACTTGGCGCTCCTGTTTCACGGACGTAACTTCGTAAGAGAATATAAAATGAACTTTACCATCATTCTCTGATTTATAATTTTGTTTCAATTTTTGTGCGCAAGCCAATTTTAAAGTGATCCACAAGAAAACTCCCCCTGGAAACATTGCTCGACAGTTTTTTTAATATCAAGGCACAGCATGGAATATTTCAAAATGTTTTTCTGGAATAGAAGCGATTCTTCCTCGATTCTTCAAAAGCAAGATTATAATCATTTTGTTGAGCGATTGATTTTCTTCAATTGAATAGTTGAATGTCGAATTTTGGGAAAATCTTTATTTTATACGTACTATGCCTTCATTTTCTTGTGAACGTCGCAAATTTGCTCTAAACAACTATCTATACCTTGTTTGCAATAACCCATAATGAGGTCCAACCCCCACGACAGGCAAAGCCCGAACCACCTTTCGCACGGTTTGATGATCATCGAAGACAAACATCACTGAGTCTAAGAGAAAGCAGAATAAGATAAAGACAAAGGGGCGTTGGTATACAACTCTTCCACATGTCGGGTAGTTAAATCATAATTACTACAAAATAAACAATGCTAATAGGCCAATCCTGTCGTCAACGATCGTTTTACAAAACGAGCCTAAAAAAAACTTGGCCGCACGCCAATGCATTCAGACTCATCCCTCTGGTATATTTCGATGGGAAATTCCAATGAAGCATGGTCGTAACTTGAGTTTTTGAAGACTTAAGTTCACCGTTCACCCACATAGCTTCCAGTGCGTCCAGTACAACAGTGAGTTGAGGGGACTAAAAAACGTAGGCGTGAAAGTACTTACTCCGCGACGTAAGAAATATTTCCACACCACAATTTTGAAGTAAATAGCGTCTTGAAAAAACAGCTTTGATGTCCTCAAAAGACCACTTCCCATGCAAAAAGTCAGCATACACGGTTACCTGAAAGAAGGTATTTCAATCATCAATTCCTTGAATCTTCAAAAAACATACTTTTAAGTTTTAAGACGTGATTTCAAAGGCAATTTTTGATCGAAAGTGGAATTGTGCGTACGCGTGATGAAGAAATAGTATGGGGTTCCGCGTGGAAAAGATTCGCATCGCCCGTGACTAGGGTTCCTTCTACTCATTGAGAAAATTCAATAGAATCACTCATTGTGCAACTACCCGCGTTTTAGGTAGATATAGCTAAATTGTTGCGATTCGTCTGTGGAATCAGTTTCATTTTTTGAAAACGACTGAACATACTGTTGTACGAAATTGAAAATATTCGAGATCAGGACGGTTCCGGTTAGAAAATCTGAACAAGGTGGTCCATTATTCAAATTATTCAATTATCTTGGAAGATGATATGGAAAATGGAATTTTGGGCTAAATGTCCTGGTGGTATTGAAAATAAGGAAGGCGTGTGGTACATTATGAATAGAACACAGATGCTGACCCAGCAATCGATAAAGAGCAACTCTACTTTACATTTAGGTTTAACACTTATTTATCGCGACCGAAGGAAACATTATGTTTTGTGGACGACAGGGGGTCGGACGGGCGAATTTCGTCATTCGCACGTGATTCGCTCTCGACCAATAAAAAGAAACTAACAGCAAACTTTGACAAGTGATATATAATAATAAAAGGCATTCCAAAACCACCAACAACCATAGCGATCAAAGAAATAAAAATTATTTGGTGGATGCTTCTATCCGGCTTTCGTAGGACCGGCCCACAATGAACATTCCCGAATGCCTCAAAATAAAATATAAAAAATCAATTTGATTATAAAGGAATTATTAGAATAAAGGGGAATAATTCAATAACTTCCTTCAATTTAGGCAAATTGATTAATTGAAGTTTTTCGTAACGCTTCTTGGCACGGCTGTATTACGGCCGTTAAACGGAAGATGAGACAACAGGCGGTAAGAAAAAAATTTCACCAAAAAAGCCCAATGAGATGTGTAATTGAACCCGACATTTTGGGGGCGATTAAGGGACTTGCAGATTACCAAACCTTATAACTGAACCATATTTTTCTGTAATTCAACTTCATTGTAATTCAACTACTTTTCAGACTTGATCAGAGGTCTTTCGACATGTATAGAAACTCAAAAGCAAAACGTTTCTATTAAAATAGACACTGCATGCGTTTCAAGTTTTAATGCACGTGCATGTAGTTTATATAGCGATAAAGGATTTCATCATCAACGATCACTCGCTTATGTTAACGTGTGAAATAGTTTAATATATTTCTGATGCGGCAGACTTTTCGTAAACAGAAATTCAAAACAATATTTCACAGTTCGACCTAATGAAATCTTACAATGCGAAAGAATACATAGCAAAGAATGAATTATATTAACCGCATAGCGGTAGGTCAGATTTGGCTTTAACGTACAATTTCATTCCAATATATTTCAAGATGTGTTATAAGCGCCGTCAATAACGAATATAATTTGAAAGATGTCATTATTCATGATGTTCGACACGTTCGTCGTCGAAGTGTTTATTGACATAGGCAAAATTAACATTTGGCTTCGAATTGTTGCGTAAAACTTAAAAAGAAGAACAAAAACAGCACATTTTCAAGTTTATTACAGTTAATCCGATTTTCGTCTAATTCATGTTTTCAATGTCCTCAATCATGTCCACTGGAAATGGACTACATACAATATATATAGAAAAAACATCAAACACCAATATCTGTCCGGTAGTTCGGTATCAAAATGCTTCTTTATGACACTTCAGGCCATACGATAAAACGGTCGATTTTCAATTGAATCCATTGCTGTTAAAAATGATTTTATTTGGATAAACGGAATTTTTTAAATTAAAATTTGTTTGAAATCGACCACAATTGAAAACATTAACTACGAATATCTGTTCCGTAGTTCGGAATCAAAATATTTCTTTAAGAAATTTAAGGCTGTATACGATAAAACGGTCGATTGTCAATTGAATCTAATGCTGCTACATATGCCTTTATTCGAAAAAACAGAAATAATTCCTATTAATATCTGTTGGAAATAGACCACACGCCAAATAGCAATGTCTGTCCCGGTAGTTCGGTATTAAAATACTTCTTAACGATACTTAAGGCCGTACAATGAAAGGATCGATTCTTGGTTGGTTGAAACCTATACTGTTTGTTGCAAAAGATGCTAACATATGATATATAGACAGATTGCTTTTCAATCACAATCGGTAAGAAACTGACGCACCACAGAGAACGTGCATAAAACCCATAGTTCAATAGTTCGGTATCAAAATACTTGGACAGACAGAATCTTTTTAGGTCTCCTTTAAAATCATGATTATTTTCCAGATTTGGTCAGGCACCTTGAGTAGCGGGGCATTAATTTCCGGCCGTGTGCATAGGACCGCCAAAATTATACTCGAAAGCTGCCAAGCAACTCTCTAAAATAATATTCTCTCCACTGACAATTCGAATACAGGACGGCTATGATCTTAAACTTTATCTAAAATTAATCGAAAATTTGCTTTGGGAAATTGGGTATAGGAAGAACAGGAGAGAAGAGCAGGAGAGAACCTCATTAAAAACGTGGAATATTTTTATTCTTCAACGCAGGAAACAAAATTGTCAAGCCTTATTTTTCCCTCTTGATATATTAGAAGCACATCGAAAATGTGACAACACTGCCAAAAAGTGTTAATATATATGGATATCATGCATGCTCATACAAAGGGGAACACTCAACGTGCACAACATGCAGGTGACGAACTAAATTTGTTTCTCTTCATGAGATTATACTGTCTGCTTTGATTTACCAAATGGAGCAACTTCAAAGCGGTTGCTATCCGCACAAAATTAGTGCATTGAATAAGCGCCTGAATGATCAAAACGATCTTGACTTAATCCTAAGAAAGCAAATTGTTATTACAATATTCTCCCTAATCCTTTTCAATTGCCTGTAACAGGAAGCTCCTAATTAAAGAGATATCCATAACATCCATTGCTAAAGTGTACAGGTTACCGACCTAGCATATACAAAGGGAATTTCGTGATAAATTGCCGGCCCTGCAGATGTCTGTGCTAGGTTTCAGGCTATTTTAATACCGACCAAAACATCGTACAGACTGTGAAGCTTGTATTGCTTTTTAATTTGGCTGCAAGCTGCGAGTAATTTCCATCAAAACATAGAATGTGCAGTTTGAAACATAGTGACCTATCATAATCCCCTGCACGTCCCTCCCCACAGGAGGCGGCGACGTCTATACACGAAGAACAATTATATATAGCATTATATCATTTAATCACAAGGGAACGGCTGAGCAGTTGCAAATAAAAGGCTGCGCGACTACACGGGGCGAAAATGAAACCGATAACTATATGCCTTATATAACCGTAAGATAGTTAGCGAAAATGTGCCTATTTTTTCCAGTTCCTGGGCTTGATTTTATATACCCTCACTATATAAGAAGATTCGTGTCCTATAATCACTCCTAATTTTTCATTCTGAATTGGTAAAACGTCCAATAAGTCGTGCTGTATATATCCATATACATGCACAGTGACAAATCATTTTAAGAGATACTGCATGTGTATATACGGAACGGACGTATTGCGCGAATATATGAATATATCGTCACATTTCTTTTATAAACACATGCACACATTTAAATTCGAAATTATTTACAAGCAGAAGTTGGGCCGACGCATGATTTCAATCAAACTGAAGAACATTTCATTTCGGTACTTCTGCGCTACCGTTTGCCGGAAACATAAGATATGTCCACCCTATATGGAAAAATTTAGTCATGAAGCATTAATGAACTGTTCCAATATATCAACAGGCGTAAAAATATTTTGAAAGGGGAAATTTAAAAAAACGCGTATTCAAATGCGAGTCCAAAACGCGCATTGAAACCATCGGAAGACGCTGTGCCGTCCAACCGCTCCGTGCATACGTGGCAGACAAACAGAAAACTAGAACTTTCAGTGTATTTCACCTTCGATCAACAATCGCACAAGGGCTACGCTATACATTCAGATGTACACAAAACCGTTAGAACAAAAGCAGTTTATCTTTCGAAAAACTTAATCAATTTGCACTTGCTGAAGTCGCCCTCTTGACTTCAATATATGGACACGAAATGAAACCGCGCTGTCGGTGTTTGTTTTATCAAATAGGTAATGCAAACGAAGAGCAACGATCGGCATTTACCAAAGAAAAGAATGGCTATGTTTTCATTAAAATTGAAAACGTGTTTCTATCGGCTCATTAATGAAACTCTAGGTGGCCATACCACTTCTGCACTATGGATCGATCTATTATATGGCTGGCCAATAGTACATGCAGGTCTAATCTCCGATATCTCCACAAAACGATCGTTCGTTAAAAACGTATACACTGGCCCTGCGAGAGTAACAAATACTGCATCTACACGTATATAAATATATATAGAAGGCACACAGAAATATCACAGACTGTCTGTCACACACGAATAATTTAATGGGATTAACGTTTGCTTTTCTTATCGATTATGTGTTGTTTAAAGGCAAAGAATCATTTCGGACTGCAATACAGCAGCGCGTTATTAAAGATAAACCTTTTTTATTGAAACATATATATATATATGCATGCATGCATCATAGGATAGTGTTCTTCTTATTTTCATATAGCCTACATTTCTAGTATATTATTATATATATCTTTTTTAAATATACACATTTATATATTTATACACATTCTTTTATATTTCATAATATTTCCGTAGAATTGGGATTCGTTGTTATTGCGCGAGTAAGCCTCCATGCTTGATGCGCGGCATTGTTCAGGACCTCGCGCGATTTACCGACGAACAAATCGACGCCTTTCAGAAAGAAATGCGGGCAGCGACGGCACTGTAGACACGACACCAACTGCAGCAAGATGCCGTTGATGCGCTCGCCGAGCGATGTCTCGTCCCATTCGTCTTCGCGCGGGTGTTTCTCACACTCGTACAAAAGCAATGTTTTCATAAGTAAAGGTTGAATAGGTTTTCCCGGAAGATCCAAGTGTCTCTCGAACAAAGTCTTTAGTATGGCCAAACATTGTTTACGGCAACTTCCTCGCAAGAGCACGTCTTCACCTTCAGAAAAATCTAAAACCCACGCGTCACCTTCGGCCGCCTGCGTCTCGTAACCTGGGAACATGTCGCCAGCGAGAAGGTTGAAGCCCCGACGTTTCACCACTTCGATCTCGGACTGCGATGGCCAGAGCTGGTCATTCGTTGGCCAAACACAAACGTTTCGCGGCCATATCGCGCCACATTTGAACGCAGGAATAAGACTGAGTGTATACTTGTCTCTGATCACGAGCACGGTAGACGACACTCCGCGTTGGACTCGAACCTGTTCCCTGGCGGAACATCTCAAAACGGCTTCGGCCACAAGCGAATGGAACCTAGCTCTCATCTTCCTCGCCGACAGATAACCAGACGCCGTGATAAATTCGGTCCAAAGCGACATCGAACGCTTTCGCTCGTCGCTGAGCTTGAGCATCGCACAACCTGGCGGGCAGTTATCGTCGATGAAGTTAAACACCCCCATCTGATTCAAGAACAGATGCAGTTCAAAGCGGGTCGAGGTGATGACGCGAAGCCCAGAGTAGCGGCCATTTTCCTTCTTGAAGGAAGATATAAATCTGGGTTCGAGACTTTCTACAGAGGAAAGAACATCGTTGATGATGGCAACAATGCTTTCTAAAGTTCGGCCAATCTCGTGTCTTCGATTACGGACCCTCTCTTGCACGTATTGCAGAATGAACTTGTTCAGTTCCACGAAGAACGCCATGTCAGGCGATGTGGTCTCGCAGCAAAGGCTCGACGATCGGCGTAGCGGCCGCGTTGAAGACTTTAGACAATCCGTATTGACTTCGAGATGTAGTAGTTCGCATGAGCGCGTTCAGTACCCAATTAAACTTGTCACACGTTATTAATCTTTGTCTCCGACAAAGCCACACGAAGACGCACCAATCAGAGTAAACTCGTCGTTCTCTTCGAGGCAAGCAAAGAATTGACAGAACACCAGCTTATCTAAGTATTTTAGTCACGCGGACAAGCGCGTTCAAAGAATCACTATGGCAAACCACATGAACCAGCAAAAAAACTTGTGCCCGTCAACGCCACGTTAGCAACCACTCCACGTCAACGACGAAGCGGGAAATAGACCAAGCGACGAGCAGACATTTCGGGTAATGAGCGGTTGTTTTAAGAACATGAATTTTATCGTTGTTTGCACTAGTGTTTGGTTAACACATCGAGATGAGTAAACAAAGACCGCCCACCGACTTAGTGCAAAAGCTGTGAAATTGATCACGCGGCTGCAATGAAACATTCACTCCGAGCATGCCGGCAATGTCTTTGCTACACTCCAATATATGCGACGTATACTTGACTTCCCCAAGAAACAAGTCATCCGGCAAAGGGCTGCGCGAACACGCAAGCAAGATCTAGCGAATCTCGCTACGACCAACAACGCTTCCGCGCGGCGTATTTCGTAACATTCAAAATCAATACGACGGGACAGCAAGTGTGACATTGCCGTGAGAAGCTCGAACTGTACGAAATTTAGCGCTAATTACTTAATGATCAATTTCAGTGACCTAATCTCACACCTTTTCACGGCGAGGCGGAGTAATATTATCACGAAGCATTATGTATTAATAGGTGTGCGAAAAGATTGTAATAAATAACGTGTTCGCCCGGCAAGTTCGTTTGTTATGCCTTTGAAGCTCGGACCTACTTAAGATCTTATCGCTATTATAAACAGGTAACTGTACAACGATTGCTAATTCCCTTTCACCGAGGAATCTCGATTGAAATTACCGCGCGTTTGCAGCTCTGTGGTTTTATTCAAATCGGAAGCGTACAGAAAGGTCTGTTTACACAACAACTCTGAGCAAGGCGGCAGGGGTTCGAAGTCTGGAGAGACGGACGGTGAACATGACGAGCAATTTCGCGACTCTACATGACCGAAATTCCTCAGTGACGAAGTGAGCGACACTATAATACGCGGAACACGCAAACCTGGGCGAATTTCGCTCGAAATAGGACGTCCCCGACCGAAGCAGACAGGCTACTTCGATATTCTTTGATCTTAAAGTCTCGAAAAATATTTACATCAATAATCAGGATTACTTTTGATTTCGGCGCTCTTTAAAGCTGGCGCTATATTAGAATTTGAATGAGATGACTTATTGATTCCGCCAAACGCTCTCCCCAAACAGAGCTAAGCAATCACACAGCAATTATTCCCATCACTATTACCATATTAATAACTGTATATTGAGTGTTTAATTCGGTAATTTGAAGTTTGTACTTCAATGCTTGACAATATGCAACATCATTTTAAACATTTGAAAGCGAATCACCACTTAGGAATAGTAAAAGAGAACTTAAACAGTTTTATTTAGCGAAACACGTTAGGCCTTGTCCCAAATTGGTCGAGCTGTCGCGAAGGGCTCCTGTTTAACGATATGAAATCGTCGAAATCTATATTTCCTCTTTCGTGTGTGTTCGCATATATACAGCCTATTTCGAAAAGTCTTCCTTCTAAAACCTCAAACGCTGAGCGAGAAAAGGATTATGGGTAACTTTAGAGGAAATTTGATAATCATGATGCGTAAGCTTATGATAAACACTCATCTAATGCAGAATTACTCCTAAGCTGAATACTCCAATTTGCTGTGCAAAAAATTGGTTTAATTGTGATCAGCATCGAAATAGCAACGATCTGGGCACTACTTCGTATTTCAAACATGGAATATTTGTAAATCCTATCGACTAGCATTGTACTTTTCAAACCAAAGATGAATATTAAAACTCCATTTACTATATCGATTACATACACAGGATAAGACGAGGTTATACGTTACACGAGGCTATTTACGACATAGTTGCACAGGCAATATGTATAAAATTGAAAGAGAGCGAATCAAGAATACACAGTCAGTTAAACTTCCGACTGCAAAATATATTTGTTAATGCCAAGACACAAACGTACTGAGCGCAAAGGTTTCTCTTTCGCTCTATATAGCAGACTATGAACATGCCTTCTGCTTTCAATGACTGTTATGTTGTAATGAAAAGAAATTTTGCTAATTTTGCTCATAATAAGAGCTTATCACGCTTGCTATATAATTCAAAACAATAAAGACGGTCATAAGTAGAATATAATCCTGGTTTTAAGGTAGTGTAAACTATAGAGAAGATACTCTTTTAACCGACACGAGATACGTTTTCGTCGACAACGAATATACTTGAACTATGTCTATATTCTGAAAATTGAACATAATAAATAGTGCATAATAAATAGTGTCTTCAACAGTTACAATTATGCATGGTCTCATTGGTCTGTACAGTATTATAGGTAAAATGTGTACGAAATTGTTTTCGCTATACAGAGTTTAAGGCACATATTGGACCAGTTTGTAAAAAGCTTTTTAACTTGTAACTGTAGTTAATGACAGAGTTTACTGATAATACACGAAGTGTTGCAAAGAGTTTGATGCAACCGCCCAAAAGTGTATAATGACATGATTATGAAACTATGTATAGCTTGTGCAATTCAAAGGGAGCGAACGTCGAGAAAAACAAACACATATATATAGGTCTATACGGCAGCTTGTTATTATGGACTGAGACGCAAGTCAACTGCGATAAATCAAACGACGAAGTCAGTACAAAAGCTGAACCATGTGAGTTGGGCAGGGAATCGACTTTGATCGCCGCCGACAACGCGAGTCCTATACTTCATCTGTCAAAGAAACTTAGCGTTCGGTCTGTAGGGGGGAACAATTGCCCGCACAGGCGGGGGAAAATTGGCAATTCTTCGCAAAGGTAAAAGTTACAGGTCTAAGGTAATAAAACGTATAAACGCGATACCACCGCGTGTAACGGGTGGGTGCATGACTAAGATCTGAGAAGATATATCAATATCACGACGCGGCTATTTATAAAATACATTCGGGAAAGGAGTTGTGTATTTTGAACCTCTACATTAAATTGCAGTCCAAATTTCGGAATGAGATTCGACATTTTTAAACCAGATAAACTTCTATAGACTGAAAAATCCAAAATATAGGGCAACCTCGACAGTTTATATATAGCTTCCCAAAATATATATAGATCTTTATGATTATCAGCTGAATGTGAAAAACACACGCGAATGTGAAAAATTACTTGGTGTATGAAGGGCCTTTTTTCTCAAAACGTAAAAGTTTTAGTTATGTTTATTTTAGGAAGACAACTCATACCAACCACTCCATCAGAGAAAAAATATAACCGCGCGTTTGTTTGTTTTCCGAATCGCGCTATCATATTCCTATTTGTCCCACGATTGGTGTTAATAAAACCTTCATCACAACAAAATCACATTAAAACTAAATTCATAATGATATCAATTGCATGCATGCATGTACCACCTAAGCAGTGTGAAAGGGCCTTTTTACTCGAAACACAAAGAAACAGCACGAATTGACAGCTGAAGTGTCATATCGAGCAAGTGCATATAAAATTGAAGTACCTAATTCCTTCCTTTATACGCAGTACATGTGGGAATACAGGTATTGCAAATGGATCTATATAGAAAAATAAACTTCCCAATATTCGTTTCTCACCAGAATGGCAACACGCGCACCCATCCGGTGCCTCAAAAACCATTCATTCGTTGTGTTGGATCGACTCATAAGCATGCAGGCTTCGTGCAACGACTAAATCCATTCGAGTTTAATAATTTTCCTCGCGATAAGTACATCTCGAAACCGCAAACAATATATTGGCCATAATTATTGCAATACTTGAGAAATACTAGACAGGGTAATGCTATAGCGTGAGAACATTTCGAACGGTTTAGTGTGCCAGACAAAAAAGAAAATTGGCAGTTACAAAGTTGAATGTACGTTTTATAATATATTTCAACAACCAATCGCGTGTTGGATTCGAACAGGGTCGTTCAAATGCCTTTTTTATGACCAGTCATACAAAGAGGCTATATATACACGAAGTTTCTCGACAAATATATACATTTCCCCCCTAATTCTGCATGTCTAAAAAGGATATATACAAATTACTATATTACTTGACACTATAATAAATTTACAAGTATATGTCATATATATAACAGGATAATATGGATTAGCCAAGGCCCAAGTGCATAACAGCTCGACGATTTGCAAACAAACAAACATACACGTGTAAGTTTTGAAAAGAAACAAAGGTCAATTGCATTGGCTCAAATTTCTCTCTGTCCGTGTACAAGGCAATTAAGTTCTAAAAAGCACTGTATTGTTAATACTATACAATTGGAAACCACAAAAATTGAAGTGGATGCTCGTTAACGTGTTTGCGGAGGCAGAAAGTATAGCACTATGTAAATTTACATACACATGCAGACATGGGTTAGACCAGTATATGTACATATAAATTATTTTTTACTGCCTATATATATTTTCGAAAAACGGTATTAAAAATGTCATGGCACACAAGGGTTTTAGGTCGAACTTGACGTTTCTTTATCTATCCAGGGCAGTTGTTATACCATATTATATAGATGGGAAGTTATTACATCAAACGATTCTTTCAAATAATTATACGTTATAATAAATGGCATGCACCCAAAAAAGCCAACATTTCAAGATGAAGCCTTATTGCCTCATGAAATTGTTATAAGTAGCGTGTGTTGGAATGTCAGATTTGAATAAAGGGATAAAAGATTAATGCAAGTACCTTGGACTACACAATGCATGTATACTACACAAGAATATCGTAGGAAAAAAAGAAAAGAAAAGAACTACTTCTCCTGCATCATCAGCACGTGTCTAATTCAAAACGATGTATTGCATGATTGACAGTCTTTTGTCCCGCAATTGATAGACTTCAATTGACCACTAAGAATCGATACACCTGCCTCTGGGAATTTTCTTTTTGTGAAGAACAAAATTACACGTTGCATGACAATTCATATAGCTAAACACATTCATTACTGGATCACAAAAAAGAACAATTTATGAAGTTATTTTCTGATTACGCAGTAATGATGATGACGTTTACTTCCATGCACATCGAGAATATGTTTAGGAAAAGAATGCATGCATAGCTGTAGCAAGCCAATCCAACTATATATCCTGGTAAATGAATGGGATGCATCTCAATAGCTTCAATATTAGTTGAAGAACCTGATATGTCAGGGCGAAAGTTAGACAGACTCTTTGACGTTTCTACCTAAGAGACTACGTCAGAAGATTCAGAGTATCATCCTAAGTTTCCCGACAAAGGTCCTTGGGTTTTTCGAAACGCTTTCACACTGCTCCTTAGTTAAATTTCCATATTTATAGAAACTCTTATAACTATATTTCGCGAAGCTTGGTTAAATTTCTATATTTATAGAAACTCTTATAGCTATATTTCCTGAAAAGTACAAGCCAATTCTTTTACTAACTATATAGTTAATCCACCTTTTTAAACTACTGGCCCTATATGTGTTTCAACTGTCTGAATCCAAAAACCAATTTTTTGCCGATTTCTATTTGGTTTAAAGAGATTATTCACCGGTAAGTCATATTCTGCTGCGTAACCAAGCAAACATATAATCATCACAGAAACCAGTTGTTGATGAGATTTCATGGATTAAGAACTTTAAGAGTGGATTAAAAATGTTCAGAAACACGACAACCACCAAGGAAGACAATAACGCTGATTATCACTAATCGATCATGAGAAGATAAGTTTTTATATGGATAAAGAAATTTAAAAAAATGGAATAAGAAAAAAAATATAACAACCACCAAAAACGATATAAGGCTGATCAGAGTCGTAGCCAAGAGAGCAAGAAGTGAGTGGAGAGCAGTATTAGACATATACATGATATTCTACTCCAAGTCAGTTACGACTAACCTATATTTTTGACAAAAAGTTCATCCAATTTCTACTTCCTTCCATCATGCATGTTAGTTTGAAATAGTTGCAACAGCACGTTTGATTAAGTTAAGGATTAAATATAACTAATGTTAAATATTTAATGGTGACTACGCATTTCAAAAGTCAACCATTTCTGCATGCAACCGAGATTAAAAAATGTCAATTAAAATAATGATTTCTTGAGCATTACACCCTCATAAAGCAGTTTGGCAATAATACTCCAAAGTTGAAAGAACCAACGAATAGACACTTGCTGAAATTGCTTGAGTGCACAGGGAAGTGTCTATTTTTCAATTATCGGTTTCAATTATTACAGCCTAATTTTAACAAATCTGCGATGCCTATACTGTATACTCTATGCCAGTTCACATCTAATAGAATTTGAAACGTTCTACGACTTGCGGTTATTCCAGTCCGATTATATGAAGGTATCTAATTCTAAGGTTTTTCATACAGCTTTTACATATACCAAGTGTAATACCAAAATGTATTAACATTATGCAATTGAATTCAAAAAAGGCGAATTCTTGCAGTTGCGAATCGCGCAGTCAAAAGGCACTGAAATTGGACAATATGAAACCGCGCAGTTAAAATCCGGACGTGAATTCTTACTGCAGTGCAGTTGATCATATAAATAGTTCAACCCTGCAGCATACTGCCTTTCTAGGATCACACTTTGTACTTTTCATTTCCGAAATTTGGAAAGAAGAAAGCATGGCAAAATTCGCATCAAAGGTATAAAAACTGCCTAAAATAGAGAAAAGCAATTCTCGGAATTTCGACCGAAGTGCCTTCGTTAGTATGGAAGGAAATATGAGACAGCACATCCCTTGTACGAGGAGCAAAACACGTGACAAAATAGAACAATAGGAAACGAAAAATCGAAACAAATTAGAATACCACTTCGTTACCAAAGAGATGCCTGACTTTCATCAAGTGTTTAGCTGCATACAAAACATTTGCACTCCCCTATTCTCTTCACACTAACATTCCTGACAAAGGACCAATGGTCGAAGAATGTTTTTGTCTATTTTATGCAGTTGTTATAGAATCATACAACATTTAACGCGAAGATGCATGCTGGAGGACACCATCATGGCACGCTGGTTATATAACAACATAAATCTAAACACAACATTAACAGAAAATAAACTTACCTTTGGGTCTAACTTCAGATTATCCGAATGTTCTTCGTCAAGTGAGAAATATACAGCGGTGGTTGTAATGGTGAGGGTGCCGACAGCAGCAATACACGGTGATATACTCTTACACGACGCAGTTAAAACAACATGATCATGTGGACTCAGGTCTTTCGCATCACTCTCGCTTGAAGTCATGTCGGAGGTATCTTCTTCTTCAGCGGGACGTTGCTCTTCCTCGCTGGAGATGTTCACATTGGCGGGAATAGCTTGGTGGCCATCGTTTGTCTTAGCGTGGTACGTCTCTGAATGGAGAACATATGAGTGTTAACGCCACCACACTACCCCAAGTCAAATATTAACCAATACCCCTACAAAGGTCCTCAACCCTACTTCATAACCTATAATATACATTATGCATGGCTATCAAACAGTGCAATACTGAATTAAAGAGAGAAATGGAAACATTTCCTACTTCGACTCATACATCAATCACATCGCCGGTCAAACATCGTTCGTATATTACAACAGCAATTGATCACTTGCTTGAGAAGTCTAATGAGTGTACTACATCAGTAACAACCTTCCATATCGGCGTGTCCAAAAAAGGGAGGTTTCTCGCACAAGTTACTCCTATGTATAGTATGACTCGGCCGCCATAGGTCTAACATTTGAGTCATGCGCTAAAAATCCAGGTGGGTTGAATACTTGATGCTTATGTTTAACTTTGTATACAACAAAAGTATAAACATAGTTGTATGGATTTGCTTCCAGATACTTATGTGTGATTAATATGAATCTTCTATGATCAGGACTCAAAATCTTTTCATCTTATGTTGCCCCAAAGTTTACGCACGTTAATTGTGCAACACTAACCTAACGCCTCCAGCAAAGTGGCCTCTGGGTGGGTGGAACCATAGGGGTTATTAACCAATCGCATACGGCGCCCAATGTCATCCTGCCAGTTGTCCAATCGTCTGAACTTTGTTGCTTGTTTATCACTTTCCTTCCACGCACCGTATTCACTGGTAATGACACCCATGATCTGCCAAAAAACATTGATTAGCATAATTGCCGGCAGGAGACTGAAGAGGAAATATGGTGAATCCAAGGATAAGAAAAAGATAGGGAATATATGTATCTTACAAGAATGCATGCAGTCCGAAATTGTTTAAAAAAGCGACCGACTTTCAGTTTGAAGGATGCAGTGTGACAAGAAAAGGTTTTTCACGTCATTTGGTATATTTCGTGTCATTTTATCAAGTCAGATCACTGAAAATTGTGCATTCGCCATTTTTTACGTAATGGTAAATTGAATTCGCGCTTAGGTCTGTAAACAATTTCATTGGCTCCACAAGAGCAATAAATAAGCAAGAAAATCAAAATTTCAATACTCTCGACAGCATTTTATCCTAAGTGAGACTTTCTAACTTTTTGTTTTAAATAAAAGTTGCAAATTCTATTGCATTTATTCTATTGCAAATTCTGAAGAATGTAAAATATACTTCACAAGATATCTTAAGTGGGCCTTAGAAATAATTAAAAGCGTTTTAGTGCTTTGAAATCATCAATGATCTCCAAATTAGCCTTAAATGCGAATTGCATGCCTAATATCATTTCAGCTTTCAAACCAGCTTCCTTTGGATGTTAATAACATTTTAAGCCCAATAGCTGTCAAACCTCGGTCGAAATTTACAGGTTGTTACCTTTTGGAACTGTCTTCGTGCAGTATTCTCATCTTTCTCGCGAGTGGCGCTTGTTATATGATCGTGAATCGAGCCCTTGTGCACGAACACGTCGTTGGCCAGATCCGACGCAGTCTGAAATAATTCATGCTTTTGACCATCGACATCTCTCAGTTTCTGCAGAATGAACAGTGCTTCGCTGGTGGTCAGAACCAGTCTCTCGCGCGTCGCATGGGAAACCATACGACCCTCGTTGATCAAATCCATGAACGCCGAGCCGGCGTGCCGCTGCAGCGAGTTCTGCCATTCCTGAGAGCATAGTAACATCACAAGTTCTACGACGGATTCTGACTTCAGGCACGACAAGCCTTCCATTAGCAGCTCTTGGTTATGACTGCCTACGAGAACCTTGGACAGGAATGAACAGAAATCCAAGAGAATTTCGCGGAGAAGGAACCCGGACGTCCCAAACGTCAACTCGAGTTTCTCGGAGAGGCTCATTCGATTTGAAAGTCTACTGGTGAACGTCGGACTACAGGGTTCCTTCCCGAGGTTGTCCAAATCAACGTGTTCCATTTCACCGTTCTTTTCCGCACCAGCTTTACCTGCTTCCGACGAGCTGGAGGACTGACGTACAGGGCCAAGGTTAACCGCGGCAGTGTTACGACTTCGTTTACCTAATATATGGAAAGGCATTTATATATATGCAAGTAGAAATTCAGCTGATATTCTACTTTTCGATTGTACCATTATCCCCTCATCTTTTCGGCAAGGCAAAGCTAAAGTTGGTTCCCGTAACCAATTTCGTTAGCGCTCAGGCTACCAATCTAAAGGCCGAATACAGATGAAATTGGTACGCGTACCAATTTTAGCCATGTCGTGCCAACAGAGTGTAATGTAGGCCTAAATGGGACTTTATACTCACTCTATGTTAATAACAGGAGCCTAAATACTCACTTCAGGCCTAAATACTCACTCTATGTTAATGACATGAGCATACAAAATGGGCATACAGTGAAATGAACTACTCCCACGCAGTTGGTAAACTAAATTGGTGGTGCTTATAGAGTGATAAGGCTTTTTACACGTGCGACTAATTTATCAAAAATTGCCAACTTCACACGGCGATATTTTTCCTCAACATTCCAATAGTACTAATTTTGAGATGCTGTTCTCGACCGTAGTTTTCCGGAGTTTTTCTACTTTTGAACTCAGTTCAAAAACAGAGTATGGTCCATTAGATATTTAGATGCATACTTATGTGCATTGCAATGGTCAGGCATTAGGGGAGTTCACGATCCACGACCCGGGTTTCCCGGCGTCGCTAAAACGAAACTACATCCTGAAACTACGAAAATTTAACGTTTGAGAGTTTAATGCTCTAATCAGTGCATGCACGATTGTTCTAACAAGGCAAGTAATGTACACAATATGAATAATTCATATGATTTTTCAAGATCGGTACACTTTTCGCTTCAAAGAACCATGCAGAAATAGGGAGGATGACCGTTATAATACCTTCTGGGGGAGAGGTTTCGCCATTTGATTTTGGACTGCTTGGAGGATCACCTTTCTCTTCCTCGAGAATGTCGCGATATTTTGACACGGTGAGCACTGCGACGAAATACACGACAGTAATGGCCAAGAATTGCGAGTGTCGACTGTCCTCAAAATCACGATATATGGCTGCGCGTAGTCGATGAACATCCATATCTTGCAACAGCTTATCCGGATCAGTGATCGTAGTAAGATATCCAGGCATGTTTTGTACAACATTCTGAAAAAGTATGTTGTATATCTAGGAATGTAAGCTCTGGATGGTACAACTTCAAGATGAACACTTTTTCAGACGGGTTGCACGTTTATGGATTGATAAAAACAAGCGCATGAACCAATATTGATGTTATGCAGAAATTTACTGTGTTTTTTGCACAGTTGAAGCTCTGAACAAGAGCGAAACTATTAAAATTGAATCTTAGGGAACGCTCGCACGCTTATTCGTATTTACACGTTTGTCTCCTGCTTGTGACAATGAAATAATTTCACTTTTATGTCAGCAAATTTAAGACGATTTCATGTACGAAAAAGATCGGCAGCATCATTTATCCGGAAAAAGCTATTTATATATTACCTGATCAGTCGGTGGTTGGGTTGAGGCGATGATCGCTTTTATTGCGTCCTGCGTGTCTTTCTTTGTCTTAAAACTTAACCTCGTTCTGTCTATCGGAATGTAACGATGCTGCTTACGACGACACACTAAACGATTCCTTGCTGCACAGCAAAGGGCTGTAAGGTAAACGTTGAATCATTCAAACTACAATTTCGAGTAAAAGTCTCGTTACTTATTTCACTGAGTGGCATTGCATGACGGGAAGCAGTGGGACGAATTAACCACGATGGTAACTCAGAGTAGCAGCATCACATTAATTCATCTGAATTATACGCACAATTACTATAACTAAATTTTGCAGTTATGGAAAGGACTAGATTGAGTTCTGAAATACTGCCATATTTGATTTCAACTGTTTTGCCCTAGTATAGCTAAGTTGGAAGAGCATTGGACTAGCAAACCAAAGGAACGGTAGCAATCAATAACATAATCATTAGGTTAAAAAAGCCTTGTGACATTTTACTAACCGAGTCTCGTACACTGCCTCAGAAAACCACCGGTACTTAAACTTCTGCTCACTTCCACACCACCGAAGCTAAAATTACTTGTATAGACAACAGTGTCGACCAAGCTCATGACACGGTTCAAGAAAGAAAACGCCGTCTCCAATTGCATTCCCCCACACGGCTGTATAACATCTTGTGAGAAGTCGGGCGATGTTGCCGAGGAGAGCAACGGCAAAAGATCTCCGCAACAAAATATCATGCTGTCCGCAAGAACGGAAATGAGAAATGCCAGATTTGATATGTAGATGAAGTTTTCTTTCGCATTAACGAAGTCCACGACGGTCTTTCGAGTGTGACTAAACGAAAAGAAAGTTGGTCGAGGCATTTTGCAAAATATATATTTTGTAGCACAAATATCTATCGTCACATGCAGGGCACAATCCTTGCAATAATACGTTTTAATCTTATCAAATTCATAACATATTTCTGACAGTATTTTTTATCTCATAAAATCAATTTTGGACGCATTTTTGACAATGCCCAGATCGCAAGATCGAACCATGCCATATGTCGCACATTTTTCTTATTCTGCTTTTAAGGTTAATATTAAAAGGTAATGTTTTCATTCTTGCAAGCATTTCTAGAAAATCCTTAAATAGGAGCATGCATGCTTTGCCATGGCAAATACAAAACTCACAATTCAAATACGTTAAAAAATCGCTTCGAAACCCAGCTTCGAAACTACGATAACCTATACTGTACCTTCTCCACACTTGAAGATCAGATTCGATGGCAAAGAGGACATCGGCCAGTAAACGTTGATGCATTGGTGACCAAAGGAATTCTGGTATGAGTGGCCTCGATTCGTGTGGACTGCTGGGTGAAGTGGGAGATGTTGGTTCAGAGGCATCACCCTCCTCTTTTCCCTGTTTTTCACTTCCATTCGTCGCCTTGCTTATATCGATAGAATGAGCTTTTGAGACATCGGGCGACATCGCCTCCTGGGGCAACCCGTTGTTTTCAGGAGCAGGTTGCTCTGCGGTTGAAATGTCCCTAGTGGAGGTTTCGTTTTCGTTATTAACGACGCGTGTATCACCTTCGTTTGAACTGGGCCCGTCTGAAGGTTTTTTCAAATCGTTTTCCAATGCTAGTGCGGTAGCTTCTTTCTCTGAAGACTTTTCGCCAAGTTCGTCAGCAACAGCTACTTCGCTATCATCATCAGGTGTTCCTTCTTCGTGAACATGACCACCATGATCCGTTCCGGCCTCTTCTTTTGTTGCCGTACCTTCTTTGCCTGCATTATCGTCCGGCTCTGAATCGTTAGCAGAGCTTCCCTGAGTCCCTTGCGTAACATCAACTTCTTCAGGCTCCTTATTGTTTTCACTAGAAGATTTATTTGCATTGGATGTGTCTTCAGGTAACGTTTCGGGGTCCCCTTCGTTGTCGCTTGTACGGTTTTCCTGCTCCTGTTCGCTACCGCCATCGCTCTTCCCTGCGGAGTTCTGACCACTTCCTGCCCCATCTTCTTCATCACCTAAATCCACTTCTCCTCCAGGACGGTCGTTTGTACTCACTACTTCTCCCCTATCATTTACAGGGGGCTCATGATCTCCATTAACCATGCTTTGTTCAGTTTTGCTTTCCGCATTTTCCTCATCCTCCTTCGACGATTGAATGATTGAGTAAAAAAACTGCTTTCGGTAATCCTTGTCTTTATCGGTTTCTTGTACCTGGCTTTTCCGTTGAATATCAACCGTAGCTATGTTCACCGCCTTTTTCCTGCCGGAGTCGCTGACGTTGGAACTTGTGGACTGCGTTCTTGTCAACGGGCGTGGATCGCTTTCCGCGCCCGGTTCTTGAGATGGTATGTCCTCGATTACATTAGCCCACTTGTTTGCTAAACCTCGATTGAAGATCTAGGATATGAAACAAATTATGCTTTTATTTATCAAGTTGTACTGATTAGCTATGGTACGATCATTTATAGTTTCGATCACGATTTGAACAAAACATCCACGAAAAACATAAACTCTGGAATGATTCACATCAAAAAGGCTCAAAAATTAGAGGAAAAGTTCATAAATGAAAATTCTGACAACTTAATTCTCAGACTAATAACCCTAAAACGTCCTCGTTGTATACCTGCCCGTGTAAGATTGCCAATGTGTCCACAAAAATTCTCCATCCTTCCGCCTCGTGTTGAAGTGCATGGTGAAGGAGCAATCGAATTAGAGAAAATACAGTATCTGTTGTCTTTACCTGTTCTGTAGAATGAAACAAAAACAAATTGAGTCACAAATGTTTCCGCAGCAATATTTCCCAGTTTTCGACCCAAGGTTTGACGTAAGGGAATAACTGCTTTTGATCAAATGTGACCTATCGCAGATACCCTCCATTTTTGTGATCTATCTTGGATACTTAATTGGAGATGAACCTACCTTTAGATTCAGGCTCGAACTTGGCCAAAGATAACAAGAAATCCTGCCAACATGATATCTGCAAAAAGTACCTGAAAAGCAGCGTTCAAAAGTTATATATATACATATATGATTCGGTCGGAAGATGGTGCGTGAAGGACTCCAAGGTAATAAAAATGGATAATCAGGTTTCGTCATATTACAAATCTCTTACACATTTTTCATTTACAATTATAATACTACAATGATCATAAGATGTACGAAGAAGTTGCAATCCTCAATGGAAACAGTACATTCAGTCTTCTGAATTAGAATTGATAATTTTTGATTCGACGACTACCCAATCAAATCATAAGGTAGAGCAGTTTATAAAAAACCTGTTTTGCTAAAACTAATTTTTACCATGCATTAGCAACGTACGTAAATTGGTCCTCCTCGTCTGGTTTAGAAATATTTCCTAACTTTACACCAAACACAAAAGATACCGTGCGCCTGTGAACACAGGTTACAAACCTTTACTATATATAAACACGAACGAACATGCACGAACGTGCAAAATCAAGGTGACTTCTTTGTACTCGGGGCGTTAAGCTTCATCACAATCAGAGCCTCACCTCGCATGCACTGTCGAGAAACCTCTCTGCTAAATTCACTATATTTTCACAATTTTTGTGCTATTGGTTAACTCGTTTAAAACTACATTCACACCGTACGACTCTTCAAAACGAGTGTTGAGTGACCGATGATCCTGATTAAAAAACAGCACAGGATTCTCTATATACATTCATCGATGTCACAAGGAAAAAGTTGCAGGAGTGATTGTACAAAATAGAAAACGATGAACATCTCATAATGAATAGTGAATTTTAGTAAATTAAACAAATGAGGTTTTGATTGTCTATGTTTCTTGTCGCCATTGCTCAGTCTGCCTACACAATGATAATACAACCGAACGCCGCTTTTTGTAAAAAAATAAATACGTTATTTACCGTTTTAGTCGGTCTGGATAGAAAAACATATATATGGCTAAAAAGTGTCAATTAAGAATTCGAATACTCCTTTCTAATTTGTTTTATTCTTTCTTCATGGAAAACACAATACCTGCAATTGCTGTGGTTGTGATTTAACAAGAGCATCAAGTCGGAGAGAAATACTCTTTTGATGTCTATCCTACGGCGAGCGTCGGAATCATCGTCTGTTTTACTGTCGTCTTGTTTTCTTTCTTCTTCAAGAATTAACTCGACCATGACAGGAATGAAACCTAAATGAAAACCCCGGGGTATCAACCTTTGTAAAAAGTCTGCAAAATCATGCAATTTACGGACGACCAAAACGTTCTTTTGATTACCAACTGCGGCCTGTTGACGAAATAAAAACATGGATGTTTTATCCGCAAACTATACGTTACAGCACAGGCTTCTTATAAAGGTCTATAGAAGCGCTGATACTTATTTCAGAAACAGATCACTTGTGAAATTAACTTATACGTTTTTTACAAATAATGTGTTAAACTATATATTTGAGGTTAAGACGATTTCTTAAATGTTCAGTTTCACCATAATTACACCCAATAGCGTATATATAGCTACACCTTTTGTAAAAAGCCACCTTATGTGTACACAGAAATAAACAAAGCAGAAGTTTAATTTTGTTCCTTTCCAGACATTATTTGGCTGGACAAAGTACAGTTAATATTACCAAAGTCATACTGGCCAGTTTCAGTTTCTATTACCTACACTTGGCTTATCATAAAATATATTTTGGGAGAAACAGTATTCGGACGAGCTAGCAGATTGCACATGACTGTATTCCAAGATTTTGTGTCGAAATTTTTCCGCATGCTCTAACCGAGCAAAATTGCTTCGTTTAGAGTAATATAGCCTGAATCTATATAATTCTATATAATGCTATAAACGCACCTGGATTGGTAAGTAAATACGTTGAATCAGGTTCAGGATGACGATCAAAGCGGATTTGCTTGTAAACTCTTCCAGTCAGAACCTAAACATTAATTCGGATTAAATTAGACGCTTGTAATGGAGAGCAATCAGTATTAATAACTTGCATTTGGCATGCTGATAAATGATGACTGGCATACATATATTTATACAGATATACACCTATATTACCTATATATACAGTATGCTTTAAGACTAGGACATCATCGCAGGACCGATAATTTAATTCCGCCCGAGAAAATATTACTAATACCGCGCTATTTGGTCCTGGAAACTACACTTATCGCCATATCTTGGTATACTCATTTGACATCTTCCGGTCCCCAAAAGAGTAAAATGGAATGTACTGAATAGATTTATTTAATTATTGACTTCACCTCGTAAAGGGCGTTGTAAGAAGTTAGCGTGAGTTCAAACACTTTTAATTTCTCTCCAATAAAAGAAAACAGCGAAAACTCCTGGATGACGTAAAGTTTCTTCCTAATAGTAAATAGGAGTGATGTTATATAGAGGCAAAAAAGTGCAATAGTGCAGGTAATACTTTATTTACGTATCGCGTTCACCGCCGTTTTTTCACGGCATGACTTTATTTATCGAACCAGATCACTTTCAAAACGGAAAGGTGGGGGATGTATATTCATATATTCATACATTCAATGCCAGGACACTGAATGTAAGGTTTTAGGGTATTTCGTGCGGCTCTTTGCACTTATAAGAAAAACAAACAAACAGCCAGACTTACTCCATGGGACAGTATCGTAAAAAGGCACCAATTAACTTAAGGCTATATATTCTGAGGGCTTCGTCCTCTGCTGATAGGAAACGAAACAATACTCTATAAAAAAATAAAACACATAAATTAATATGCATTACGTTTGACACCGAAAGTTTTCCCCCAATATTAAAGAAGGTAATGTATTAATATGCTTGTTTTAACGTTTAACGGTTAAACAAATTCGGTTTTTTAGAACTCTATGTCCTATCAGAAATGTGTTTTAAATCTGTAAGTTCATTGAGGTGGGCCTAAGACAGATGTTGAGGACGGCCGGACCTATTCTGTCACCTTGAGGTATACTTACATCGAAAAGCATAAAAGATATAAAATGACATGTATGTGAACATAATGTTTTAATATGTTTGTTTTAATGTTTTTGTTTTTTGTTTTTTAAACAAATTCTGTTTTTTAAAGCTCTATGTCCTGTTATAAAATCTCAATCAATAATATTTTTGAGCTAGGCCTACATAGAGTGAGGGTAGATCGTAAGGACAGCCGGGCCCAATTCTGCACCCTGAGGTATACCTACATTGAAAAACCTAAAACACATAATATGACATGCATGTTGAACAACTTAAAACCAGGAGTTTTCCAATAATTTTGAATTGCTAATGTTTTATCTTCGGATTATATTTTTTACCTGATTCCCTCAAGTCTATCTAATGCCATAATGATGGCCATAGGTTTCTCACACATCAGATCAAGAATAAACTGCAAAATGTCCACGATATTTTCTTCCTGTAACACAGACCCACATTTTTTTACACTTTCTGAATTACATGCATGAACTATTTTGTATTAGTTTACATGTATTGAGCTTAATTTAAACAACTATATAAAGAAGATTTGTTAATACAAATGTGTCTGAAATTATTATTTAAACATTATTATGAAAACGTATTTACGGGCATAAACAGGGATTTAAAATTTTTTACATCGAACTCTGTTCGCTTTTCTGGTCTTTCAAATGAATCGGAAAAACAGGACCTGCATGATCAACCCGAAAGTAGCTAAATCCAAGGTACTGACCTCTTTAACTGCACATAGATAACAGAATATGCTTTCTAGTTCACAGTCCTCGATTCGGTCACCCTGCATTTGAAAGAAAGCATTTATTTTACCTGGCTGTACCAAGTGGAGAGAAAGGAGTTTCCGCAATTGATCTTTTGCCTAAATAGATCTACCGTAACAAATGTTTTCACAAACTCCTTATTTACCCACGTAAAACAAATTTCTTATATGAACTTTTGCACTGGGCCCACATCGGTGAGAAAAAGTAGATAAAAAGAATTAAAGAAGTGTTTGCATGTATACGCTCGCATTTCCTCACAGCGTTCATGCGATTACAGGAAGTTAATATTGATCCGCGATGCATAATACTGTAGATGCAGTATAAATTCTCGTGTTCTCACCTGAACAATCATTTGTTTTATAAGAACCATTATGAATGCTCGAAGTGAGAGTAACTCTTCTTTACTTGGCCGTGGGACACCTTGAAAGAATATATACAGGAATGGTCAATTTTGAGGTCTGGTTTACAGGGCCGAGATTTTTAAGGCAGGGGCAAAAATTTCGTGAAGGTCACTTTTGCGACGAAGGTTGCATTTGATAAATGATGATGATTGCCCTCCACACACCTCTCCCATTACTGCAAAAACATTCCAACGTTGATGGACGCTTTCAGTCGCCTAAAATATTTTTCGCATTTTCGAAGACCTCGAAACCGAACTTTTCAAACTTACCGGATTCCGGGATATTTTCTGGCTTGACAACCCAGTAATGCGTTCGTAGCATGTCAATGAACTTATTTACTCCCACCTCGCGTCGCATCAAATCTGGACAACCTGGGTTCGAGATAAGATCTGTGGCAAACACGCTGAACAAGTGTAGCTGGACCTAAAACGAGAGTTCCTCACAAATAATAATCCAAAGATGCAACAGTACAGTGCTCTATATTTTTCATTCCCCACTTTAATAACTGCACATAAAGAAGACTGCTTCAATCGCTCAGCTGAAGAATTTCAATATGCCTTTACAAAATGCCTTTGCTTTTTCATCTTGTGTCTTTTGGTGGTAATCATAAACTTTTTTATGTCATAAATTTTCTTGATGCATGTTTATGTGTTGAAAAAGAATGTTTTGGTACCCTTCCCACACAGCGGGTGAGCGAAAAAAGGATTTTCTTAACGCAAGGGATGTATAGAATACATGTTGAGTTCGGCACTTGTTGTCGTATCTTTATCATCTCAGCAGTAGGATTTCATGAACGATCTTACTTCCAACGGTTATACCTCTGTAAGTATATTTTAACATCACACGCGTAACCAACCTTAAATGGCGTGTTTATCCACAATCTAGCATTGAACAAGACGTGATCAAGCAAAGTACCAAGCAGTCGTATTTTCCTTGGCTGATAAAGCAGAAACCTGAAAAATTAAATATTTGCTTGAACTCGCAATTAGTAAAGTTAGTAAAGTTAGTAAAGAGTAAAATGAGTGAGCTTCGATTGCCGTTTCCTTATCAGTTCCCGCAGTCTACATGAAGAACTGAATCCACGAATGCATTTATTGATTCCGTTACTACAGTTAACGAAACATTGTTCCTAATCATATTCTAAAGAGCACAGCGTTGCTCAAACCTGTTTTGATCTACCGAGTGTTTTCACCAGTGTGACATCAAGAAAAACACTAAAAACTAATTGTTTGCATGAATACGATGTACATACATAAACGTCTGCCTTTAGCAAACTGGATCTGCTACTCTCGTGTAAGTAGATAAATATTAAATACCTTGCCAAGGCAAGAAGATAATCCGAAGCTTCTTCTGTCAATATGGCAGCATCGGAGCACTAAGAGTGGAACAAAATATGTGATTAGCACCAAGGTAATGCAACTTGATCTTTATACATTTTGTGTTCTGGAGTAAATTACCTTAACCGGATTAACATTACATTGTCTATACAACGTATAACAAAGTCGAGGGCCATGAACTACTAGAGGACAAGCAGACGCACGGAATGACGTCACAGAAAGTCATCCCTTGTTTTTTTCAGCTAAATATGTTTTAGCACGTGTCTTAAGCTAGCCAATAGGATTTCTCCAATTCTTGTAGATCTTGTACTCGTGATATTAGCGAAATTTTGACTTTTCTAATTTTCCAAGTTTTGGAGAAAACAGAAACAAATTGCTTGCCTGTTTAATTGAATAATTTTTTCCATTTTATTTTATAAAACAAATAACATAACCGTTGATGTTATCTATTTGTTAAATAGCCCAAGCGAACATAAATGAGATTTCAAAAAGCTAAACATTTTTAAACTGCTTATTTTTTACGCAAGAGGAAAAGATCAATTTCTTACTGGCAGGCACTTCCAACAAGCAACATCTTACATGTAAACTTAGCGGACGCGCATTATGCTGATACGGTGATTACATATTTCACAATGTGAAATTAATGCAAAGTAAGAAACACTGTGTGTGCGACCTTGTCGTATTGCGTTTTTTCTTTAAACAACTATATAATGATTTGATGTCGTTAAATGTCACGTTTGCAGCTTATATACATTACCTTTTCCAACAAGTAACTAACAACGTAGAATCCACGTCCCTGGATCATTTGTTGCTGACTGGTCTCGGAATTCTTCATGAAATCGCAAAGCAGGGAAAGAAGCAAAGTACTAAAGATAAAATTCCAGTCAAAACTGTTGCTGTTCATAATAAAGATATAAAGTTAGTGACGCATATATGCATCAATTGAAATGTACCACCATATTTGCTTACCAAATATCCCTGTCTGCTTCACGATCTTCCGGGTTTTCTGTGTGAATGTAGTCGAGTTGCGCAAACAGTGGAAACAACATCTAGAGGAAAATTCCAATGAAATGGTATCGGTGGGAATGCCCGCGGCAAAAGCAGGGCAGATAATTTATAGGAACTTCATGCATGAGGGATACACATTCCTTCTGTGCAAAGCCAAAAAAGCGTATCAATCATGAATGCGCGAATGGCGCAACTTATTAATGCAGTGTAATTGCTTTATGGTATATAATGTCACATTTGCACCCCACCCCCCAAAAAAAGTAGTATTCCATATAATTCCAAGTCAATAAAGGTAACGACAAATGTGACCTTTGTAGGTGGTATTTCACCACAATTCATGATATACGCGACTAAGACATTATGGTACCTGGACTCCACCAAGAGAATGTAGGCTCGTTTGAAGCGAGTGAGTGACAACGGCTTGCACACCCTAAATAAAATACATTGCATTCGGGACCCACAAACATTTAAGCTTCATGATGCAGCAACTTCATAATTTGCTTTGGTAATTTTGTGATTACAGCTAAACTATCGCAATAACGTTCAAGGCTTCAAACAGCTCGTAAATGTAAACATATTTAGCTTGATATATGAACATATAAATACCGATTAAAAATCCCTATCCACACGACTTTTACAGTATATACTAATAAAATTACTTTATTAGTATTATTATATATCCGCAAAGGTTAACGGTAAAACAGTTCATAGAGATGAGGATTTTCTTCGATAAATTACGTTTTACCAGTAGGGGTGCTATTCAATGTTCAAAGTTATGGTCCAAAAAGGGCTATACAAGAAAAAAACTTACTTCCAACATCAATGCATGTGGAGATTCGCAAAAATAGGATGCGTTTGTGACAGGAGATGACTCAAGACACAACTGACCATCACATGCTATTGGATTGTACGTGAACATTATCGAGGCAGACAATTTTCCGTCGTAGATAACCTATAATGTCAGGCGGAGATTTACAATAGTATACATGCACATACAAAACATGTACATATTATTTTACACATTTTGATAAATTGGAAATAGCTATATATGTACGTCAACCACAAAGATTTGTCGGGAAGAGTCTAATATGCATGTGCGGAAACTACAGCCATCATTTTAATTTTTTACTTCTCGTTTTTCATTTTAGCTTGAAATATGCCAATAAACCACTAAAACTTAAAGATTAATATACTGATATTTCACTGTAACATACCTTTCTGTCTTGCTCGCTCAACGGCGTGTCAATTTCATACTGGAACTGGAATTTGTTCTAAATCCAGGAGAATTAAAATTATCAATGAAACGTTTAAAACCAGTAGTGAACTTTAAAGTCGGTTTAAAAATTGATTGAACGGATAAGAGGAAAATAGAAGCAGTGTATTGCATCAACTTTTTATTTCTGTTCTGACATTGTGTATATACATACCTTGTAGCCTGGTCCAAGATGATAGATGGCTTGAATGACCGGCCACGACAGAGCATCTGTGAATAAATACACTGCTCCCATTTGACCACGGAAGACGCTCTTTATATCTGCACTCGGAGAACTGCCGATATAGCATTTATCGAGCGGCTAAGATAAAAGTGTGAATAATAAATCATTATACGCACGGTAATATCCTAAAGAGTTAAACAAAATAACACGATTAACAGACATGCACGTTTCATGCATGCATGTCATATAATTTAATCATGCACAAAAGGGCTTAAATCGTCGATAGAATAATTTATGTCAATCAATGATTTACCTACAGTGAGGTACAGTGAAAATTTGAAAAAAAGAAGCTAAGATACAGTATCTAACCCATGCATGCATGGTTGTTCACGAAGCATACAGTTTGCAGTCGGCTTTGTGAAAACGTATCAGGAGTCTTTACTAATACCGTTGTTGTATTCCCTATTGTTTGTACCGCGACAGTACTGTACAAGAATGGTCAAAAACTGACAGAACGTATGAAACCGTAACAATGTGCGAAATAATTTTGTTACTACAGTTAACGAATCTTTTAAGAATTAAAATCACGCCATAGTAATGCAGCCTCAAATTCCTTTGTTTGGTGGCCATTTTAGGCGCTGGCCACATGCAGATGATCAATTGAAATTAAAAATGAAACTATTTCAACACGATTGTTGAATTCCCTTTTTCTACTGCTGTATTGTGTATACAAAACAACTTATCTATATCTTTTTCGTTGATTTGTGATTACAATTTTATTTTGTGAATTTCGTCAACATATATTAAACGAGCGATTTTGGATTAATATAAGACTTGTATATACTGTAGATAGCATTTATATATGAAGCAAAAATATTCTTGAGATTTTCAAGAATTTCAATAATTTTTACGAAAAGAATTTCAGTAATTTTAAAGATATCTTTCCTATTTTAGTCATTTAAAAAAGGTCTGACCATTCCTAAAATAAACAATTAAATTAAACCCGAAAACCAGATCTGATTTAACATTGATCTGTAAAATAAAAAAAATTTCTGCTTCGATAAAAGAAGATAATATGGAAATCTTACACAGAATTTCATTTGTATAATATCTTTTCTCTATCGCCCATAAAGAAACCTATATTATAAATGGATGAAAATGTAAGGTATTTCACCTCGTTCATTTGAGCCATGGTAAGGTCTCCACCAGAAACGAGTTCACCATTGACATAGCATTTCACTTCACTTGACCGAAAACGACTGTACGTATGGACAATAGTAAGCATAAACCACTGTAAAAAAGAAAAGTTTAGTTTCAGTTATCAAATGCTCCAATAAACAACTGGTCGCGTGCATAAACACTAAAACGAGAGTTTGCATTGAAACACTCTATGATGGTGAAGTTGAGATGTCGGTATTAAAAGCATATGACTGAACGCTTGCTTGAAGATACACGACGTAATTTTCTGAATATTATTGTTAGGTATAGACTCCTGAATCATTTCACAATATAAACGTATAGGTTTCGCTTGTTAAGAAAATGACTTGCTTGTTTTGAAATAGCGAGGAGATTCTGCACGAATGTATTTTTAGTAATGATAAAATGATAAGTATAATGATAGTAACGAAAAGGAACGATAAGTAAGTATAACGATAAAACGATAAGTAATGATAGTAACGAATAAGTAATGATAGTAACGATAAGTAAGTAATGATAAAACGATATTAAACATCACAATTTGGTTACAGAAACAGGCATGATATCGGCTGAATTAGCTATAGGTCAAATCAGCTCCAAGAGCTCCCATGCTGTATGTGTGGTGGGCAGCTCAAACGAACATCATTCATTATAAACACATCCTTCAAATTAAACTGAAAAGCAGGCATATCAATGATATCAGGCCATCTGAACATTTGTATATAAGCAATATGTACTAAATTTGAATGTACAAACCCTTTGTGGATGGAACTGGTGCCCAACAAGATGCCTGACATAACGTATTTCCCGTTTTGTTGAGCGTACAGCAGACTCAATCACAAGCATGGGACCAGAGAAGTGCGCAGAATAACCAATGCCTTTTCCGTTACGAAAACTATTAAATAAAAAAGTGAAAAATGTACTAATGTACTTAATGTACTGTATTTTTCACTGTACCGTTGCACAATACCGTTGTAGAATATTGCATTAAATGGTTACCTTAGGTCGTAAATCAAGAGCAGCAGTGCTGTCTACATCGCAAACAACGCATGTGCAATTTATCTTTTATCATATAAACCTACCAATACAAGTAAGGCCGACACTTCTCGGCATTCGTGATTACAGAAGCGTCAAGACAAACCCAGGTTGAAAATGTGAACCCAGGTTGATGAGGCCACTTTGCAATTGGTGGTACAGTAATTGCCTAAAACAACAACAAAAGTGCACTAAGGCTTTGATTACACAACGCAGACTTCATTGGTAATCCACGAAGCTCGATTAAACAATACACTACCATGCAAACCCGCGGTCGAACTCATGCGCATATACGAGAGGTTTGAGACAATTAAGCGCAGGAATATACACAGTTCCTGTTTTAATTATATCACGACAATACACGATAGAGGGACCGCTCTTATAACGATAATTTCACAATGTTGGTAGCCAAATATCCGTAAAATTTAGCACATAAAACAATGTACTCACTGCTCCGTTGTTTCCAGTGAAATCAAAATACACATCTGGTCCACGACGGTCCGGCATAACCTTGAGTACATGCAGTAGTCTCGCAGCATGTTTAGGCTAAAAGAAAGGCTAAACTTAAAAAGGACTGCTTTGTTTTCTACTTTTCAATAAAGATAGCAATGCAACGCAACGAAATGTAAAGCAACACAACACAACACAACACATACCCATCGTCCATTTTCGCCTTTCAACGCAGCAAAGAGGATTTTCAATTCTTTCACTGTGATACTATACGCTGCCAAAACTCCAACTAATTCAATGAACTTATCTAACGAAACGTTGCAAAAGATCGATTTTAATGAAAATCGACAAGTCACACTAAGTTTTAAAGCTATTAAGTTCGATAGCATTCTAGTTTAAATATTTATTTAGGTATTCAGGTATCTGGAGTATGTTAAAAGTGCAAAAACCCAAAATCCCCCGACAAAATCACTTATACAAATGTGCATTCGCTATCCAATCATGGGCTTAATTGATTGACCAATCCAAAGGATAAAAAGTAGGATAATGTGTCAATGTCATCACCTTTGCTAAAAAAAATACTTTGGAGAATACACTAAAAAACGTTGCATGATTAAGCCATGGAGCATTACTTCACCTGCAACAATATCAGTCTCGTTTGGCAACCGATTAACAACCCGCTCAATCAGCCCAACACTGGTGCAAATTTGTAGATTTGTGACGCTTCTCTTCAGGATGGATATGAGAAAACCAAGAATTTCAACCTATAATCGCAGGACAAATAAATTCTGAATAAACTCCATTTTTGGTACCTCCGTTCTTTTATGATTTAAGACGCCTTGAGCATGGACTAGTATGATTAAATTACTGGATGCTAATTGGTCGAAAGAAGGCCAGTTATTTCATTAACTTTACTGCATGCATGCAGTACAATTTCTGTTCAAAAATTACCGAAAGTTTTTTGCATACAAATTATGTATGTCACTCGTACAATAAGAGATTAATAGTGATTTCGCTTTAAAATTTTTTATTTTGCTCCACGCTTGGAAAAAATTCAAAATTCAAAGCTTTCAATCTCAAATTGTACTGCACCGGATGATGGCTTGAACTAATTAGGAAGTGTAATTTCAAGTATTCGTCTTACGCCTACCATGAATTCTCTTAAAAATAATTGTTTTTACGGCAAGCTAGCATGATTAAATCAACATACACCCCCCCCCCCCCCCCATAACGTAGCAGTAATTATTTTTCTGTTCTTCTCATACAAACGTTTTGGTTTCCATCGAAAAAATAACACTTTTTTCGTAGAACAACGTGTAAAACAACTAATTTGAAATTATATAGTTATCTAAGATTCATCTCAATTCAATTCTAATCAATTCAAATCAATTCTATTCAGTAAAAAAAAGGAAAAATGGTTGCTTTCACCATGTCACACAAACGTTATTAAGTTGGTCCAAGAAATGAATTTGATGTAACCGAATTAAAATTGGTTACTGTTGTTACTGTGCGTATAAAAATATTAAACTGTAAAATTTCTAACGTATATTGACTAAACGCTATTAATGTAGATGCTGATTCTAAAATAAAACACACATACGCCGAACGTTTGATGTTCGATATTTCACTCCTGCACTTATCACGTTAATTCGTAAAACTGCTCGGCTAGAGTTACACATGTTCAAAAAAAAGAAATATGCGATATTTGAGCAATTTCACTGTATGTGATTGACAGGGCCGTTGCACAGACGCTGCTGCAACTCCGTTTAAACATTCAGTTTGATTAAACGTGAAACGTCAACATTATCAATTATTAAAATTCGTTTCCTTTGTAATAAATTCAAATATTGTAAGTGTTCGTCTGACGTTTTGTCAATAAAATAGATATATTCATTTCTTTATCACTGTTTTTTCTTATCACAACTAGACATCGTGTTTAGCATCTGCTATATAACTCTTGCATGACGCCTTTTTTTGAAAGGATTTTTGTCTATGAAAGTGCATCGCTCTTAGCAGGCGCTACATATTAAAATAATGTCATGAAATTAGACTGGAGTGTGAAATTAGTCTGAAAATGTAATCTCTATGTGTTAATTACTTTCACTATTCATCAATACTTCGTCATTACTATCACCATTGCGCTTGCTTTCAATCCTCAAACGTATATCACTCCAATCTAATTATTTCCTATCTTTAACGAGTTTTTAGCGAAAACGACTTTCTCAATTTAATTCGGTTTTTTAAATTTGTTCCAAATTTCATCTGATCTGATAAAGTAAGAGTTTTTAAAGTATTTCTAATAATGTTTTGCAACGGGGTGGAAGATATTTTCGTTATGGTTGCGAGATTGACACCGATGCACGTTGTGAGCCCTATTTCCTTACAATTCTGGTCAGTGGTCAACTCAAAACAACAAGCGTTCAAGCAATCCCAAGGGAATGACAAGTTGTAAATCATACTGCATGTACCCTCTGTGATATGCATAAGGCGTAATTGTTTTGTAGGTTGTCTGGACTTTTCATCCACATCCTGTTTGCTTGTTAGAAAGATCGTGTTGAAATAATGAAATTAAGTAGAAGATATGAGAAATATTTAAGTGATTGGTAAAATTTTGAAATGTCCGCAGTTAACGGATGAGTGGAATTCATTCAATGCAAGTTGGATGTTGTTACAACAAACAAAACATAGTCATAGTTAGGCACCTTGTGTTCTTATATCAAGTATGGGAAACCATTCGGAGCAAACGTTGTGCGAAGACTTTGTGGCTATATGAGAGTTTGTAGCTTTGAAAATAAACCCAGTTATAAATTACACTGGAAATATATCCATATAACATCCATGCTAATTACCATTTCCATAGGTACTATAATAGTAGGGAAACACTATGGGGTGTAGCATATTTCCATAGAATGGATGTTGAAAAAAATTCCAGTGTTAATAGAGCTCCACGAACTATTCCAAAAAAAACCAAAAGGCTTAAGCTTTCACAAAACAAGATGATGTATTACTTTGTCAAATCACTCAAATGAATATGAAAATTTCAGGTGTATAGCAACTCACTCAATATTACCAACTCACTGCCAATTTTGGAAATAATAAAATAATAAAATTATTTTAACCATGCAAATATGTGGCATTAAGAACAAATTAAACAACTTAAACAATTCACACTAAACATGCAATCATGAGCATGATAAGTATGTGAACCAATGGTGTGGTAGTGGTAAGTCAAATCTGAACCTGGCTATTTCTACCATTGTTTAACATGGTTTGATGGATCTAATGGAAGCTAAGCTTTGTTTAAAGGGAGCAATTATAGAATTAGAATACCTCACAAATCCAACCCTAACAGGGAAACACAAGAATATATATAGTATGGTATATGGTATACGTAGCATACTGCACCAATAATTTTCATTCAGCAAAGTTACTTTGTATATCATATTGTTACTATGAATTAACACTATTATATATATTTACAACAATGTATTCGCTGTATGTAATTCCAAACAACTAATCAGCATTCATAATAAGGCTCCTCTTTAGTGTAGCCTTATATATTGATTCCTTATTGTCTTAGCAAAAGTATAATATTGATAAATCCTGTCACCTTTATTTCAGCTATTTTGACAAAAATCTACAATTTCCAAAATTGAGAGTTGATCTCAAACATATTCGCATAATGGGATATCGATTAATTAGGCATACACACTATATAATACAACCTGGTAAGTTACCTGGTAAATTTCTCAAAAAGATCAGCATTACTGCTTATTGCAACTTATTCATTATTTAAAATTAGCCATGCAATTCTGTTATTAAAGAAAACTGACCTATCTTATCAAATTAGCCTGAATCATATAACATAACACCTGCCTGTCACACTTTATTTAAATTGACAGGCAGCATATATATTCAAAACAAAAATTTCACATTATGCCTAATATTTTTTTCCATGTCTAAAAATGGATGCTTATAGCACGACTGGTCCCTATTTTAGGCTATTTCATTCTGTACGTGGATTGCAATTTTAGATTGCATGTTCGTAAATTGCTTTGCATGTTCGTGGAGTGCATTGATTGTTTTATAAAATGCAACAGGGATTTAGAAGCAATAAAAGTCTGATGCTTACGAACTGTAGCATTTAATAGATGCGAACAACCGCGGAGTAGTATATTGTTAGGACAAAAATAAAAAATACATTTTGTTTTGTGACAAAGTACAACCGATAAATTGAGACACTTGAGATCAATGCTCATTCAAGCATATTATAGCACACTCACCGATAAGGAAGCATCGCAGTATTGAAACAATTCCAGCAGAATTAACAAATTGGGAGAGTTCTTGATGGTAAAATTTGTCTCGAGGTCGAAATACCCACGAACGAGCTAAAAGTGTAGCAATTAGAAGAATACTAAATAAGACTATTACCGTTTTTTACCATCTTGGGTCGGTGATAACAGGATCGTAAGCTAACTTTTAATCATTTAAAAGGATCTATATGATTTCCGAATCTATAGTTATCGTGTCTGTCCGCAAGGATGATAACATTCATAGAAATGTTAACGTACCGTTCCAAAGACTTCATATATAACTTTCTTGTGGTCTGGTTCGCCAGTACTTGATTCAATACTATGTACAAGTGATATTAAATTGGCAAGTTGTGCCCTCGCATCCAACGACGGATCGTTGCTCGAAGCATTTGCCACTTCATCGGCAATCGTATTGTCGTCTGCCTGGGCTTCTTCGAACGTTTTTACCTCGGCTTCATGTTGCTCAGAACTGGGTTCTGCTACAGTTTTCGTGGCGTCCTCTACAACATCCGCCATATTGCCATCACACCAAAACAAAGTACAAAAGTGACAAAACCTAACTTGCCCCATTCCCCCACGTTGTCATATTTGTCCATCACATTCGTTCGATTTCCAAGCACTGTTTCCAAGCCTAATCAATCAGGGCACTGATCAGGGCCTAATCTAATGATAACCAGAACAACCAAAACCCTGCGGTAATTCCAGCCCTAATCTTAGCTGCCAGTTCTAATTCTAACCCTCTTGGCAATTGCTGATTAAATTGGTATATTTTTAGCATTCCTGATCCAATCCTTTGAACTTGTTCGGTTGTTCAAGATATAGCTAGTAATTCGATGTCTGTGATTGATTGGCCGCTAATCCTAAACGCAGTCTCCGGTTACGATTTTTGTAATACCATGGATAGTTAAAAGACTTTATTATCCATTATTATACTAACTGTGATTACATTATCCATGGTAGTATTAACTGTTATTTGAACGGATTTAAACTCGAATCTTATCCTCATCTAAGCACAAACATCCTCCCATTAACCAACTTAGAGAAGCGCTTGAACATGCTTGAACGTGTTTTAGCGTCTTTATAAAATTTTTGAAAAAAATACAGGGCATTCAAATTCTGACCCTGTTGCCAAAAGCGTAGGTTTTCTAAGCACCATCTTTTAGCACTCCGAGCCCTGTCCTTTCCGAGCTTCAGGGCCTGCGTATTTCGCCCCTCAGCTACTACCCCCACTCTCGCCTACCTTGTGCCAAAACAGTAAAGTATTTTAGAGATTACATTTAGCGCATAAAGTCATGTAACGAGGAGTGAAGCAGTGAAGGCCCTATTTCGTAGAACTTGTAATTATGAACAAACGGTGTTAGTAGTTGCGGTTTGTTGTTTCCTTGCCAAGAATTTTTCACATGATTTCTCTTCACTTGTCTGGGAAAATACCACAGCTGTAGCACTCAAGTTGCAAATCTTCACATTCTTTACAGCAAGCCTTATTTAGCGCTTTCCCAATCAATATATGGTAACAAGAACTCAATGTTACGAGTTTGCCTAATGTAAGAATATTTCGCTGTTTTATGTCAATGTCTCAAAAAAAAGAGGTTTTTTTAACTGATAGTAGACACGGTAATTCCGCTCTAGCTTTCTATCGCAGCAGAAAATGATGGAATACCTTTGAAAATAAAAATTAACGATGGATTCATTAGTTTGTACCATTAGGACAATAGAATGCGTATTTAATTCTCATGGCGGTGCATGGAAGGATGTGGTTTTCAACTGGCCATTTTTAACACACAATTATTTGGTAACTTTTAGCCATTGTCAGATTAAAAGGGCATTGTTGATAACCGAAATAACCGGTATTTCTTCTGATTCCATTAACACACATTAAAATCCGGTTCGATTTCGTTTTGCAGACTCTATACACATGTAGTCATGTACAGCTAATATACAAATGCGTCTTACATTGAGTCCTAATTGTTGGGCGAGCATTGGATGATGGGTATCAACCTATTTTTGAAACTAAAAATTAAGTTATTTGTGATTAGTAACCTGAATTTTCGCTTCATTTCGGAATCCACTACGGGAAAAGAAAGTTCGATTGAAAATTTAGCCTGTTGGAAAACTGCTCTTACTCCTCGCAACATTGCAAAATTATTGTATAAATGAGCTGTATTTCAAAGTAGCTCATGATAAATAAATTAAATTGAATGGATATCCAGGTGCTGTGTACATTTCAAATACAGCGCATATTTAAAACAGACAACCACTTAACATTGATATTGAGCACAATTGTGCAGTAGTACTTTTAATTGTGTAGCTCACAAAGCGAATATTAAAAATAATATTCAGTGGTTGCCTTTTTTATACACCCTGCATGTATATGCATGGAGAGAACCTTCAAAATATGCTTGAGAATTGTTTTTGGGTAGTCGTACAGTACACGAGATTAAGTTTTCTTAAAATGGGAAACTTCAAATATTGTAAAAATGCTACTTCTTACGTTCACCTGCTGAGTTAATTTCAAACTTTTGTGCAGCTAACGCTCACAAAAGAATCCTAGTTTGTATTAATATCATGCAATACTGGTAATTGGCGTTTAGGTTTGAGATGGGACAGCTGATTTGATTTTAAAATTTTAATAAAGGAGCTTTGAACTTTAAACCTTGGACTTTGAGCGCGATGGGAATTAATGGAGTCAGCCATGATAGCCGTCTAAAAATGAAAAAGTAAGTAATTTCTTTCTCCTGCGGGCCTTCCACTGTTCATGTTTTACCTTGGGTATTCTGAAAGTTTTCTTTTCAAAGTTTACGAGCCTAAGCAACAACAAATCCTCTATAACGCGCACGAATTGAGTTCAAGGTTATAAAGGACGACCTTTAAAATAAATAAGTTCAAGAGTTTGAGAAGGTAAATGCAACCTTCACCAATAATTAGATATTCTCATTATCTGTGATGATAATCACCTTTTATCTATTTCTTAGTCGGCCTTTCAACAAAGACATTTTTTACATAATGAGGACACTATAAATTTTGGCGTCGTTTTTCTAAGTCGTAGGGAGTGTAGAACTACTAATGGCGAACACAAGTGAAAGAAATGCGACCGTAACACATAAATACGAATGTTCTTCCTATATTTCGACCGTAACAGAAATTTTTGCCTGGCATGTCTTTTTCGTCGGGTTAACCACTAACCTTGTCTTTCTTTATCTCGTCTTGAAGAAATTAGCGTCCGGATTAAGAAGTGACAAACTGTTTTTAGTGAACATTGTAGCTGCTAATATTCTTTCAATGCTAGGTAGCTTGCCTGGTGAAGCACTGGGGAGAGGAAATACCATGCCTCATGCTAAAACATACTGTATTTTTTATCATGCAGCCAATTTCATCTCGCTTTTCAACAACCTTACGTCAATGGCTGCTTTGTGTTACAATATGTACGAGAATGTCATTAAATACCCTGGAAACAGATTACTTACTCTGGCCTTGTCGTTAAAGATCGTCGTAGGTAGTTGGGTGCTATCTCTGGTGCTTGTTCCAACAGCACAATCAGGTTTTCTTGTCGCTGATACAAAAGGATTTGGCATGTGTAAAGTAGGCAATAACAAAGTTCCTTTAGTCGAAGAAATCGTGTCCTTCTTTTCTTTGATAGTGGTTGTCAGTATTTGGATTACAGTAACAAGTGTAATAATGATTAAATCTCTTACTGGAATAACATCTAAGTTAAATGAACATATTTCGAGAACTGAACAGGTCTTACATAATGCATCAAGAATAAAGGCAATAAGCTTTAAAAAGCAAACACTGGTAATGGTTTCCTGTTATTCTATCAGTTGGATTCCATTTGGTGTTGCAGCATTATTGACAGCAATAGATTTTATTTCATTTCATTCCTGTGTTTATTTTATTTGTCTTGTTGTAGCACATGTTAGTGCAGCAACTACTCCGATAATATACTTAACCATTGACAAACGCTTTAAAGTGAAGTGTTGTGGGAACACTAGGCAAAAAACGCCACGTCAGGTTGGAGCGAACTGAGCGAACCTTCCTCTTTGAGGTAGAAAAATGACTTCATCTTTAAATAACGAGAATGTATAGTAGACGTAAAAGAATCGACGTGCTAGTCCTATGACGATAAAGGTTGTACTCCCATGCATGCATGCGGTGTACAAATTGTATCATAATGTATGTTCATATCCATTAAATGAAATTGTTATGCAACCCATGTTGTGAGTTATATATTATGCATGATAAAAATGTGAAAATTTGTATGACGTGGATAGGTATGTATTTTTGCCACAAAAACGCATGGGTAAATATCATATTGGCCATTCGCGAATATTAATTACTCTTCCAAGCCGATGCTTAAGTGAGTTTAAGTGACGAATTACGGTAGTAATGGTTTTAGTGCCAACTACATGTCGTTCTTAGGTTAACTGTGGGTTCAGGTAAACTTGTTAAGTTTGCGTACCTTAAGAACCCAAGCGAAGCTAACTCGCATTCAAACTCATTGAGTGGGAGATCCGGCTCAATCTTCTTCATAGTATTTTCACTTTTAAGTCAAACATTAGCTTGATTTTCAATGTTTTCAAACCTCGGTAATAACAGATCAGTAATAACAAAATTTCTATGTCACACTGTGAGTGAGGTTTATGAATACTGGCGATAATCTTAAAACAAGCGTGCATGCCGTAGGCAGCTGAAAGCTCTTGTGTCAATCATTCGCATGTAGCTACTATTTTCGCGAGGTCGAGCATATTCGATGAAATTAATAGTGTAATTAATAGTGAAATTAATTTGTTTAAGTTGTAAGATATGGTTCACAGAGTTAATATTCGAAATTAGTATTTTTGCACAAGTGCATGAATATAATAAATCCTACATTCTGATTTCTAACTGGTCAAATTTGACGTATCATACTGTTGTATTCACCCTCAGGTGAATATAACACTAAACACTCAGACAACACTCCGATCTGGTTAGATCTGACCATCTCGCAGTTATGGCTACCCCAAGATTACAAGCGAAACCTGAACGTAAGCATGTTTTTTCATGCAGAGATGTTAGGCACCACCGTAAAATCGCTATGGAAAACAAATTAAAAGCTTGTGATTGGAGTAGTAATGTTTACAGTACAAAGAATGCTGAGGAAGCAGTTTTACTGCTGAATCAAGAAATTGTTTTATACAATCCATGTTCAATGAGTGCTTCCCTCCTCATACGCAATAAACAAATAAGTAGACGAACTAATATCGATCATCAGCAAATAATTAATAAACTCATTTGAGAAAACCAAGTTTGTGCAGTGTCGAATGAAACTGATAAGAAGTTTATGCAAGGGGTAAAAGGTTGGCAGAAGCCAGACGTTTTGGCGGAAGTTTCTGGTAATTAAATCACAGATAGAAGTACAAAAGCTGACAGCGTTATAGTTCTTCCATTGATCCAAATATCATTAACACTTACTTTCAAAATGTAAATACGGACACTCAATATACACCTCCACAGCCTCTAACAATCTCAAAAAGCGTACGTCACCTGGCCCGGATGGACTCCAATACTGACTGTGGAAAGACTTCGCTCACCACCTTGCACCTGTCCTTACCAAAGTAATAAATCTCTCATTAAATGAACAATATGTTCCCCTCATATGGAAACTGGCGAATATCAGACCAATACAGAAAGAGTCTACATTATCTGATTGCATGATGCAACTGAGACCTATCTCATTGACTATAAAGCTCTGTTCACACGATCCAATTTTGTTGGATCCAATTCACTTCTGACGTATGGAGTATAGTCTGTTATTGATAAAGCATGCATGCAGTACTGCATTGGCTTCAGTGCATTTGCCTCCCATAAACATCATAAGACAATAAAACATAAGGCTATAAAACATCCATCAGAAGTGAATTGGATCCAACAATACTGGATCGTGTGAACAGACCTTAAAATCGTTATGAGACGCTTTGAGAAAATTGCTTTTAAAGAAGAAATTCTGGAACAGTCTAGGTCAATCATTGGCCATGATCAGTTTGCCTACAAAAAAGGGACGAATACAGTATCGCAGCCCTCATTGCCCAATGCTAGTACATGCATTGGGTAAAATAGTTAGACGAAGATGCTGATGTCGATGCTGAAGGGTTAGATCTTTCGATTTTGGTAAAGCCTTTAATTCGGTTCCACATGATATAGTAATTGAAAAACTTAAACGAACGAATATAAATCATTAAATTATCATTAACTGGATTATAAGTTTCTTAGCAAACAGAAAACAAATAAAGAGTGGTAGTCGACAAATAACAACAGAATATGTAGATATCAGATATCAACAAAGGAGTGCCATGCACAGGGAACTGTCATTGGACTTTTTCTATTCTCTCTTATGGTCAACGACATGAAACTTGAAAAACCAGAAATTAATTTGTTAGTTAAATTCGATGACAATAATATGACATTATATGCGCACCAGTAAAGGAAAATTGTGATTCCGTAGAAATAGAAGTGAGGAATATTGAGAATTGGGCAAGGAGAGGCAGAATGAGTTTAAATCTATCAAAAACCTTGGGAGATGATTTTGAGTGGTAGGGCTTCCAAGTTACAACCATTGCACATTATACTTTTGAGGATAATGCGAGTTGCTGGAACCTGCAAGTTGATGGCTTAATTGCTGACAAAGGCTGGAAGCCGAATGTATATTCTAAGAGTATGCAAAAATTGGATAGCAAAAAGAACCGAGCTTAGCTATCTTTTTGAATCAATTATATTATCGTTGTTTCTGTACGATCTGGGGATCAGCCCTTCAAAAGAAATACTTATTGACAACGTTTTATTGACAAGTTTTTCAAGCGCGAGCATATCGGTATGGATATGTAATAAAGAAGTATAGAATGTGAGAGACAGATTTTTTGAACAGAATTAGGTAATCCTGAATATATATATGTAACCAAGATAGATAACCAAGCAGAGCTATATTATTTAAAATCTTAAATCAAACATTAACCAAACATTATATTTACTATAACGATGGTCGATAGACATGACGCAGCAGCTGGGCCATGCAGTACATGGCTCGCTGTATTCTTCTCACCATAGTAGTCGGAAACGAAAATTCTTCAAAATTAAAGGATAAAGTGACTGCTTCAGCGCAGCTCGAGGCAAAAAGTTTTATAGTTGTTTCTCGAGGGCTAGAATAGAACGGTTTCCATGGTCACGTTGAACAACGTGTTGCCTATTCAAAATGCAACAGGTACCAGTAGAATTTCAGACTGACGACTATTGATTTGAAATGGAAAGTGAATTTATAACATTGTTAGTCGCTTTATTAGTAACGCTAATCTGACTTGTTCACAGGATTAAAGAACGATTTTTGCATATAGAATATTATTTTTAAAGTCCGTCAACAGTTTTTAAGAAGTTGGCGGCAGATGTAATCTGTTGATGAACTTTGACCATTCTTTAAAGCAAGAACAGTTTCTTATCGCCGATCAAACTAAACCTGACGTGAAACCCGAGACGGTGTACGTATAGTGTCTTCTTACAGGTATGAACTTACAAACAGCTAAGTTTATCTAAATTAAAGGCGTGATTCATCAAACCCATACGCGGGCGCTTTATATTCAAGTACGGAAAATCATCAGTATATAAATGCAATATAATTTATATAAACAAAAATTTACTATCCTCCACATGCACTTGCCGTGCAATAGCATTCATACTATAGGCTACGATATAAAACGACACTATTTAATGTGACTACTTACTTCAATATAAAATGTTTTGAAAGCAGAAGTGCTAGCTATGAGCTGTTTAGGTAAACTGTTTCACATGCAGAGAGACACCTTAAGTAAATTAGCTTTATATAGTGAAAATATAAATAAATATAGTAGCTAGGTTCATGTCAGTAAATGGTTTGAAAATTTCTCGCATCATAAACGTTCATTTTTTTATGCAAGTTTCTGCTACAATAATAACAGACACAATTATTATATTATGAACTTTGTACATCGGAATAGCTTGCGCAAAGTACCCACGATAGAGCTGGCCTGGCAATCGAACACAGACGCAACGTGTGCAAATTTTGTCAAATATACCATGCATTACTCCAGACCACTAGTGCACGCAGAGGGCAGCAACGTCGACGGGCGACGGCGGCTATAAATTCAATACCTCAATGAAAAGAGATAAATATTTAAAGAAGACCTTTTGGGAGTTTTGATCTTTTAGATGTCGTTTACCGTTCTGCCTACAACTGCAGATCTCAGGTTTTCATGCCCTGTGTACAATAACGTCTGAATTTTGGGACACATCGAGCGCTACCTTAATTGAATAGATCCTACAGATATGTTCCAAATTAAAACCAATGTTTTCAACGTCTAGCTTATATCTCATTAAATTGATACAATTGATAATATACAACCGTAGCATATTTATTGATTCATAGTAGTATTTTAGCCCTGTCGTCGTCGCGTTGCATGCATGCATGCCGTCCTACATGCAGTAAGCATGTTACATGCTTAAGGTCCCATTATTCAACGGTAGGATTCGATTGATTGCTTTACAATAAATAACAATCTTAACTATAAGTAAAATGATGCCATATATCTTCGTGTAGTGTCGTATACATGCATATATATAGCCTTATATAGGCCATGAAACATGGCGTCAAAACGTATCGCCGCAATTCGATGCAAGAGAATAGTTATCGATATCTCAAAAGTGAAAATATTTTATACACCAAATAAATAAATAAATCAATAACGTAGGCGTAGCAATTGGCAGTAAAACGGTTGCGCTATACTTGCTGTGGCGTCACCAGCATCGGTAAGTGGGGTGGACATATTCATATATCAGTCATGTTCACAGACCTTAAAAACAATCAATTTTTTAAGAAATGAATAATGTAAATAACGAAAATGTGAATATGTCCCCCATCCCCTTACTGGGTACTTGTATCATCGGTACAGGGCCTACTTTCATTTCAAGATATCATAAATCAAAAAAGCATAGGATCGCCAGAAAAGTGTAGGCAAGCGAATTTATTTTGACTCGCATTCTAATTCTAAAAGCCTAAAAAGGCAATCAAGCGTACAATTTTTTAGAATTTCTCATCCTTTGTTTGACGAATGGTCTTATCGACTTCATTCTTTGTTCTATACATTCCTTGATTCCACAGAGATTGCAGGTTATTTGAAGACTTTGCAAGGAAATATTGATTTTTCCGTCCTTCGCGTGTCCACAGTAATAAAATTTTGTTGTCCCGTGTATGTTGTTTCTGCGATAACTATTTTAATTGTTTTGTGGTTCCGTCTGCTTTTGCTGAACTTCATTCAAATTCTGTGGACTCACTAGACAGCATAGCCATTTCACTCTTATATTTGTACTCGCATGAGATTTTTAAAAATTTGCATCTCAAACCGCCAGTACCGGTTTTCGAATGGCTTGTGTTCTGTTTACCTGAAGTAAAGATGTTTTTTCGGTCGGACTCAAAGTAAGCTAGATATACCCACCGTATATCAGCTCATGCATATACGGTGGGTAGCAAAACGGTGGGTAGCAAAAAAGAAAAGGCAAAATGGCTGACCGGTTTGCTGAGGTAAATAAAGAAGGGATTGACAGAATTCTGTAATACTTTTGTCGCTCAACAAATGCTATATTATAAAACAATTATATACTGATGGTTATCAGCTCATATACGACTCGAGCTCGTGGTATATTTGTTAAATACACGTTTGCGTTACGCTAGCGATATAAGTCATATAACTCTATAATAATCAGCATATGCATGAGTTGGTAAATGCGGGGGTGTATATAGCATACTAATTTTGTTGAGAACTTGACGTAAGTAGCGAGCAGCTGCAAATTATAAGGAACGATTTGAGACCAAAGTGCGACTGTTGATCGGCAAATGCAAATCCCTACCTGCTCTTCTGAACTTATAGGGAAAAAGCATCAACGCGGTGAGTGAATTAACATTCTTAACAAACCGCCTGCCTACAATGCCAAATTTCAGGGAGCGGTGAAAATTATACTTTTTTAACACCATTGTAGGCCGGCGATATCTCACGCGGCGTTCATAACACGTAGCTATAATAATTTCGATATAATTGTGTAAATAAATGGAAGGAATCAAACGGTTCGCGTTTTAGAGTTGGTTTTGATTTGAAAGAAATTTGAAAAGGCTAGAGTTTAACCTGACGCACTGCTAGATCTAGAGCTTAATGTATTTGAAGCGTGTTAGATAAAAAGTAAACGTTCCATGCAATCGCCACATCATGGGATCATGGCGTATTATCAAATTACAAAATTGAATTGCCAATTCTGATCTTTATTGTGATACTACGTACTTCGCGTAGCTATGATTTTGATGCGGCCGAATTGCCGGAATATATAGGAAACCTTGAATATGCTTTAAGATTAGGCGAAAAAAATAAAATTGACGGAAGTCAGTGGCATTAAATCTCTGATTCACAATTTCGAGATTAGCTGGGGTGAGCTAGTCGTCCCCCATCAATACTATTGCTTCCATCTTCATTCTACATGGCTATATATCTTTAGCTTCAATTATATTTAAACCTTGCAAGAAAGTATCAGTTTTAAAATATATTAACAGCCACAGCCACAGGACTACCAACTGTAATTTTATTGTTAAACTTTCTTTGTTGTGGTTTGATGCAAATTGGCTGCTGTCGTCAGAGCGAACATAAAACGCCAAGCTCAACGAGGCATACGAAAGCAGTACAGCCTATAGTGTGGGAAGTGTTAACATAGGTCCAAAGGTAATATACAAATAAACAGTCGAGCTAACCCAACACAGTCATTGACTGGAAAGTACTGGGACGCTAGTCCGGCCGTAAATTTGAAGACAAAGCCATGAATTCATGGCCAGTCGTTTCACCCACCGGAGAATTGCGTTTCTTAAAATCGTCAACGTTAACATACAAGCACTAAAACATATTAAAGATATAGTGAAATCAGAATTGGGCACTGCGTTTATACGATAAAAACTTCTGTCAAAACTATAAAGTAATTGAACTGAAAACCTTAACCTCGCGAGAATGTCTTGCAACATACCCTTGCGTGTCTGGAGGTAAAATTTGGCTTCAAAACGTTTGGGCATGATCATTTTTACATGCATGTATATTGCATATTCCCACTTATATGTCTAATACCCGGTTCAATACTAATACTTGTCTGTGCATATTTACGGCCTTACAGTTACGATTTTTTTCGTTCATTCGTTCGTCGCTTTTGTACGGCATGTTCAGTAAATATACAAATCAATCAGCTTTTCATATAATTTCAATGAAAACATTAGCGAAATTGCATATTCGTTCGTTCTCGTTCTCACGGACGGTGCAGGTTCACTAATCGAACGTTGATTGAGGAGGACCGATTTTCGCAGTGTCCGATTCATACCGGCTTATAAAAAATAATAAGGCATGCATGACTTGGCACATAAGATCGCATATAGGTTGCATGATGTTATAGTTTGCATGATGATATAGAAGACATGCAGTTTGCAGTTAGGAAAAAACTAAGTTGATAAAAAATCCTCGTAGGGTAACCTCCACTGCATGAAAATATCCCGAAAAAAAGGTTGTGAATACTTTTCAGGGATACCGCATCGCTCATGCAGTACCATTAAATGGTCGGGCTTTTAAAAACCTTCGTGATCACATGTATATATATCTATATATATACGTTTTATTCACGTTTTGTTTAGCTGCCGCGCGATGACCTCAGTGAAAGCGGTTGAAGAAGAAATGGAATTGGAAGGAAAGGAGGATGAAACGAGTGAAAGCGATGATCACTTACTTTATGTGACTGATCAAAATGGAAAAATGAAACTCATAGAGATCGACGATATTAAAGAAATCAACAAAAAATGCCATAAAACTACGTGAGTTGTCCAGAATGAATTATATATCAATTACCATCCAGAGACCTTTAGCTTAAGCAATCCAGCAAATTCAGATCACGTTTAAAGGTATAGATGCTTGGTACTTGATACTTTGTACCCCATATGATTTTAAATTTAATTTTCAATAGAAATTTTCAAAGCCTAATGCATTTCTTGAAAGCGGGCATTGGAACTGGTATTCTAGGTCTTCCCGCTGCCGTTATGAACGCTGGGATCGTGGTAAGTGCACCTTGTTGGTCATCTGCAATGGGTTTTTATGCATTACAATATAGACGTTGTTGTCACCACTTATAGTCAGTTCCATCTCTATGTGACAGCGAGTTCTACAATTATTCCACAATGCCTAACTTTTTGGATACTTTTTCCCGAGTTTGCATACCAAATTTTCTCCCAGTACAACAGGCTCAGTTTTTAGCGGTTCATAGACGAAGAATCAGGCAACAGCTTTGCATTTTACATACTGATCTTGTACCGCTGGCAATATAAACCTGCAGGAATGGGAGAATTCTAATTTGGACCAACGTGACTGCCAGTAGTACCAGTTTACACTACCAAAAACGAGATATTTTTTTGTGGGAGCAGTTCTTGGGATACACAAGTATGCTATTGTTTCACTTTATTTATTTCAAACATACTATAGGTTGGACCAATATCCTTGTTTATCGTGGCTATTATCACGACACATTGTATGCTGATATTGGTGGAAAGCGCGAGTGAACTTTGTAGAATGTAAGAAAGAAAATCAATTGCATATTCTTCTGAATTTCCTATATATAAGGAAATTCGCTACTCGAATTTTATACTCGACAGTATATAAAACAACAGCAGAACTTTAAAGTATACCGATTAGTTCATGTTCTTTCTTTAATTTGTAGAAAAAAACGAACATGTTTAGACTATGGGGAAACGGCAGAAGAGTGTCTTCGCATAGTAAGCCCTACACACGCAAAAGCAGGAAGGTATAAATCAACTCTGTACCCAAAGATCGAATCCACACCGGACAATTTTCGCTACATTAATCAGTAATTGCTAACTGCCGGCGCCGGAAGCAGTTTTGGGCGGGGGGGGGGGGCATGCAGTGTTCTAGAAAATGGTACATTCATTTTACCTTAGGAAACAATCGAAGAGAAGCCTTACACATGAAATACACCCAGACTTAAAGAATTTCAGCCATTTTTAAAACGACACATAATTAATTAATACATCATAATTATTACATAGCTTAGGACCTTATGGTTGACGCGTGAAATTGACGCGTGAAATTGCGATAAGGCTGCCTTCGCTACAACCTAATATACCTTCTCCAGTTGGAATCCTCTATTTGACTTCTCTAAATATTCTCTTCCATGTCCACATACCCGTGGCGGTTTTTGCAACTCTTATGCAGTATCAACTAGTGCACATGCAATGGAGGTGATCTCGCGCGCTTTTATTTTAGCCAATCATGCAGCGATCAGCGCTCTGAATGGTTGTCCGAATAGAAATCCATTCCCCAGTTCTTAAGATAACCTATTACCGATTATATTTTTCGGTATTTTTTTATAAACTTCTTAATATTTTGTATTTATGTTTATACCTACGAGAACTATAGCTGCATGGCATAAATTTCGAACAGAAATAAAGTATGTTTCAGAAGATATTAGGTTGTTTCAATCGAGAAATGGATTTCTATTTTGACAACTAGTTCTAGTCCTTCCCCGCGTTTTCAGATCACTTGTCCATTATATATAACAGAGATTTTTTCCATATAGATTCACAGTCAACGTTTTCCTTTGTATAACACAACTTGGCGTCTGCACTGTTTATGTTCTTTTCGTAGCAAAAAACGTCGAACAGGTTATTTAATTATCTTTCGAGTTCCTTGTTAACTATTTGTTAATTCAGTTTGCATGGAACATGAATGATTACAACATTAACCATTATAATTGTTTGTTGTTATATATATTCTTAAGAAGACAGTTGCATGAGTTGCATGCTCTACATGTACTTTCCAAAATTTTTGAATATCCATTCAGTAGACGTCATACTCTTTTTAATCCTGGGGCCGGTTGTTCAAAACTACTTCATACTCTTTTTAATCCAGGGCCAGAGGCTGGTTGTTTTTTCAAAGCTAGGTTATCGCTAACCCTGGATTATATTTTACTCCGCTGATTCGGTTTATGTGCTCCTGTACTGCTGTTCGTTTCACGACTTTACAAAATTGGACTTCTATTGATCCAGAAAATATTTATGGAAAAACATGTTCAACTTCATAAACAAGCGATTAAAAAAATTTATGTAAAAATTTCATTTAACCCAGGATTAAGCTACCCGGTTTTTGAACAACTGGTCCAAAAAGAAAACGAATTATTAAAATTTTTACTCTATTCATATAGGTCCTACAGCAACTTCAAATTTTGAATCTCTCAGTGGAAATATGGCTTCTTATACTCAGCCCAATTCTTATTTGCTTTATGATGATAAAGAATCTTTCAACCCTTTCATGGTTATCTGCTGGCGCAAACTGTCTTATGGCATTCGCAATTGTGTCAATATTTGTCTACCTAATCCCGCATACTGGCAGTCCAAGCAAATTGCCGAATTTTGTGGGATGGTCTGTATTTCCCCTTTTCTTTGGTGTAGCGGTTTTTGCATTCGAGGCGATACCTGTAGTAAGTATACTTTTTATTTGTACACGCGCAATATTTTTTTATTCCCTGCAAACTGATTGGCTGCAGCAGCGGGCGGCTTTTCACGATGTCTTGACCGTGGTCCAAAAACTGTTCTTTTTTAGCAACAAATTCGTTTACAAAGACGAAGTACAATTTTAATTTTTAAAATCGATTTGAAAGCCATGTAAATTGTTCAAGGAAAAGCAAAATTTATTTGTAAAGCAAGCATAATTATACGTGTGAATTATATGCGCTAAGGTGCAAACAATACAATGAACGCATACTGTATACTGTACACAACCACCACAACCCCCATTTTTTATAACCGTTCTTTCCTCGCTAATTCCGCGCACAATTGCAAACTATGATGCTTCTTGTTATGTATATAGGTACTTCCTTTGGAAAACGATATGAAGGAACCAAAACATTTTCCTGATGTTGTAAAAATTGGAATGACTGTAGTGATGGTAATATACATCTCTATGGGAACCTTCGGGTATCTTACATGTGTGGATGATTGTGAGGGAAGCATTACTCTTAATCTACCAGGAACAGTGTAAGTTGAGCAAGTTGAATGTGATGCTTAATTTTACTTGTTTTACCCGCGAAAACAGCTTAATAATAATCCTTAAAGATCTCATCTTAAACATGTTGTAGCAGAATCATTTAGTGGTAATTGTCGTGAACAAGTCAGGTCCACCGATGAGAAATAGTTCAGATGTAATTAATTTGTCTTTGTTTCATTCATATCGGGCATTGTTGACTGCACACACATTATTCTATGGCATCAGCCACCTTGACATGTTCATGCACGACACTCACGCCTAAATGGGAACCAAGCATAAGCGTAATAGTAACATTGGGCTATGTATTTGCCTAACATATTAATTGAAAATGCCTGAAGGGAACCAAAACTGTCAGACCCCATGCACCTTCCAACGGGTGCCATGCATGAAAATAAAATTTTCCTTCTTCTTTCAGATTCTTCTCGATAGTAAAGTTAGCTGTGGCCGTTTCCGTGTTCTTTTCCTTTTTCATCCAAGCCTACGTGCCGATAAAAATCATCGAACCACCGCTGTTCGAACTGATCCCCGAAAAACGACACTTAATAATAGACACAGCTATCAGGATAATCATAGTCCTAATAACATGTAAGTATTAAAAATAAGGTGCAACCCCCTTGCACTCATCACCACCAAAGGAACAGCTTCGTACAAATCATAAGGAGAAACGTTGACGTCATTGCCCCTGCATTTATATATCTCAGCAGGTCAACTAGGTTAAAAAATAGGGGTTTATGTGAAAATATTGCTTTCAACTTCATAATTGAAAGTTGTATAAAAGCCTTTCAAATAGTACCGTATCATTTATTATCTATAGTTTAATAGTATATAATTATCTGAACGATGTGCTAAGATCAAAAGGAGAATTCTAAGAGGAGTAGGCTACTGTAGCTTGTAAAATCTGAAGTGATCCATTGCTAATATCGTAGAAGATGATGACCATGCATTAATTGGTAATTTTAATGTTAAAATAGGCGGCACGAAATCAACCATTATTTTCTGTATTATAGGTGGCTTAGCCGCGGCGATTCCACAACTACACAACGTGATTTCGTTGGTCGGAGCGCTATCGATGTCATCATTGGGCTTCGTTTTTCCTGTCGCCATCCACTCAATAACATTTTATAACGACCTTTCATGGCTGGTACATGCTAAAAACATCTTTATATTCCTGTTTGGAATATTAGGAAGCCTCGCTGGAACCTATACGGCGGTGTATAATATTATAAAAACAGTGCAGTCGGGGGGATCTTGATCATTCATAGATGGCTTGAAAATGCTTTTGAGAGTATGAAAACAATATCACTATGTAGGTGAACAGTGGCGTAACTAGAACGATAAACGGGGTGGGGTGGGGGTTTGTTGGGAATATATCAAGTCCTGCCCGACGGATTTGTTTTGCAAGTAGCTACAATAGCTTACAATAGAAATCCGTCGGGCAGATATATATCCCCCCCCCCCATTTATCGTTTCAGTTACGCCCCTGAAAGTGAATCTAGTCTTATAAATAGTGAAAAAGACAACCTGCGAGATTCTACCAAGCGTTTACAGTACTTATGTATATAAATGAAATTATTTATTAAATAAATTATGTTAATACAGAAGTATGTATAAATAATTTAAAAAACAATTATTAAAATTATGATTTTATTAAATTGATTATAATGTTGGGACGAATACTTATATGCTTAGAATACTTAGTATACTGCCCAGTAAAAAATCCCCAATATTATATGTCCCTTGAGTTCAAAACAAAATACATGCCTGTACGATACAATCAATATTTTGAGTGATTGAATTTAAAAAAAACTGTGGAATAGAATTGCATGGAAACATCATCTGCACAGTGAGTAAAATTTTCATTTAAAACCACTTCATTTAAAAGCAATAAGGTGTTTAAACCGTACACATGCAAAGACAGCATTTTGAAAAGGAAAATGCCTTATATCAAAGAAAGAACGCGGATAAAGAAGTAAACATGCACGCAGAGAGATTGTATGTGTTTGTCGAGAAAGGATCGTCAACATATATTGAAAGTCGGGCCGACGTCTGATACTACATGAACCCCCGGCGGCGGACGTAACTATACATTTCAGTCTCATGCGTGGTTAGACGACACGGGAATGGCTGCATGCATTTGTAATACGAGTTCGAAAATTCCGCACGTTCCTCGGTAGGATAAGATCAATATCCTTGCCAAGGAAAGCCACATTTCGGACGATGTATTGTTGGAAAATTCGGTCTCGTCGTTTGCCGCTCAAGCTGACTTTTCTTGCGTTTTTCTTTTTTCGTTCGCCATATTGAAAGGTTCATTTTTTTATTAAAAATGAAAAAACGCACTCTTTAAACAACAATGGTCATGAGTATATTGGATTTTGCTGTGCTTATCTATATAAGTTACCATTATTAATAAATAATATGTTAATTACTTTAATTCTTTCGGAAACATGCATAATCGATTGTTGTCTTTGCGCGTTCTTGGGCTAATCGTAGCTAAATGATAATTAACGCTACCACAATCTATACATGCACGTCGAAAAAGGAAAATTTACGAAGTGTTTGAACTCCACTTCAGTTTGCTTAAAGTTATATTCATATATCGCTGTACTTGCCACATTTTAATCTTGCACTAATTCATTTTTCACGCAATTCATAAATCCAGCCACAAATCCGCCTTCATCGACTCTGGCCTAAAACAGTAAATGAAATGAAGAGTAAACATTCCCCACGATTGACATGAAAAGTGGTAATTTGACAGATCGCGTATGTATCCCGCGACATGCATGTCGCAAAAATCCTTAATCGAATTATGCATATATATATATAGGTTGGAATTCTCCTCTTTCAGGCGCTAGCATGCAGGCTATCTTATATCTAGACTTCAGGACACAAATGCTCTATATAAACAACAAACTCATGTAGCGTCGTTGATCGATCCACTATATTTTAGATAAAAATTTTACAAACCAGCAATTCAATTGCTGTAAATATAAATTGTATAATGAATCATTCAATGACATTCATGAGGCGAAAAATTAAGGAACATGCATGCAACTGCAAAAGGTACATGCAACCAATTAAAAACACTCCTTATAAAAACAAGAACGCATACATACTAATTATTATATAGATGCACTATACATTGCATAAAAGTGAATTATTTACAATTCAATTCTAAACTCACCGTGAAACGTTTGTTAACCCTGTCCTTCATCAAACCGAGGAATTCTTTTTGACTCAATTTTCCGTCACCTATATATATATATATATATATATATATATATTCATTGAAAACGTCTGTGTTTAGATTGCTCTTTAATTTATAACAAGTTTACAAAGCAACTATAAACAGCTTTGTGTTCATTTAAAAACATAAAATAGATAGTATACCGTCAATATCAAACAATTTGAATATGGTGTTCACGATATGATCACCCAGAACTCCTCCAGTAGCAATCAGGACCGCTCTTTTGAACTCCTCTAAAATTTCAGAGTGATATTTGATTGTAGGTAAATAGCCTTTTATATTCACATACATGAGGTCGCCCCTATAGATGCTGAATTTAGGGTGTATCAGAAATTAAGATCCAAGTTCACACACCGTCCCTTTCAAAAGAGATCATGCAGTAGATCATTTATGAATATTATAATATATGCATGCACCGGATTAGGAGCCAGGGACAATCCTATAGATTTCGGTGACATCTATATGCATTGTCAGTTGTGGTTGTATATTTAAATATCTTTTCTTATTTTATGATAAATTTGAAAGAAATATATAAAAATATTTGTGTCCATAGTCTTGCGAACGCATGCACAAAAAGATATATTAGGTACCTTGTGTGACAGGTTGATTTGCCACATTGTAGATCTTGAGGGCAATAGAAAATTCTTCGAGATTGTTAAGAAATTCGCCAAATTTAATATAATCTTTCAGATCGACATTCTGCAAAACATAGAAAATTTAAAACATGAACAAAACAAAACATAAACAAAACATAAACAAAACATAAACAAAACATAAACAAAACATAAACAAAACATAAACAAAACATAAACAAAACATAAACAAAACATTAAAAAAGTTTTTTGTTCAGTGGCGCGGATCTAGCGTTAGCCATGCAAAATAAACAATGTGGCTTAATTTTAAATTTAAAAACACCTTAATACCATGCATTTTTATAAAAAGGTAAATCAAAATCAAAACTGACATTGTCTTAATATTTTATCCACTATAATTCGCTTACTATATTAGTTTGCACACGACCAGCCAATCTCTCCAGATATTCTTCGACGTCCTTTTCATCGAGTTGTGTTGATTGTAACAGAAGCTTGGCAAATTGTTCGCTATTCATGACATCTCTCTCGGCGGAGTAAATCCGAAACTGATAGTTTGTTTAGGAAGGTAAATTCAACAAACCAATTCAAAAACCAACAAACATAACATTGGCCGGGCTGAAAGCCTCCATAAACGTCATGCACACACTAAATATGTATATATAGCTAATTATATGCGTATATATATATATATATATATATATATTATATATTATAATTATATATATATATATACTGTATAATAATAATAATTTTTTATCGAACGGTGGCATTTCAGCAAAACTATAATACAGTAGCATTATAGGCAGTGCTAACTCTAAGTAGACTGGAACGATAACTAGGCCATTTAATGTCCGAGGCCGAATCAAAAGCGTCGTTTTTCTGAGACAAAATGCATCCATCCATTCATCCATAAATCCAAGATTAAAGGCTCAAAACAAAAATTCACGTTTGAACTTTTCAAAAACATGTCATCAGGTTCACGTCGTCTATGACGTTCATGTCCTCATCCTAAATCTACCAAATGAATACAGTATGAAAATCGGATTCAAATCGGCTTCATCCAATCATAGGACCAGAGAGACCTAATGACTGGGGTTATCGTTTGAGTTTACTTGGAGTTCACTGATTATAGATTTTAATGACCATAACTTATCAATTTTAAAATTGGTATTTTTTTTAATAAAAGGATACTTCTTGCTTCCAAAATTCTTTTTGCAAGTTTCTGGTGAACCTAAAGACGAAAGCATATTTCGATGCAGTACTATAAGGCTCATATATAAGTACACAAAACTAGTCTACATTTCTGAATGTACGAAGCTAGAACAAAAAAATAGTACAAATTCATCGAATTCAAAAAAGAGAGATCGAAATGTTTCGATTTTTAGGCCTCAGTAAACTAGAAGAAAAAATTCTCGAAAAACTCACTGCAGCATGTCAGCAAAAGTCAGTTGTCCTTTTCCTGATTTGCCAAAGAAATATATGAGTAAACTGGAGTTTGACGAGGTCTCCTCCGCCAATTCTTTTTCCTTCTGGTAAAAAAGGCAGAAAGGGCATTTAAAATACAAACGAACTTTTTTTTATTTTGTTCAGATGAAGTTTTGTTTCGCAGTTTCTGAAACTGTTATTAACTTTTTCGGATGAACACCAGCATCGCCTTGTTTGGTTTAAACTGCACTGAATCTATCAGTGACTGTTTTGGCTTACCAAAGATTTCGCTGACGTTTTTTGGTTTAACATTCTCTCCAGCTGAAACACAATAAATAATTTTAGTATGGGGGTATGCACAATAGAATAAAATATGGTTCCGGTTATATAAAACTCTATAACTGCATTTTGCATGGTTAAATCCTAGTTAAAACCTAGTGAAATAAATTAGCTACTCCGATTGGCCAATTTTGTCGTTAACTACAGTTAAAATCCACCTAATGTTTTATACAACTGGCCCCTGGTATTCACAATAGAATAAAATCTGGTATACTCGTATTTTGTTTTAATGGTATATATATATTAGAACGATTGTAATTAATCTATTAAAGGACAACGAGCTCTCTTTTCTGTTAAGCATTCACTAATTAGGCAACTTCTTTTTATCCCTCTAAGTTTCCGTAAGTACGATAAGCAATGACAAAAACAGCACGACTATGTGCGATCTAAATAAATAACTTAGCTAGTATAGACTGTTCTAAGAAGGCTAAAGTCTGGAATTTTTTCAATGATTCGTCGTATATGCCAAAAATGTGCCAAATATACAGTATGCAACACATGAATCTCCTTGGACAAACCATATAAAGAACTGGAATAAAATCTGGTTCCGGTTGTATAAAACTCTTTAACTGCATTTTGCATAGTTAAATCCTAGTTAACTCTGAAATAAATTACTCTGATTGGCCAATTCTGTCCTTTACTACAATTAAAACTTAACTAGTGTTTTATACAACTGGCCCTTGGTTTTCACAATAGAATAAAATCTGGTATACTCGTATTTTGTTTTAATGGTATATATATATTAGAACGATTGTAATTAATCTATTAAAGGACAACGAGCTCTCTTTTCTGTTAAGCATTCACTAATTAGGCAACTTCTTTTTATCCCTCTAAGTTTCCGTAAGTACGATAAGCAATGACAAAAACAGCACGACTATGTGCGATCTAAATAAATAACTTAGCTAGTATAGACTGTTCTAAGAAGGCTAAAGTCTGGAATTTTTTCAATGATTCGTCGTATATGCCAAAAATGTGCCAAATATACAGTATGCAACACATGAATCTCCTTGGACAAACCATATAAAGAACTGGAATAAAATCTGGTTCCGGTTGTATAAAACTCTTTAACTGCATTTTGCATAGTTAAATCCTAGTTAACTCTGAAATAAATTACTCTGATTGGCCAATTCTGTCCTTTACTACAATTAAAACTTAACTAGTGTTTTATACAACTGGCCCTTGGTTTTCACAATAGAATAAAATCTGGTATACTCGTATTTTGTTTTAATGGTATATATATATTAGAACGATTGTAATTAATCTTATAAAAAGCAGAACGAATACTGGCTTTTTAGAAATGTTATTTAATTGCAAATAACGTCAATACAAATTCATTTGCATTGTCCGAAGTTCATACACCAAGTGTTCAACCTTTTTTCTTTGCACGAGGTAAACCCACGTGACTTAACTCAACCAATTAAAACGAAACTATTAAATATTACTAAGATGAAGTATAACAGTATGTCAGATTAAATTACTGTTTTCTACATCCTCCCCAACAAAGAATTAGCGTTCGCTATTAATATATATATATATAGAACTAGGAAAAACGTTCACGAAGTCTACGTAAGTTCTGGCCTTCTATGGCCGCCTTCCTTTTCTTGCGTTTTCCACTCTCCGGACCGTCATGAGTCTTGACTTCTTCGTTTAAGCTTTCATCCTCTGGTTCCTCTGGAAGCTCGAGAAGCTGGGCATCATCGGTTGCATTCTCTTCGTTGTTTTCATTTTCGCAAATTTCAAACGGAATCAGTTTCTGTACTGGACGAAACACAGTTGTCTGTTTTCCCGCTTTCGACAATACTTTAAGTTGAGCACCTCGTATTTGGCCGTCCAGACCTTTTACAAGCCGTAGAATTTTTCCCATTCTCCACTGAGTACGAGGAACCGGTTCGTCGTCTCGTATCAAGGCGACATCTCCTACTGCTATGCTACGCACGTTCTTGCTCTTCGATTTTCGATATATGTTCATTTGTCGTAGCTCGCTTAAATAACTACCGCGAAACCGCGCCCAAAAATCTTTCAACACCTTTCGAACATGGAAAAGTCGGCGCTTACACTGTACAACACTCGTGGGAAATATGAAATCACCAGGTTTTGTTCTTTTTCCGACGTTACGCCCGTGCATGAGGTGGAACGGTGTCAGCGCTTCGTCAAGGTCATCATCACTCACGTAGGCTAACGGCCTATTGTTAATCGCGACTTCAATTTCACACAATACTGTTTGTAACTCTTCAAAAGTCACAAAAGCTCTTCCAAGGGTTTTCTTTAGACACGTCTTGACAGTTCTAACCAAACGTTCGTAAAAGCCACCCCACCAAGGCGAGGCAGGCAAAATGAACCTCTGCGTGATCCCTTGCAACAACATAAATTTTTTCACTTCCGCCGATTTAAAGGTCTTAAAATTATCGTTAATGATCATATCTGGTATTCCTCTTCGCGCCATGAACCTCTTAAAACCTCGTAAAAATCCATCCACCGACATGTTAGGCACGAGTTCTAAGTGAACGGCTCGACTGGACGCGCAAGTTAGTAATAAAATGTACGACTTGTTGTTCTTTGAAGCACCTTTAACGTAAAGAGGTCCGGCGAAATCAAGACCAGTAGCTTGAAAGGCATGAGCAGAATGGTCGACTCTATAATCCGGTAAATCGGGACTTGACGGAGGACGCATAGGCAGGCCTTGATACCGAGTGCATACAACGCACTTTCGCAAAATCTCTTTGACGCTCTTCCGCCCTTTTACTATCCAATAATTTGATCGAATTCGGGCTAACGTTGTTTCTACTCCGTGATGCATACACTTTTCGTGCGTGTCCAAAATAACCAATCGCGTGAAATGACTGTCCTTATTTCGAAGGATGATAGGAAACTGTTCTTCATATTTTAAAGACGAGTTCGCAAACCGACCTTTTAGTCTCAACAGCCCGTCGTCGCTTTCAAACAACTGCAGTGATGATCGAATGTTCTGAAAGTTATCTTGCTGTTTTAGCGAACGTTGTTCCTCTTTTATCCATAATTCCAAAGACTCGTTAAATTCGGCAACAGTAATCATATCGTCTGTAATTAAGTTTTCTTCTTTCTTTACCCGTTTGCGAAGGTTTTTAACATATCGTAGAACGTAAGCAGTCGTTACGATAAGCTTCTTTAGAGAACTGAATCGGTTACAGTTGATGACGGTACTCAATCGCGCTTCACTGTCTTTCGTGTTCTGCTGTGCGATGAAGTTTGAAACTTCAAAGGAAGACTCGGGAATTTCAGAGGAGTTTTCACCATCAACCCTCCCCAACAAAGAATTGTCAATAGTACAATTAGTGCTACTGACTTTACCAAGGGACTCCATGTCATGCGACAACAGCATCGACGGACCTTTTAACCAACACCCAGAAAAACACTCAGCTAAATTAGACGACACCCTAGTAGGGATGTCCGCCGGGTTAAGCTCCCCTTTCACATAGTTCCATTTACTACGATCAACTACCTTCCTGATAGCTACAACTCTATTCTCAACCCATGGCTCCCAGCTCTTTTCCTTTCCCCGTATCCAAGCCAAGGCAACTTCCGAATCCGACCAACAATACACATCATTATACGTAATACGATTATTAGAACCAATAATAATTTCCTTTATTAATTTACTTAAGAGCAAACAACCCAAAAGCTCCAGCCGGGGTATTGTCACCGTTTTCAAGGGAGCTACCTTTGTTTTCGAAGTTACAAAACTAACCTTGACGTTGCCACAATAAATGAGTCGAAGGTATACTACAGCACAATAAACTTCTTTAGAGCTGTCAGAAAAACCATGAAGCTCTACACGAATACCGGGATCAAATTGGTCCGCGAGAATAAACCGAACACATCTTACTTCTTTTAGGTTTTTTAATTCCTCTAAAAAGGTACTCCAAATCAACACAATGTTCTGCGGGATTGCGTCATCCCAATTCAATTTATCTTTGCAAAGCATTTGAAAAATAGTTTTAATTTTAGCTGTGATCGGTGACACAAAACCCAAGGGGTCGAAGATGGAAGCTGACACACTTAATAAATTCCGCTTAGTTTGTAGCATGGATTCGCACTTTTTTAACAAGTCATCAAAACGAAAAACAAATTCATCCTTAGACGTGTCCCATCCCATGCCTAAAACCGTTTTTTGATGAGTATCAATATTAGGAGACATTACTTCGAAATACGTACTATCATCACTCTGGGTTTGTGCATTAATTTTTCCGTTTTCTTTGGAGGCAATATATTCGCTTAGTTCCGAATCATTCGTTATCCATTTTCTAAGGTCAAAACCTGCTTCTAACATAATAGCTTTAGTCTTATCGTAAAGCACCTTCCCTTCATCTCGCTCGTCACATCCACTAACAAGATCATCGACATATAAATCATCCCTTATACGCTCAACTATTTCTTTCTCCTTATCTATGTATTTACTGAGATGATGTCTTATTGTCCCGTTTAATAAAAATGGGCTACTTGTGACTCCGAATACAACTCTCAAGAATCTATATACTATCACGCGCTCGTCTTGTGATTGTAAATCGTACCACAAGAACCTGAGAAAATCGCTATGTTTTTTGTCAATTGCGATGTTGAGGAAAGCCTGCTTGATGTCCGCTAGTATGCCAATTCTGTTAAATCGAAACCGGAGTAAGATATCAAAGATTTTAGCTAAAAGGTTGGGTCCGGGATACAAACATTCATTCAAAGAAGGACCATTAGCCTTGCAGGAAGCATCGAACACCGCTCGTATCTTAGTTGTTTCTTTGTCTTCGCGCACAACTGGCCTATGGGGAAGATAGTGAACTTTTCCCGATTCCTTAGCTATTTCATCGATGGGGACCCGCTCAATTATCCCATTTTCTTCATAATCCGAAAATATTTTGTCATATTCATTCAAAATATTTCTTGCATCTAAGCGAGGTTTCAAAGATTTTAACCGTTTCTCACTTATACTAAAATTGTCAGGAAGTGGTTCATGGTCAGGTTTAAATGGTAGTTTTGCTATATACCTTGTTCCGTTGTGGGCAATGTCTTTCTCAAACTGGTTAACAACACAATCCCTAGAAAATCCTACGTTTTCAACATTCCAAAACTTTTCTAGATCTTGCCTTAAATCCTGATCTCCCGCTTGTTTATCAGCGGCATCAACGGCGGTGCGCAGTAAATAGGTCTCAAGACAATGCATGCTACTCGAACTATAACTACTTCCACCACTTACCACCCATCCAACTTTTGTCTGACAAGCTACAGGTCCTAAGCTGCTCCTTAGCACCCTCCCGGTCATGAATGCGTAATAATAATCAATACCTACTAATATTCCTACGGGGCGATCCGAACCATGATCATCGCAATCGGCAAATTCAAGTTCTCTGAATTCCTGGCATTCACGTACACTTGACATGCATTGATTTGTAAGGGGGCTACAAATTGTGGGCACACACAAAGCTTCTACACGAGTAAAATTTGCATAATGCTTATGTTTGATTTTAAATTGGACAACATCGAGTTTTTGTACTTCGCTATCCTCCGCATGACCGAAGGTCTTAATAATTACTCTCTCCGTCCGTATCGTTTTCAACTTTAACCGAGATCGAACCTTTTCCGAAACGTACGATCGCTGACTACCGCAATCAAACAACACACGTGTTTGCACCTTTTGTTGTTCATCAACAGCGGATACATCCACCCTGGCAGTTTGCAGCAAAATTCCCCTTTTATCGCAACTAGCATGCCCTACAAATTCATTACTTGCTCCCCCTTTGTCCTTTTTACTCTCCCCCTCTTGTTTACTCTCTCCCTCTTTTTCTCCTTTGGGTTCCTCCGAGTTTTTATTTGGGGCAGACTTGCAGATTGATATGTGATGTTTACCCTTCTTACATCGCCGGCAAACGTAAGTTGATGTGCAATTTTTTGCAACATGCCCAGCGTCCAGACAAACGAAACATCTCCCTTTCTTACGCAAAATTACTTTCCTGGATTCATGGCTAGAGACAGTAGTGCATTTAGAAGATAGATGGTCATCTTTATTACAATATATACATGCACTAGCCCTAGTTCCTGCAAACAACCCACTTGCTGTGATTGGCCCCCCTTTCTTATAACTTTCATAATTACTTGATCTAGATGTGTTCATGCTGGCACAATTCTCTTGAGCCCTAAGCTCGTCATAAAATATTCCATTACTTGTTCTAAGGTCCAGGTGTTCCCACCAAATTTCCTAGCAATTACCATCGTTATTTCATCTGGTAACCGATCTTTTAATATTGGTATCATAAGTGAACCGTACCCTGTTGTATCAAGTTTCAATGACCGTAAGTTTCGAACGCAACTTTCAATGTGATTATAAAGTGTTCTCAAACCTTTAATATTTTCTCGGGACCTAATCTTATTGATTTTCAACAAGGACTCCATGTGTGCTGAGATAAGAATTTGCTCATTTCCAAATCTATCTTGTAATAATTGGATCGCTTCTTTATAATTTTCACTATTTAGGGTGAGTCCAGAAATTGCAGCTAATGCTGCACCTCTCAAACAGCCTTTTAAATAATTGAATTTATCAATGTCACTTATACTATCCTTATTGTGAATTGCCACCTGGTACTGGTCCCAAAACCCCTGCCACAAAAGTGGGTCTCCGGAAAACTCAGGCAACTTGATTTTGGGTAACTTACACTGGACTGGACTAACAGTGCTAGGCATTAAACTTGATGAGGTGGAACTATCTATTTGCGTTTTAAACTCTTCAAGCTTTAAATCAACTGCTGCCAAAATTTGGTAAGTCGGTTCTAGATCTTTCATGTGTTCAATTACTTCCGCTTCAACCTCCTTCGGGTCGATCAATGTAATAACTTCATTGTGAACAACCGCTAATTGAGCAAGTATATTAGCCACCGTACTCTTAAATCCCAAAATTTTGGTTTGATTACAGTCATCCGAAGAAATATATGAATTCAATTCGTTTAAAACTGTTTTTAGATACGTTTTAAGACCGCTGTATCTACCTTTGACTCTTACTGTCGCTTCCGTCATATTTTATTATACCGTACAAACCAACAAAGAAAGGAATTAACCTCAAGTATATTTTCAATTTTCACACTCAAGACTAATACGGCACAGTACGACACGATACAAGTACATACGTAACGTAATTCCAGAAAATATCAGCAAAGAAAGCGAAGAATTATACCTCTACTGCCCGTCCGATTTAAAGAAATGTTGTCGCCATGCGAGTCCCAACGTACACTGCCGCACCGAACACTTCGACAAACAAAGCGCTATTACCGCCAACAACTGATTGTTTTCGCCGTTTCCCGATTCTTTAATGTCCCCTATCGGGCTCCATATAAAAAGCAGAACGAATACTGGCTTTTTAGAAATGTTATTTAATTGCAAATAACGTCAATACAAATTCATTTGCATTGTCCGAAGTTCATACACCAAGTGTTCAACCTTTTTTCTTTGCACGAGGTAAACCCACGTGACTTAACTCAACCAATTAAAACGAAACTATTAAATATTACTAAGATGAAGTATAACAGTATGTCAGATTAAATTACTGTTTTCTACAAATCTATTAAAGGACAACGAGCTCTCTTTTCTGTTAAGCATTCACTAATTAGGCAACTTCTTTTTATCCCTCTAAGTTCCCGTAAGTACGATAAGCAATGACAAAAACAGCACGACTATGTGCGATCTAAATAAATAAATTAGCTAGTATATAGACTGTTCTAAGAAGGCTAAAGTTTGGAATTTTTTCAATATTAAATTCGTCGTATATGCCAAAATTGCAAAAAATGTGCCAAATATACAGTATGTAACACATGAATTTCCTGGGACAAACCATATAAAGAACTGGATGAAAACATTGTATAATTCCAATAGTTATATGTAGAGCGGCATTCAGGTTTTGTGTTGCTTTTATGGTCCGCGCAGCGCCGTTGCATGAAGGTCAGTAACGCTGGAGTTTTGCGTGTTCAGCATTCACCTGCAACTATATTTTATATACGACAGATAGAAGGTAAAACTGCAATCATATAGCAATATATCTGATCGTACCGCTTGAAATTCTGTCTTGCCGAGTGTGGCATTACCATCCAGATCAAGCATACGGAACGCAACATTAAGACCATGACTTGATTCTATATAATTTCACGTGAAAATATAAATACGTCCTAAATCAATTAAGTGACTCAGGGCTCAGACTTGCATGCCTCATCAATATAACTATACTTTTTCACGACCGTTATTTCCCGTATGCAGTCCTACTCTTGTAAACAAGGGTAAGTCATTGCAAGCGACATGTCGATATCAGGCACGGTCTTTCGCGGAGAGACTACGTATTTTTGGATCTGATCCCCTAGAACTTGTTACAGGCCAAAACTCGAGCTTTATTTTCACATTAAAACTAGCATATAATTGTTTTAAAATCGACATGGAAATTAAGGTATAGTTGCATGTTGGAAAGAAGGTTACGTTAGGGAGCAAGGGGAGCGGTCATAAAAGGGGTGGGGCAAAAAGTTTGAAAAGGTGAAAAAGTAGGAGACTTTTTCTTAAAAATATCACCACATGAAAAAACAAATCCCCCATCCCCCAAGATATATTGAACGGGACACAATCCAAATGGAAAACACGTCGCTTACGTACTTGTTAGCAATGTTAAAAGAAACAAATATTCTGGGTAGGTGATGATTCCTAAAAAGACAAAAATGTGTTAATTAAGCCGATATTTAGCAACGACCCACGATTAGAAAAAAGCGGCCTTTGCACAATTTGCCGAAAAAATAGATATTCAGAAATGAGAAAGTTTCGAAACATGCGACTGATGAGCGAAATTTAAAATGAGGATTTTTAGCACCCACCCTATCTTCTTGCGTTAATCAGTATTTCAAGCTAATCTAAATTATTATCAATTTGCGAGCAATGCATGTCAGTAAGGGGCTTATTACATTGAGTGTTTTCAGCCCAAGTTGAATTTGCTGAAACTTCAGCCCGGGATTCTTATAAAATCCTAACAAAATCGCACACGCGATTACATGACAAGAATTCCAGCCTCAGCCCTGGCTGGAATTTAAGCCCACTTTGAGTTACCCGGGCTGAAACTTAGTGTTGTTGTCATGTAATCGTAATAAACTTAAACCCGGACAGAAAAATTCGCCTTGACAATGCTTTTTCGTTTGTTTTCGTTTTACTTTTATGTGCAGTCATAGTTTCTTACAGGTCAAGTTATTGTCATTCGGGATTTTAAAGCGCTCGAAGAATCGAAATAGGTCTACTACCAGCCTTTACAAACTCAGCCCGGGCTGAAATTTCAGCCTGGTTTTAAAATAATTCTGACGTGTCATAAACACAGCCCGGGCTGAAACTTGCCATGTAATGGAAAAATGCTTTGGCCCCGGTTTGCTGGGCTGAAACTCAGCCCGGGCTAAAAAGACACCATGCAGTCAGCCCCTTAGCCTACTTTCCCTCCTGAAAAACGTAAGGTAACCGGAATACGAGGCTGTGACGTCGTGTTCGAGTCACGTGGCTCGAGTATCGAGTTCGCATGAAGCCTTCTTTCTGTTTTGCATCAGGTTGCTTTGTTAACCTCGTTTAACGATTCTTGTTTATCGTTTCCAAATAACATTGTTCCCACAGAAATATGGCCCGACTAACTCGTTATGCTCAAGAACGAATAGTCTTGCTACGTTCTCAACAGGCTAAAGTAGGCGAAATCGTACAAAAACTTAGCGACGAAGGCATATCAACAACCCGACAGACGGTTTCTAGATTCCTTCGTGTGTCGAGTGAATGTGCCAAAACCCGTCTCAATACCGACAGTACGGCGGGAGAAAAACAGACCAGACCGCGATCGAAGCTTCGAAAAGAACATTTAGAATTTATAAACAAGGAAATCGAAAAGGATGACAAGATGAATGCACGAGGTATTTCGTCGGCAATCATACATTCTGTCTAAAGTTTGTTGTATTATTGTATCAGACAAATTGTCGCAATTTGCGGCACAGTGCTACCACTTACATACTGCCAAAATTCATATTTCAAATTCAAGAATCATCCTCGTACCCAGGCGTCTTCTGCTTAAAATGTGGTTTTAATTAATTCAATCTAGAAAACTGTGCTTCATATATTGTGCTTCATATAATATAATTTAATATAAAAAATTAATATTGCCGTATTAAATTGCACCTTCGGCCATATTGCATGGTTCAAACTTTATATTAACAAACTGTAATGTGCCTAAAAATTTGAAGCTAATTTTTTTAACTGTTATAAATAATAACCTTTTCTATAATGCTTCATTGTGAATCCAGTGCTATTTGTAAACTGCAGAGCCTCATACAGATGGGTAATTTCTCTCACAGATTTCATTTGCTGGTGTATACTGTATATAGTAAAGAAATTGACCATTTGTCTTTGATAAGAAACCACATTTCTAGACAATGCACTGTTGTACAATATGCTAGTTGTATTGCCATTATAGAACATAATTTCATATTGTGTGCCTTTTCTGCTATTCTCTGCTTTTCTGCTTTAAATTTTCGATTAAAGAAAATGATGTCCTAAGAATACTGGCCATTGCTGTAAAACTGACCTAGATGGACATCTTGCAGCAAAAATTTTGATGCGTAAAATACAGTAAACTGTACTTCTCAAAACCCGGCTTGGCATAAGACATATATGCTTTAAATAAATTCTTAGTTGTCAGACATCATGCATCAAAAGCTACATTTTATTGTATTTTTAAAAATTAATAGCATGTTTAATTAAGTGAAAATTGGTTGTATTTACATACAAGATATTGATGAAAATTGTGATACCCATTTAAATCAACACAGTTGTAGTGGTGCAAAAATTTGAACTAATTAGCCTATCCACCATTTTTGGGATACTTTCAATTTTCTTAAATGCATTTAAACAATAATAGCAATGTAAGAATAATAAGAGTCCATAGACCATTTGAACAATAAATTAAGCCTAAAATTAAAGACAGTTGTCCTGACAAGGTCATAATTGTGCTCACAATTTAAAACTAGGGATCCAAGGATAGTGCAAAGTTTTAGCTATAATGCAAATGCTGTTATACTTGTGATTGTGCAAAAATGCGCGGTTATCCAGGTGATCTCGCGCTCATATTTCAGCCAATCAGCGCTCAGAAAGTTTGTGAAAATAGAAATCCATCTTGCAGTGTTTAATCGATTATATCTTTTGTTATTCTTGATAGAACCATTCGAAATTTTGTGATTATGTTTAGTTATAAGAACTATAGCTCTGATATAAATTTGGAACCTAAATAGAGTATATTTTATAATAAAATATTTCTGAGAAGAATCCCACAAGATACTTTCAAATTGCACTATACTGTATAAACCTTAAAGTAAATAAACCTTGCATGATTTACATAACCGATGCGTGAATCGATCACTTGTCCTGACAGCACGAAAATATAACCAAACATACTCAAATTACATTACTATAGTCGCGATATTATATATGGATATCAACCATAACAATATAATTAGCCTTGAATGCCTACTGTGTGGATCCACAGTTTTCATTTTGAAGCATTTTTTATGACAGTAAAATTGGTTTGTGCATAGGCGTACGGGACTTTTAAAATGTGGTCGCGCAGATGAAACATGGTCTAACGTAATTAATGTTATAGTTACTTTGCCCTTCTTTTGGACTGATTGGACGCCTGTATATATTCAAAACCGATCCGTATATTTACATAACCATATGCGCGCAATCGCACTATAGCCTACCTAAATAAAATACAAAGCTCTAAATAAATATAGCTCTATGAAGTTGTGCTGTAAGAAAACGAACTAAATAATATTAGCACTTAATTGTCAACATTTTAGCGTGAATTAACTGCAATACGTAAAATACAAAACAATCCTATGCTTCATGAAGTTTGTGTTGTCTAGCACTCTATTCAATGAAGTATACGATCTAAATAAATCGCGCAGTGTAATATTCGCGATGCATGTGTTTATAACACGATGCGCGCATCAATGGATCAGTTCAAATATAGTGTTTATTACGTGTAGTAATAGTGCATGTCGTGTAGCACCTTAGCATACCATTTAACCTGATAATACTGATCGGCACTTGCTAGTAATATCGCCATTTGCTTCAGATTTGTACATTTTAAACAGAAGCACGAACACTGTTAAAAAATTTTAAACCTCCATAGTCGATTATACAGCAGTATCAATTGCTATTAACACATGTTAGATTCGTGAAGTACATTATCAAAATAAGTCGTGTATATTATGTTATGCGTGTAGTTAAAATACGATAGTGGATGTGGACGTATTCTTTCTTGGTTTTGCGTTTAATGAGTTCACAAATTCTCGAACATTTGCTCGCTTTTCGCTTAAAATATTTCAAAACAACACTTCGTCGCTCCATCGCTCCTTATTGTATTTTGCGCTTCTGAATATTAATCGCGGACTTATGCGCATTAATGCGCTGTTCAAGATGAAATCGCGTGTACCGGGGGGAACAACACACATATCATCGTAACGAATGTTATAAAATTTACAATAACCACAGTAATTCTTTCATACTTTGTTTAAATTGGAAAATGCTAAAAGAATATACAAATCAGAAAACTATATACTTGATCAAACAAACTTCCTGATACCCACCCACATAGGATCAAAGACGACAAACAAAAAACACTCCGCCCCCCGGAGTTTACACTATGACTGACTGACTGACTGTCTGATGTGAATTTTCGCCACTCACCACAATACTGCAAAGTTTCACAGAAACTTTGCACTAAAAAGAGTACCCCAAAAATGGTGGCACATTTGTCATCGTGAGAAAGGCTAATTGTTGTGTTCATAGAGTTAATTTTTTGTTTTGCCTTTAAATTCCTCACCCTCAGGTATAAAAACAAATGCACTTTCTACAATGTTACCACCAAAATAATGAAAATGATGCACTTTCATTCAGCAACCTTAAACCCCTAGGACTAAAAAGCCTTCTTCCCACCAGACCCTGGTGCATTTGTGCATAACTTATAAACAAACTAAAACTGAAGAAGGACATTTCAACTCATGAGAAATGAAGAGAAAAAAGAAAACTAAATGCAATCTTAATTTAATTTTAATTAACAGATCTTCAAGAAATGCTTCAAGAACAGTTCAACTTAAACGTTTCAGTGACTGCTGTCAAACGGGCTAGAAAACAATTGGGTTGGGTAAGAACGGGCCCTAGGAATGTGAAAGTTCCAAAAGGCCCTTGCCAAGATCATGCGACAATTGTTGCATGCCTCACGCATATCACCGAGCAGCAGCAACTCATTAATCAAAAAATAGACCGACTGGAGAACCGATTTGTGCTCCTTCAGCAATTTCCAAACGCGTACCAGTTGTTTCCAACCACCGCAAGCGTCTCCAATCCCCAAAACGTTCCCAGCTCTTCGGCTATTCCTAGCCATTCGGAACACACAAACCCCCCAGGCGTTGTTCCCAACCCCACAACCGCAGTAAGCGTCCAGAATCACCCCCCTTGTGGTAACGACATTGCCCCACTGATAGCACCCCTGCCCTCGACGAGTGAACAAACTACCATGCTGACTTTGACCAACGTGAACGAGGAAACAAACTCAGTTCCAGATAGCTTCAGTATATTGGCCAACATTTATAATCTGACAACGAACGACCTCTACGCACTGTCTCGCAAGTCGTCGTCAATCGGAAATTTTTCCGTGAAGCTTTTGAACATCATGTTCCGGCCCGACGAGCTGCAGGGAAGAAATTGTAATGGAAAGCTCGGCAAGCTTCCACTCGACGCATCTAGGCTGTCGGTCATCAGGGAAGCCGTCTATCATATTTACTCAGTTCCTGACATATCGAAAACCGATATATGGAAGAAATGCGTCATAGCGATCGACGAATCGATACGAAGACCGAAGTCTAAAACGCCCAAGAAACGCCCTGTGTACGTGCAGCTGCCAAGCATGACAGATCTCCATCTTATTGCAGAACCAACCGACACCTGATTCTTTTTACAGCTTACTTAAATTTAAAAAACAGAGACAGTTTGTAACTTGTCGATTTTATAAACAAACTACCAAAGGTGTTGTTTAGATTTTATTTGAATGATTCAACCTGAAGTAAATGTGTTATGTATAAATATAAACAAGAACAGAAATTCAGTAACTTGTGGTATAACATCTGCCTAAAATGGGCAAACCTCCCGACATTTCAACCTAGACCTTTGGACCAAAAAACATCGAGAAATGTCTGTTTTAGGCAGTTGTTATACCAAAAAAAGTTATAATAATCCGCAACATTTGATGAACTGATTAAGCTGTTAGCTGCATGGTAGTGACTAGTGGTATAGTATGCAGTTAATAAATAAAATATTCGCATATGGGTTTTCAACAGTGAACAGTTACTATCACCACTGACGATAAATGAAAAAGAAAACACGATAAAACGAAGTTCAACAGAGGATGCTTTGGAAACATACTTTACTCTTTAGTATGTTCGCCGTATTAAATGAATCTTGAATTTTTATATTCTACATAGTAATGACCCGAGTCAACTTTCCACTGATCCAAGTCACCCAATACTCTTACTTCAATGAAAATATTTGTCATAACTCATAAACTGACACCCAGCTTTTACAGCAATTTTTTTATATAGCTAGCGCTTATAGTAATTGCGATTGGCCGATTCGTGGTCACATGCCTTCGGATAAAATGTTAAACTCCCGCGAAATTGTTGCCTGCCACCATTGAAGTAAATACAACTTGTTGTATTTACTTCAATGCCTGCTGCTAAAAATAAAATGGTGGTGAAACTAGCTTTAAGGATGGGCTGCTGTGTTAAACCTAGGCCTAAATCAGCAGTTTATTAGAGTGCCTATTTTAAAATCATGCCCAACCAATATCCAAATATTTTACCAGACACAATTGTACAAATTTACAGTTGTAAATGAAATGTACAATTGTACAGGTCTGGTAGAAAATATTACCAAAATTAGACAAGCTGTTGTGTATGGCAACTCACTAGTCCATATTTGGCAAAAGTTTCCCATGGATGTATTTCTCCCAACCAATTAGAATCCAGTAATTTTACTATGCTAATAAAAACACTGCATGCATGCATTGTGTATATATATTTACCATTTTCACCCATGTGTGTAAATAGATCTTCCTTGTGTTCTGATAGTTGTTGAGTTGATTGGAGAATTTTGTCCATATCCTATATTGAAAAAGAGGATTAAAATAGATATAATCATAAGCCCCATACAGTTTACCTTGACAAACTTTCTTGACCAGTTTTACAATAATATGATAAAAGCTGTGATAAAATGTCTGTATGACCGAATCTCAAAACAAAAATTATAAAATTTAAACCCGCTCAATTAAGCAAAAAACCCACTTGATTGGCTCGAAGATATTGTTGCAAATAAAACTTGGTAAGGAAAACTTGTCAAGGAAATCTTGCCTGTCTGTATGGGGCTTAAAATGCACTAGTTGCTGCAATAATATACACGTACTGCAAATTACTTAATAAACTTGTAACTCTTTATGCAAAAAACCACATTGTTTTGACAAATTATAGTCTGACTGTGTTAAATTGTGCAGTGTGTTAGTAATTGTGCACTGTACCTGTGTGGTGAGCTTTTTAGTACCTTTTTTCAAAGCTCCTAAAAAATATTGGTAATTTGTAATACAATGCATTTTATTGGGCTTACTGCAAGTGAATACATGCATCAGTAGCGGGTTTAGACTTTAGTGTTATAAATTGTTCCCTAGAGGTGTGTATGTAACTCATTAAAGTTGATTTAGAAAAATTTCCACCAAATATTATGTATACAAAGAAAACTCCGTAATTAATTGCTTCTGATTTTAGGATGGCCCTACCCCAAGTAACATTTGGCCCAAAATTATATACTGTATTTCTAAGAAAAGTCATCTGGTGATTCAAAATGACATGCTATGGCAAACGGTCTATATAGTAATTCACAAAAAATGGCCATGTGATCTAATGGTTAAACAAGGTTTAGTATTCTTGGTGGGCATCAAGGTTTATACCGCACCGCACCTTCTTTGTTGTCAACCAAAGAATTAAGGAAGTCTTGTGGAGACATCAAACGCTTTCCCCGATATTCATAAGAAGCATATTCTTCAAACTTCATTTGTTTTAACGTTAAATCTGTCTTAACTTCCGGCACATCTTCGTCGCTGGTCGCAGCGGATAATACAAGAGGATTTTGCGATATACCGGAATATTTTGTTTTTACAAGCCCGTAGCAAGTTCCAGTGACAAATGCACCGGCCACGCCAAGCCAACGAAGCTGAGGGCTGTTTAGTCTACTGTAGTTCGTAGTTTTGTGGTAAAATCGTCTTGTAAGAAAGTTTTTAACATGATTGGATTGATTGTGACTGCAGAGCCTCTTGGAAAATGGTAAACTACTAAATATTCTATAACCAAAAACATTCGACATTTTGAATTTCACAAAAAGTATTTAAAATTTAAATGCGACATCCCGCGCGATCGCGCAGCACTTAAATTTCGCGGTTGCGCGCGTGGTCCTTCCCGAAAAGGTAATAGCCTTCTGAAGTGCTTACGTCACACAGTTTTCTATCTATACAATTTTGTCCCACTTGTTTCCCAGATTGCATTGCGATTCATTGTTCGAGACCGACATGACGTAAGCACCTCAAAGGTCTATTCTCATAATATATGTTGTGTTCGCACTGCTTGTCTCAACCATACTTGTGATCTAGCAACATTAGGACGTGATTAGGACTAGAGCGGTGTTGTGTTGCAATTGTGCAATAATGCAAATTTTAATGAGGTTATTCAATAACCAAAGTTAATAGCGAGGAAACCACGAGTGATCCGGAAGTTAGGTGTTCCTGTCGAGGTGCGCTGCGTCAGCCCACGTGTTAAGCCGGTTTTCCACTAGCGATATTTTTCGAGTGAATCGACATTTTACTTTTGTTTCAGAGCTCTCAACTGCAACCATCTGGAACAAATTGCTCAAATACAAAGGAATAAAGTTGCTTCGTGCGACGTGCAAGCTTAAGAAAAAGTTTAAATACCCACCGTCCCACCCTGTTCCAGAAAGGTAAACACCACTAGTATCCGAGTGTGGTTGGCACTTCAAGATACCATTGGCATTGATCTTTCCTTAATTTGGCATGGATCTTTCCTTCATCCAAGTACCAGTGCTATTTCCCAGGCCACCTGCGACCTTGCCTCGTTCCCGGGCCACCTCGGACTACAGCCTGCACCTAACCTTCCAAATTGGTAAGTAAGCAGCGGGGACTAGGGTCAACCTAGATATTAAATATAACAATAATTACTCGCGTAAGGATTGGTCAAGAATTGGTGAAGGTATAATATTGGCTTATGGCTTCCTCAAGTTGGCTTGTGGCTTCCTCAAGTGAGGAAGCTGAAATTCAAAAATTATCGAGGATAAAAAATTCAGTAAGCACAAAAATAATCAAGAAAAGTTTGTAGAGCTATTTTTGAAAATTACTTAAAAGCAAAAAATTCAAATTTCCCACAAAATATATAGCGGCTGGAAGAACAAGCCGTTATACTAAAGAAATTTTACGTTGAAGTCAGAAAAACAAACTGAGCACTGTACACGAAAAGTTCATTGTGTTCAATCGATTTGGTTCACACTGATCACACAGGTATTTCAAAGCTCTTCAAAACATGATATCATCAAGGACAAAGAGTTTTATGAAGTTAAATAGCGTATACCAAGCTCAATGTACAGCTCTGAAGAAAAACGGACTTGCGAAAACTAAACATAAACCTCTAATAGCTGACGAAGACGTTAAAAAGTTGTATAAAACTAATAAAAGCGGCGCGTTTAGCACGAACAGCCCGATTACATTACATTAAGTTGTTTATTCACTTTCAAAATTGATGATTTTCGAAAATTTTCTAAAATGTGTTACATGCTAAAAATGGCTTCAAATATTTACTAAGGCTAATGTATTTCGTTTTTGAACATATTTGTTTCGAAGCAATGAAAAATTCAACAATATACTGATTTTTGCCAAAATAGTGACGGACATGCATGTAACCCTTTTGGGCCAAAATTTTCTGAAATGTCTTAACATGCAGCAAATGAATTACAACCCTTACCATTTTGGCTCAGTGAAATTTTGAAGTTAATGAAAGACAGTGCAGTTTTTTATAATTTCCTACCCTGAATAAATATCCCAAATCTATCAAATTAAAACACCAAATATATCGAAATCTATCAAATATCAAATACCAAAATCTATCAAATTAAATATACCAAATCTATCAAATTCCGTTTTTCAAGCACTAGCTACTAGAGCATCAGCGCTTGGTGTTAAAGGCTACATTTATTTATTTTTACCTAAATCCCTTTTCAAAGTCATAATTGAAAATATAATCGTCTCATTCGAATCACCGACCAACCATTGTCTTCACCACTAGACTAAGACTGAGCAAGCACTTGACCATTTAAACAGTGTGCATGGTTATCCATGTTAAAATATTTGATTTCATAACCAAAGAATGGTTATATTTTTTAATGTTTGTATATATATGAACTATATGAGCACAAACATGCTTGCAACTTTACATATATATAGGACGAGATTTGACCATTAAAACAGCGTGATTATCCCATATCAAAATATTTGACATCATAACTAAAGCATGGTTATAATGGTTATATTGTTTAATGTTTGTATATGAGCGGCAAATATGCTGGAAACTTTATACATAGGACCAGAATTAGACCATTTATAGCCTTCTACCGCAACCACCGTTTCTAATGGTGGCGTATATTGAACTGCAGTATTAAAACTGGTAAAGAAACACGGAATGCGGCAGAGATTGCTGCATATAACTTACAAATTTGTATTTTATTTTCAAAGTTTCTAAAAGTTTCAGAGTTGCGGCCATTAGGCATTAGTATTGCAGTATTGCTTGATTAAAAAAAATTCGTACCCTCCAAGATGAATTACATAAACTTAATTAACAAAGTAAATTGTCATCGCAATCCCAAAAAGTCTCTTTATGTCGTTGGAAATATTGAATTTTAATCACTGAGCTCTATGATTTTAATTGAAGAAAGAAAATGTTGAAAGTTCTATAGAATTCCAAGTTTTTCGTTTCCATTTCATTTACCTTAATATCAAAATTTCCATGAAATATGGAAATTTCCATCAAAGTGGAAACCCTGTTGCGACTCGTCGCCAGTCGTCTTTTTTATGAAATTTCATACGGCTATAGTGATTTCAGCATACGTTTTCGCGCTCCAGTTGATCGTAACTGCATGATATTTTATAAAAAGAACACTGCGGACGAATCAGTATTTATAGTCGTTAGTTTTAATTCCACGCTCAACTGGAGCTGAAATCGCAGCAACACACTTGACGGTTAGATGAAAATCCTTTCAAAGAAAGCGAATCTGTTGAATACACAAACCACGCCATCAGAGCGGCCACAATTAGTACAGTCCTTGATAGAAACGGTTATTAAGAAACAACGGGTGTGACTGTATGTATCCCTCTAAAAAACCTGCCATGCATGTTGTATTAAGCACGTGTCGCGTTATACAGAATAAAGGCACGTACACTGAAGGGCAACTCAGCCTGGCTCAGAGCATGACTCGCAATATACATATTATATAAATACACACTATACTGTTTGTCTACTGACAAGAAAAAGGTGATATTATTAAGTTCCGCAGGTTCCGTAACCTCCGCAAGTTCCGCAGTTTCGTGGTCTGCAGTTCCGTTAATTAGTCACACCCAGAAAAGAGACATATTACGTCCGCGAGCGGCCACAGAAACGAGAGCAGTATCAAAAGTTACCTTAAAAATCTTGATAAGACTTTGACGAAACATAAGTACATTACGACATTATTGCTAAATTTTCTACATGCGTGCATGATGCATGCATGATCAGCTAGATTCAGGGTACATAAAAAATGTCAGTTTTTCAAATAACTCTGGAATTGTAAATTTTGTAATTTTTTACGTTACGGTATGTTGTCTCGAAACAACTTTCAAAAATTCTGATGTTCACTGCATACATTAACAGTATTAACTTTAGTTTAGGTGTGAGAGTCCATAATTAAAATGCCTGTGGCTGTGTTAGAAAGTTGTAAACCGTTGATGAATTAAATTCACTGTTGATTGATGTTCATTTCGATGACTATTTTTACCGAATGATATAGAATTATTAGCTAAATTCCGACTCGTGCATTTCAGTCATTTCATAATGTAGTTTTCAAAAAAATTAATCTTAATATATTCAATCCATGTAATCCTTTTTCAAATTAGCCAAATTAGTATTGCGAACGTGGGCCACTCTATACGGATCGAAATATCTGTTATACTCATTTGTCTGTTTGTCTATATACTTCTCTGGACACAAAAATCTGCAAGTAGCTAAATGTCATGCATATATCTGTAGTTGTTACTCATTAATGTTGTTGTATAGCTGAACCGAAAATAAAGAATATACGTGTTCAAAGAGGATGCTCACAGAGACGAGATTGCGAGTGACATGCAGATAATAGATAAACTTAGTTTTGGCTAGCTGAAATAATTTTTTGATTTGTTGATGCCAAGAAGATTCTGCACGAGTGGTGTAGCCTATTTCTATTTCCATTCAGTATTTCATAACGACATTGAGCCTGCAAGGGCCTTTCGTGCATTCACGTCTTCTACATTATTTAAGCAATCATTTTTCTTGTTAGTTGAATGTTAGAAATTGCTTCCCTTGCATCGTGAAGTTCAATTTCAGTCTGTTTAATTGTTCGTTCAAATACTTCATTTACGCGTTTTAAGTCCATCATCTCTTTCTTCAACATTTGCTCGTCATCCTGGCTGTGGAATCCGCATGTGAAGAAGTACTTAGAACATTGAAATCCGCTTGTGAAGAAGTACTTGGAACATTGAGATCCGCATGTGAAGAAGTACTTGGAACATTGAGATCCGTTTGTGAAGAAGTACTTGGAACATTGTTCGTTTTATACTTGACTAGTGCCAGTCGGACTGTAGGAGCTCGTCGTTTCTTCGGCTAATCTAGTCTCCACTGAAATCTGGAAGGAATTTTGCCTTCCTCTACAAATATTCTTCCGTTCAAGGATTTCTTAAAGTCGTCACTCGTCAGGCTTAAAATGAAGAGAATTAACAAGCCTTCGTCTTGTCATGGATTTTAAAATAGTTGTTCCCTTCATCGCGCCTTATTGCATGAATCCACAGTTTACGCACGGTTTTATCTTTTGGCAAGTTGAAATATGAAACCTTTTCACCATTTGAGAGCCGGTAACCTTGTTGAGAACACAGAGGTACACTACAGTGCGATGGCATCCAAATTCAAACAAGAATTTTTACATGAAAAGCGTTTAAAGTTTACAGTACAATTTTGTAAAATTTTATAAATTGCGTAACATGTTCATAAACGTAATACACACCCTGACTAGCCTCGTTATCACGTTACTCGCCACAGGCTCTTGAGCTTTCAGCTCTTTTTCGAATAGGTGTAATAGATATAGCGACAGCCGACATCATTGATTCCTTTTGTAATAAGATATTGAAAGCGAATGTTGATTTGAAGTGTTCACAAAATCCAACAAGACGCGTGAAGAAGAGCAAACTAACTGCCATAATTGCGGAAAATAAAAGACAAAAACTGCTATAACGGAAGGTAGAAACTTTTTTGTGAGACTCATCATCCTGTATACACACTTCAGTTATATCGCATATATATATATATATATATATATATATATATATATATATATATATATATATATATATATACATATATATATATCTGCGGCGAGGACCGTTTTTGCAGTTGGCGTTAGTTATAACATTTCGTTACATTACTGCATTAATGACCAAAAAAGAAAGAAAGTAAAATTATAAAATAGAGAGTAACATTTAAACAAATTATGCCCAATTATGTGCATATACATAAAAATGACCGTGATAGCCTAAAATACATAGTTTAAAGAGGGGACTAAAGCCCGCTCTGCACATGTGCATGTGACTAAGTGCATGGAGTAGTTGATTTGAACATGTAATTATGAAACAAAAAAAAAACATTCGACGCTGACCCATCTACTCAAATCACTGATTAAAATGCTCTGTAATAATTGCGGAAAATTAACTGTCCTAATTGCGGAAAATTAAAGACAACAATTAATATAACGGAAGTTTGAAACTTTTGAGACTCGTCATCCTGTTTATACACTTTAATTATATGTATATATTCGACGACAACTGCTGGCCGCGGCATCGCGTATATATATAACAGTGGCGTAAGGACCGTTTTTGCACTTGCATGGCGTCAGTTCATATTGAAGTCCATATTGAAGAACGCAGAAAAAAATAGTGAAAGGAGTTTGGCTATACAATCGCGGACCTCAGGTGAACTTGTGAGCTATATGCATATATGCGAAATGGACGAATCAGGGTTGATTGAAGATAGATCAGTTTTTTATAACGCGGAATCCTAATGATTTCTTTTACAGAGTATAACTTTGATTTGATTGGATTCCTGTCAAATTGAGAAGAATGAAAGTTATGTTGGCTTTTCTATGCGTCGTGAGTGTGTTCATTGCATTTACGACTGCTCTGACCGGTACAGTTTATATCTTTCTTAATTTTAGGAATGCATGTTCGCGTTCTTCGTGATCATTTATGGTCCTTCCTGCTATCATCCACGCGCAAAAACGCACACTTTGCAACATGTCTTCATGATTGTGTTTAATGATTTCCGCACGTTTTTATCTGCTTTAACGACATGATGTATTATCAAATAAGATGAATAAATAAATATGATGTATTTGAAATGCATGAACCAATTCAAATTGGTTCTCACAATACATACCGAAATTAGAATGTTTTTGTCATTCTAGATGACGACAAAGGTCGATCTTTGCCCTCACCAACTGACGATGAAAAAGGACAGGTACATTTAAGCAGGGAACGTTCTCCACAATTATTCCGTTTTTTGCGCTCCCGGCGATGCCCTATCATCAGATTCCCGTGTCCTCAAATGCCAAAGGTTTGTGATAACATGAGAGACGCCATAAGAAAGGGGAAACTGAAGATTTTGCACAGGACAACGGATCAACGCCAGATACGAAGAAACAGGCGTGCGTCGGGATGTCGCAACCTTCCTCGTAAAGCTGGTTACAACTGTGACGAATACCCATTCGCCTCTTCTTTTGAGGGAGGAAGTGACGCTGTTGTGAAAATGGTACCTATTCGCGAGAACTGTAAACAAGGGGCAACGCTGGGTAACTTCTACAGGCGACACAGGATTGGACATGGAGATTGTTTTAGGGTCCGCGTGCCGTGATGCATCGATACATAGAGACTTTTTTAGCACTTTAATTTCAACCTCTACGTTATATATAGCACGTTTGAGATAATTTTTTTCATTTCTTTATTTGCTTTCCCTAATTATAGATTAAATAAAATTGAAATCATTCATACTTGTGGTTGTATTCATTATAGTAAAAAAGAATGCTGTTACCAAAATTCGTATATCTTCATACGGTTTTATATGGCGAAGTGGCTGCGGTTTAATCACGAAAAATACGCATGGGAAGAAAATCGCTTTTTGACAGGGATATTTATTTGCTTTGCCCAACAAGTCCGCGCGTGTATTCATTGTTACACAATTAAGACACATTTTAAAGGAAATTAATATTTCAATGCATAATATGTATATGACGTTAAAACATACTATAATATAGAATGGATTAAGCAATAATGAATAAGTTTGATTCACCAACATCCATTAGATTAAATACACAGGACGTATACTATATGGGTATGTAGCTTGTGCATTAACATATCCTCACAACTACAAATATATGCATGTATACTGTTGTCCACTTACTTTTTCAAAATATTGAATACAAAAATAATTGTCAATATATCAAACCATTATTTTCTTCTTTTGTCTTTTTGTCCCTGCGCCATTAATGTTTCTTGCTTCTTGCGTTGCTCAAAAAGATTAATTTCTTCGTCCTGCATTAATGACCAAAAAAGTAAAAATAAAGTAAAATAAAGCAACTATAAGCAACTAGAAAAAAAACACATACCAATTGTTGTTGCTCGTGCTGAATGTTTTTCTTCTTCTCGGCTTGTTCCTTCTTAAGATGTTTAAACTTTGCATAAAGCTAGAAAGCAAGAGACAGATATATAACAAACGATACACGCATGTAATTATTTGAATTAACATTCTCAAAATGGCCGATGATGTACAGTATATATTGGTTACTATGGAAAGAAGATTATTCTTCCTATATCTGGACGTGTTTTTATCGTCACGGCTAATTTGTTCAAGATGAAAGAACACTGCGGACGAATCAGTATTTGTAGTCGTTAGTTTCAATTCCACGCTCAACTGGAGCTCAATTAAATCGCAGCAACACACTTGACGGTTTAATAGATGAAAATCCTTTCAAAGAAAGCGAATCTGTTGAATACACAAACCACGCCATCAGAGCGGCCACAATTACAATCCTTGATAGAAACGGTTATTAAGAAACAAGACATATTACGTCCGCGAGCGGCCAGAGAAACGAGAGCAGTATCAAAATTTACCTGCATGGCTTAAAAGTCTTGATAAGACTTTGACGAAACATAAGTACATTACAACATTATTGGTAGATTTTCTACATGCGTGATGCATGCATGATCAGCTATATTCAGGGTATACATAAAAATTTTCAGTTTTTTAAATAACCCTAGAATTGCAAATTTTGTAATTTTTCACGTTACGGTGTGTTGTGTCAAAACAACTTTCAAAAAATCTGGTGTACACTGCATATATTACCCGAGTATTAACTTTAGTTTAGGTGCGAGGGTCCATACTGATTAAAATGCCTTTGGGTGTGTTAGGAAGTTGTAAACCGTTGATGAATTAACTTCACTGTTAATTGATGTTTACTTTGATAACTATTTTTACCGAATGATATAGAATTATTAGCTATATTTCGACTCGTGCACTTCATTCATTTCATCAATGTAGTTTTCATAAAAATAATCTTAATTCATCCAATCCATAAAATCCTTTTTCAAATTAGCCAAATTAGTATTTGCGGTGTTGCTACTGCGAGCGGGGGCCACTCTACGGCTCGAAATATCTGTTGTACTCAATTGTCTGTTTGTATATACTTCTCTGGACACAAAAATCTGCAAGTAGCTAAACGTTGTGAATTATCATGCAGTTATCTGTGGTGGTTACTCATTAATGTTGTTGTATAGCTGAACCGCAAAATTAATAAAGAATATACGTGTTCGAAGGGGATGCTCACAGAGACGAGATTGCGAGTGACATGCAGATATAGATAAAGTTAGGTTTGGCTAGCTGAGGTAATTATTTGTTTTGTTGATAGCAAGAAGATTCTGCACGAGTGGTGTAGCCTATTTCTATTTCTACGCAGTATTTGATAACTACATCGAGCCTTGAAGGGCCTTTCGTGCATTCACGTCTTTTACATTATTTAAGCAATCATTTCAGTTTCACAATTATCAATCTTATATAACAAGAGCTGGATTATATAGATGTTACGAAATGCGAATATATAATGTAATTTAGCATTGAAAATATATAGAAGGTCAATATAGACGAGGAAATTACTTGGGGAACAGTGTCACATAAAATGACGTGTAAAGTAAATATTATTATGACCCTTCGGAATCACAAAATTACTTTTCCTGTCATGAGGTTACAGCCCATGGGATTTCCTCCCAAACAATAGTATGTTGTACAAAGTACAAGTGTCACGACTCAAGAACATAAGTTTTAGGCGGATACTAGTTTGTGTCAATCATTTCTTTGACTTTGTTATATTTTGCTCGGTTAAGCACTTAAAGCCTTACGTCATGAAAAGCTTAATTCGATCAAATTATTAGTAAAATAGTTTGTAAGTTAAGATTCGGTTCACAGAGTAATAATTTGATAATTGTACTTTAAGTTAATGATAAATATTTTAAGTTTTAATAGTGATCGATTAAGTAAAAAACCAACTCGACTAGTGCGTCACCGCCCTTAAGTAAACAAAGTATGAGAGCTGGATCGAGCTTCTAACGCCAACACATACTTGCAACCTACAACGCTGATTGGATAGAACGAACCGCACCACCTTGCATAGGGTGTCTTCAAGATCCCCTCAAATTTTATTATATATATATATATATATATATATATATATATATATATATATATATATATATTAATATATATATATATAAATATATATACATATACACATATATACATATATATATATATATATCAATACATACTGCGTTTGCGTTTTAAAAACGCTAAAATATCTTCAACTATTTTAATATAACTGAAGAATACAAGCTAACTCTTTAGAAACTTCGTCGCCACATTCGTCTGGGTCGTTAAATAAATCTGAATCTGTGAGAGCATTTAAGTCTAACTCTGAATGAACAGCAACTTCCACATCGACATCATCTGCAGTTATAGAGCGAGTAGGGTCGTAACCGTCTTCACTTGCAAGAAGCAATTCTTCCTCTCTATGAGACAAACCAGTCTCGGTAGACAAACAGTGGACCAAACGGTCAACTGATTCTGTTAAAGCATTGAGCCGAAGCTCTACCGAAACCGTTGGAGCTACACTACCTTCCGCAGAAGGATAGCTTGGCTCGGTTTCAAGTATTTGTGGTTCTTCGTCCGCCATGAGTCTACTGAACGGACGATTTAACTGAGCACGTGAAAGAAAGAATGGCGTGGTTGTGTGTAGCTGCCAGCTATCTACTAATCTACCTGGCCTTATTTGCATCACAATGGCTTTAAACGTCGTGGTGAACTGGAACCGATGATGGAAAATGCATAATGAATCCCGGAGTGTGAGACATGGTACGAAGGAGAATTCCCCCTTTGTCTAACTTTCTCATGATGTTGATCTATCAACATAAATTTAAGACCTACATACCTTAATACCTTCCACGTATTGTGGATAATTTTGGTTACAAAAAAACATTACAGCTATGGGCCCTAAAAATGCCTGCTCATATGCTGATATTGTAACGGGAGAAATTGATAAATAAGTTTTATTATCGCAATCTATTTATCCCGAACTCAAAATGCTGCTTTCGGTTTCGAGATGACACTATTGTTTTATGGCGAGGTTCGGTGGAACGACTCCAAGCATATTTTCATGACCTCAATACATTTACTGTTAACCATCATCAATTTACTATGGAGATCGGAGGAAAAAGTTTACATTTTCTGGATCTTTTGATTACCATAGTGGACAATAAGCTTTGTACATCTGTCTACAGTAAGCCTACGGATGCCCATTTATTGCAAAACTGAGGGGTTGCATTGAGATTGCGAAGGATATGTTCGGATGAGGATGAATTTAAACAAAAAAGTAATTATAAAGAGTACTATCAATATCTGATTGATTGTGGGCATGACGGTGAGCACGTTCGTAACGTACTCGAAGAAATTGGAGGTATATGACACGTCAGGAAGCGCGTAGGAGTAAACGTAAGAACGAGGGCAGACCTTGCGCCTCCACTAGCAAGTTCAATCCTCAAGCACCGGACACTTGCAAAATATTTCGTTGGCATAGAAACATTATTCAACATGATGGGCTGGTTAAACAAATTCTGCCGGAAGGTGCTATTCGTGTTTCATATAAACGGTCTAGCAATTTAAAAGAGTTATTGGCTCCTTCTAATCCATTTAGAACTAAGTAGTAAGGAGCTAATTGTTAAGCGTTGCTTTGCATGTACGGCCATGGCCGGGAGGTATGATTGTTGTAAAAACTTTCTCGTCCCCAGTGTGTCTTTTCGTTCTATACCATCACTGGTAGGTCGTACAATATTTGCAAGTCGCTTACGTGTACCTCGCAGAATGTTGTTTATCTAGCCCATGCATTGTGTGGCTTGTGATTTTCAAGGATTTGGTCAACTGCTAATTTTAAACTTAGATTGGCTAATTACAAGCACATTTTAAGCATAAGAAACGAACGTGTGTGATAGTTAATCACTTTATCGATTGTCATGGGGCTGGTCACTCAAGTCTTAAATTTATGTTGATAGATCAACATCATGAGAATGTTAGACAAAGAGAGAATTTTGGATAGGTACCTTAATTACCAACTTGAAAGGTTTGAATAGTAGCCACGGATGACCCTGATGGCCTAAAATACATAGTTTAGAGAGGGGACTAAAGCCCGCTCTGTAGATGTCTGACAAAGTGCATCGAGTAGTTGTTTTGAACATGTAATTATGAAACAAAATAAAACATTCGACGCTGACCCATCTACTGAAATCACTGATTAAAATGCTTAGCGAAAACCATCAATACCATAAAGATTGTTAAATTGTCGATATTTGCTGATTCTAATCTATTTGGCTTATTTCATGATTGGCATGTAACAAGCTTTTTTTTTCGCAGCCACATGCCCGAAATGAAATTACTCATACCAAATGTTAAAACATACCAATCTATCTTATATAACTGGAGTTGGAGTATATATATAGATATAGCAACGATGGACTTATTGATTCCTGTTGTACGTTGTAATAAGATATCGAAAGCGGATGTTGATTTGAAGTGTTCACCTGAACAAAATCCAATACAATACAACAAGATGCGTAAAGAAGAGCATGCAAACTTTGGCAAATGTACAAACTGCCATAATTGCGGAAAGTTAAAGACAAAAACTGCTATAACGGAAGTTTGTAACTCTTTTTTGTGAGACTCGTCACCCACTCATCCTGTTAATACACTTCAATTATATGTATATATTCGACAACAACTGCTGACCGCACTCGGCATCGCCTATACACGCCTAAAAACGATCAGGTTGATGCAATATTGATATGAACAGGATGGAACAATGTTGTGCTGCCCACATTGTTCAGAGTTGTTATCAACATCGAACAATATTGTCACACCCGATTCAGTTTCAACAATATTTATGAAACAAAATAAAACATTCGACACTGACCCATCTACTGAAATCACTGATTAAAATGCTTAGTGAAAACCATCAATACCATAAAGATTTAATTGAATGTCGTTATTTGCCGATTCTAATCTATTTGGCTTATTTCATGATTGGCATGTAACAAGCTTTCTTTTTCGCAGCCACATGCCCGAAATGAAATTACTCATACCAATTGTTAAAACATACCAATCTATCTTATATATAACTGGAGTTGGAGTATATATATAGATATAGCAACGATGGACTTATTGATTCCTGTTGTACGTTTGTAATAAGATATCGAAAGCGAATGTTGATTTGAAGTGTTCACGTGAACAAAATCCAATACAATACAAAAAGATGCGTGAAGAAGAGCATGCAAACTTTGGCAAATGTACAAACTGCCATAATTGCGGAAAGTTAAAGAGAAAAACTGCTATAACGGAAGTTTGTAACTCTTTTTTGTGAGACTCGTCATCCACTCATCCTGTTAATACACTTCAATTAATTATATGTATATATCCAACAACAACTGCTGACCGCACTCGGCATCGCCTATATATATCAGTGGCGTAAGGACCGTTTTTGCACTTGGCGTTAGTTATAACATTTCGTCAGAAAAGTCCATATTCAAGAACGGAGAAAAAAATAGTGAAAGGAGTTTGGCTATACAATCGCGGACCTCAGGTGAACTTCTGAGCTATATGCATGCTAATATGCGAAATGGACGAATCAGGGTTGATTGAAGATAGATCAGTTTTTTTTAACGCGGAATCCTAATGATTTCTTTTACAGAGTATAACTTTGTTGATTCGATTCCTGTCAAATTAAGAAGAATGAAAGTTATGTTGGCTTTTCTATGCGTCGTGAGTGTGTTCATTGCATTTACGACGCCACTGACCGGTACAGTTTATATATCTTTCTTAATTGTAGGAATGCATGTTCGCGTTCTCCGTGATCATTTATGGTCCTTCCTGCTATCATTCACGCACAAAAACGCACAATTTGCAACATGTCTTCATGATTGTGTTTAATGATTTCCGCACGTTTTTATCTGCTTTATAAACGACATTATGTATTATCAAATAAAATGAATCAATAAATATGATGTATTTGAAATGCATGAACCAATTCAAATTGGTTCTCACAATACATACCAAAATTAAAATGTTTTTGCCATTCTAGATGACGACAAAGGTCGATCTTTGTCCTCACTAACTGACGATGAAAAAGGACAGGTACACTTAAACAGGGAACGTTCTCCACGATTTTTGCGCTTCCGCCTTCGTCGAACTCGTCGACCTCATCGATCTCGTCGATCTCGTCGATCTCGTCGGCCGGCTTCACGATGCCCTACGATCAGATTCCCGTGTTCTCAAATGCCAAACGTTTGTGCTAACATGAGAAACGCCATAAGAATGGGAAAACCGACGGTTTTGCTGAGGACAACGGACTCATCGCAGATACGAAGAAACAGGCGTGCGTCAGGATGTCGGCAGCTTGGTCGTAGAGCTGGTTACAACTGTGACGAATACCCATTCGCCTCTACTTTTCAGGGAGGTAGTAACGCTGTTGTGAGATTGGTACCTATTCGGGAGAACTCTATCCAAGGGGCAACGCTGGGTAACTTCTACAGGCGAAACGGGATTGGACATAGAGGTTGTTTTAGGGTCAGCGTGTAGTGATGCATCGATACATGGAGACTTTCTCAGCACTTAAATTTCAACTTCTACGTTAAATATAGCACGTTTGAGATAATAATTTTTTTTCATTTCTTCATTTGCTTTCCCTAATTATAGATTAAATAAAATTGAAATCATTTATACTTGTGGTTATATTCTTTTAGTAGAAAAGAATGCCGTTACCAAAACTCGTACATCGTGATACGGTTTTATATCGCGAATTAAGTGGCTGCGGTTTAATCACGAAAAATATGGGAAGAAAATCGCTTTTTGACGGTGATATTCATTTGCTTTGCCCGACAAGTGCGCCGCGCGTGTATATTCATTGTTATACACAATTAAGACACATTTTAAAGGAAATTAATATTTCAATGCATATTATGTATATGGCGTTAAAACGTATTATAATATAGAATGGATTAGGCAATAATGAATAAGTTTGATTCACCAGCATCCATTAGATTAAATACACAGGACGTATACTATATAGGTAAGTAGCTTGTGCATTATAACATATCCTCAAAACTACAAATATATGCATGTACTGTTGTCCACTAACTTTTTCAAAATATTGAATACAAAAATAATTGTTAATATATCAAACCATTATTTTCTTCTTTTGTCTTTTTGTCCTTGCGCCATTAATGTTGCTTGCTTCTTGCGTTGCTCAAAAAGATTAATTTCTTCGTCCTGCATTAATGACCAAAAAAGAAAAAATAAAGTAAAATAAAGCAACTATAAGCAATAAGAAAAAAAACACATACCAATTGTTGTTGCTCGTGCTGAATGTTTTTCTTCTTCTCGGCTTGTTCCTTCTTAAGATGTTCAAACTTTGCATAAAGCTAGAAAGCAAGAAACAGATAAAAAAACGATACACGCATGTAATTATTTGAATTAACATTCTCAAAATGGCCGACGATGTACAGTATATATTGGCTACTATGAAAAGAAGATAATTCTTCCTATATCTGGACGTGTTTTTATCGTCACGGCTAATTTGTTCAAGATGCTGAGAATTCTGTTTAATCGTTTGATTGTTACAACACAACAATACCTCCTGCTCTTCTTTTTTCAGTTCTGCTTCCTTGCTCTTCACCTTCTTAATGAAACTGCTTCTCATTTCGTCTTCACGCTTCTGAAGTTCACCCATGTAATCTTTGCGTCGTTGTTCATACGTTTCTTGCAAACTTTAAAAAATAAAAAAAAATACTATAAGTATATATGACTGCATGTGTAGGCCGCGAACTTTGTTTCGAAATAAAGAAATCCTCACGAATCACAGAAACGTTGCATGCCTGACAAAACATGCATGCTATATAACTCATAAATTTGGCTATTAACTTATGATGGTTCTGTATTGTAAATATGTTTAAAAAATTAATCCATGCATTTTCATTCAGAGCTCATTCTGAACGCAAGGATTGCATGCATGATAGTGCTGTAGGTTTGCCGACTAAATCGCTCAGCCAATTTATACTCATAAAATTATTGGTAATTTTTTTAATAAATATGATGGTGAAATGCGGGGCGTATATATAGCGATGCATTTAGTTTTTTAGATACGGGATTTCACATGGTTACAAAACACTTCCAATCACCTTAGTGGTTGACTTTCGGAATCAGTGTCCGCGAAGCCCATTTCAGCAAGTTTGTTTTTACGGTACAATTCATAATGTTTTTCGTGGGTTGTCTCGATTAGATCGGCCATGTTAGTCCTGAGAAATAACAAATAACGAAAAGTGTTATCATTACGTTATATAGACGGCATACTTTGTTTACCTTCGACATACATACAATGGCATTGTTTGCCTTGATGTCCTATGTATATAAGGCATGGTATACCCTCAAAATATATAGGAAATTATTTAAAGTAATAGCGTTTACATATTAAATTGCCTCGCTTTTATGAACCATAAAATATTGAGATTAAACCCTATATATTGGGCTATAACGGCTTAATTTATTGATCAAAAAAACTGTGCGGGGTCAGTTTAAGAAATTGCTAATTAATAAGTGAAATTAAGGTATCTGAAATGGCATCTCAGCATTCTGAGTGGACGTTTTGAGAAAAGTTCACGTTTGCATTTAGGAGTTTTGAAACAATTTCTCTGGAAACGTAGTTCTCAGTTTTAGAACTAGCCATTTCCAATCAGAGCTGCTTATTTTGAAAAATGGGAGACCATATACAATGATAAAACCTGAAACCAACAGTGCGTCTATATACCTTAGAAGCATCTCACGTAATTTAACGAAGTCGCAGTGAGTCTCGTTTTCAACTAAAGAAAAAAGGTGCAAGTGTTATTTCGAGGTTGCATTTCCAAGGACTAAACACCAAATTCATTTGACAACTATAATACCTAACACAGTGCCCCATGGATATTGTCGGGCACGAACTCTGTCTTTACCAACAGTCACTTCATCTCGACTGCCAACAACAGCGAACGGAATTTGTTCCTAAATCGAATGAAAAGTACATGCAGCAACCTTTGTAACGCCTTTTGAAAACACCTTATATTCATGAGAATAGTTAATGAGCTTTATACCCAACCAAATTTTGTGAATTAGGTCATATGCACACCCTGTATACCGGCCCCACAAAAATAAGTTTGATAAAAATTGATAATATCGCAAAAATACAACTACTATATAGTGTTTGTAACTGATTTACATATTTATTGCATAACTTTATTAATTTAATGTGTTTTAATCTAAAAGCAAAACAATATTGAATTAGAAGTAATGTTTACAACACGAGAGGCCGTGTTGTATCGAATATACATACAATCACGAGGGCGCAACTTGTGAAATGAATTTGTAATCAATAAGATTTTAACATGACTTAACATATAGCATGACTTACATTCATCGAGCTGTTAAGTTCGGCTTCTTTTTCATCATCGACCGGAAATTTGTAAATTTGCACATCATCTGAATTCAGTTCATCCATAATCTATAAAATGGTGATAAATGCAACGATATTAAAAAGTAGTAAAAAAGTTCACTGTACTGACTACTGTCGTATATAGTTATTCAGTCGTTTGTACGCCTATTATAGAAACAAGATATAAAGATTTTTTAGCCGCTGTCGTAGTTGTGTCCATTGCATGGCATCAGTAAGTTATATACCTTTTCTTTAAACTCCTTCAGCTCCGATTGCGAGATGGTATCAGCTTTAGCAATGATCGGGATGATGTTAACCTGTATACGGAACAAGAACACGTCTGTTTTACAGAAGGATAATCCTAAACACCAGCTACATATAGGATTTCTATGGTATATTCAATCCACCGAGTTTTCAGACAAATATTGAAAACGACAACGACATGAATATCAGTTATTCTGCATAAAAATTGCAATTGGTAATGGTGCTACAGACCTGCAGTTTAAACAAATTATTGACAGTAGGAGCTAGTTTCAGTTTTTCGTAGTTCCTTACATGTGTATATGTATAAATATATATTGTTTATCTTTGAAAAATACTAAATGTCTTTATAAAGAATTGGATTTAAACTCTTGTACGTAACAAGTGGAATTTCGTTTTAAACTAATTGGCATATTTGTCGATCTTACAATATATAAGCCAATCAGAATGCCTAAATTTTTAATACTTTGAAGTCACAATTCATGCTTTCTGATTGGGTTATTGAAAATGTAAACAAACCCGCGGATTGCTCTAAAACGAAATTGCCCCTTGTTTTTGAACGTGTGCATGAAGGACACGTATATATAGCTTCCGAATTACAATATGTAATTTTTACATATATATACCTTTTTATCCAACTGTTTCATACAGACCAGATCCAATGACTTCAAGCTGCAAATTGAAACAGTATATATATATAGTCACGCATTAACGTTTTAGAATGAAACCGCTTTTCCCATTTTCAAAAGCGTAGTACGATGGTCCTTGACAATTTGAGAATTCCACGTGAACGTTTGATTCCATGTAAATTAAATAATATATGTACAGTACATATACAATCTCAGCATACACTGTAAGTCGCGAAGAATACAACCGGAACTATGCATGCACCTTTAATCCTTTATGAATTTACGCCGTATTTGCACACATTTATAGATACTTACGAGTGCCCTGTTGGAGAAATGAAATAAAGGCAAGCGTGAATCCTGGTGTCGTGATAAGTGCTCAATGATCTTTTAATTTTTAGCTCTTCTTGTAAATACGCTTCGAACTGTTTATCAATGTATTCGACAACTTTCTGGTGGCTGTGAAATGTGAAAAATAAACATATATACTAATATAGCTATGCATTAATGGTATTATAGAGTCTATGTCTATATATATAATATTACACAATTCATTCACTGAACAACAGTCAATTCTAATTAACTCATGCCTGTCCTCTGTTGGGATTTCTCCTGTTTATAGCTTGGAAGTAGAAAACGAAGTACAATAGTGACAGTACCTGTCTGTTTTATCCACTTGATCTCCGTAGCCAACTGTATCGACAATTGTTAGCTTTAAATTCACATTGCTTTCTTGTATTTCTGCACAAACAAAAAAAATAACAGCAGAAGTTTTTACGTCAGTTTTCTACTGTGCGAACAAACAGAACTACATATTCCAATATGCACTGTTAATTTTCTACATAAAATAATGGCCGTTTTCACACTAGAGACGCATAATGTGTCTCCAGTATTTTTTGACTGATTATTCGTCTTCAGTACAATAAAGACGGACAACAGAGGCATAATACGTCGAGGAGATTAATGTTCAGTTTTTCGTCTTAGAGACGCATAACCAACGGTATATAGTTCGCCTAGACGGATAATGCGTCTGTTTGTCCGTCTTTATACTGAAGACGAATAACAATTCAAAAAATATTGAAGACGCATTATGCGTCTCTAGTGTGAAAACGTCCAATGACATGGTCATGGAATTTGAAAACGAATTACGTAGTATTGTGTTATGTCGGTATAGAGCGTGTATTAATTACAAGGCTAAATTAGAGGGGGGAAAACTTTGTAGGTCTATCTTTGTAGGTCTTGTATTTCGGCGAGCCTATAGAAGCAAATATTCCATAGTATCTAGGACGCTTAGAGTTTAATAGTTTGAACCGGACAACCTTATAATTAATTACAAAAATTACACACCATACATATGATCTTCAATACCAACATCAGGTGAATGATGCGTGTGAGGGACACCTGAAAATAATGCAATAAACCAAATTAGCAAATCAGGCTCATTATTAAAGCAGTTTTCATTGACATTGTGGTTAAAACTGTATAAGAAACTGTATAGTTGCAGTTAAAACTGCTAAAACTGTATAGTTGCCTCACATGTTCCAGATTACCTCTAACCAAACCCAAATAACGTTTTTGCGTCTATCTATTAGATTTCTTTAACAAAACAATCCTTATATAATCTGTAAGCCTGCAAAGTCTGCTATTTAACTGCATTTATTCTTAAAGAGAAGTCCTGTGACATTGTACCACGTGGTTACACAAATTTTTCGTTACCCGGATCGTGAGGGTTCAGTATATCAACACTGAAATCCCTTGCTGCTTATGTGCATTAAAAAGTTCACAATTATAGTCTAAAATTTCATAAATTACAGTATTCAATCCTACATTGTTCGTACAAAGTGGCGCCCGCCGCAAGGGGAGTGATCTTTATTAAGCTTATTCTACCGGTGGAACAAAAATACAATGTAAAAAGGAGGTTTGAAATGAAATTAAAATGTCGTTTTTAATATTTATGTCAAATATGTGGTCGTATAGTAAATACTTTTGATACATTTTTGGAGGCCATTGCATGATAGGCGCCAGCTAGTCTGTCCATATCTCCCATGGGACTTTCGAATTTGGTGGTCCAGGGTAAAGGCGCTGTTACACTATGCGATTTTCCTTGCAACTTGCAATGCGCTTCATTTTGGGAGGGATATTAATTTGTGAAGAGCGTTCGAAAAGCTAAGAAAACGTTAGCAGATCGTAAGAAATATTCATATTTGACAACCTTAGATGCCTCAGGAGTATAGATCGAATTGCATTGCAAGTTGCAAGGAAAGTTGCATAGTGTAACACCGCCGTAAGTCAGAATAAATTACTACACTACACCACTAATCCACTATATGAATAACCAATATTCAATAAAGTATTTTAAATTGGAAATTAGGCCGTGTAATTTGTTCGGACTTACCCTGAATCCACCATGCACTGCAGGTGTAACATGTTTTGGAAAGGCTAATAAGTTGTCGATATTAAACTATCGGTCGACAATAGAAGTGAGAAATTTCAAATCAAAAATAACTTGGCTCAACCCGTTTGATCAGGCTAACCTGATCGGACTTGCTCTCAGCGAAGTGGAAAATGGGAGCTAGGCCTAGGGGAGTGTTTGGAAGCCAGCTGATTATATTTGATGTTTTAAGGTACTTCCCGATTTTATTTCATTTATATATACAGTATCCGTAACAGTTACCGAAAATTATTTTTGCAAATCTGCTAGAGGAAAGCGACGGTATAGATTAAAATCTTCACATAGTCATAGGTATAACTATAAGCCATGAGGCTACGAGCGCCTGGTTTTAACAACGTCAATGACTTTATGTACATATAGGTACTGTAAACGTTTGCATTTTAAACAAAAGAATCCAGTAATACTTATTCGATAAAACTTTGTGATAAAGCTTTAAGTAAGCTGTGTTTCTGAGAGAATAAATATGAATTGAATTTATTCAACGAAAATTAGAGCCTGTAGAGGCCTGTTTTAAACGTCCTGCTTCTCATCTTCCGAACGCATTTAATAACAACAATAGATTAATTAACTATTAAACTCAGCACATATGAGAAACACGACGTTTAAAAAGGCCTGACACATTTAAGACAGATTGAGTTCATCCATAATCTATAAAATGGTGAAAGATTTTCATATGCCAAACATTTATTGTTTGTAAAAATCACCATCCAGTAAATGTTACTGGATAACCGAGTCAAGTTTTGACAGTTTACCAAACTGCACATGTGTGACTCATTATCCTATTACTGGAAGGATTACTCCTTGAATTTTGGAATTGTGACATGGAAAATTAATTTCAAAACACTATAATCTCTAGAAAAACTTTTTAAGATGATGAAAATTGTTTCACTATAAATAAAGCACTTTTAAACTTAAAACATTGCCCTATTCTTGATAAATCTTACTTGAAGGAAAAATACTATAGAATAATACTATTGAAATAAGGTTCTTCATCTGAATCCCAGCCTGTATGAAGATTATGACTCAGGGGCAGCTGGTATAGTATGTTATATTTCGCTAATGACTGTCTTTATCAAGAGTTTAAAATTTGTGATTTCATGAGTCTGGAGTTTTTTGGAGTTACTGGAGTTTCATTTCATAAGTCTAGTTGTAATGTTGCCTGACCATGACTTCAACATGTTGAACATGGATTTATTATCGAAAAAATAAGACTTGCAGCCTACTGCTCTGGACTTTGGAAATTAGGTCAAGCCCTGAAGAATCCATTAATTTACAATAATATATTATATAAAATTTTGGCCCTGTTCTATAATCAATCATATTTAAGAATCCTATGACATGCAACAATAGGCACTTATCTACCTTTCAAAGATTTTTATTTTTCACATTTGTTTGAGAGTTGCAGAAAATATGCTCAAAGATCATTATGCCTATAATTTTATAACTATTAATGTGGAATTGAACTCAATCTTGACTACTAAATTACACTTGGGATGCAAAGTATATTGATCCAACTACATAGAACACTGCTTTTGGGAAATGCACTATTCGGTGTACCAAATATAGTATTAAAATGAAGAAGGAAATGTCCAAAACTTGAACATAATTATGAAACAATAAAAAATCCTTAAAGGTGGGATTATCTACAATAGCAAGTTTCTACTTTCTAGTCAGTACTATCACAGTGAAATTATATGTTATACTTAAATAGCATTTCTAATTTCAAACCTGTTCATTGCATCTACTCTGATATGTGAAGGTATAGCATTTCTAATTTCAACCCTGTTCATTGCATCTGCATTTGATATGTGAAAGTATTACCAATTTTTAAATTTTAGCATGTAGTGAACTTACTGTCAAATGTTGTCTTGAAAAGACAATCCATTAATGTTGATTTGCCAATGCCTGTTTCCCCTATGAAAATAAATCAACTGGATAGTAACTAGGAAATATATTTATTTTCACTATGTAATTAATTTAGTATAAATAATCACATATGAGTAGAAAGACTCTTTAAAGTTTGCCTTTCTAACATGTTTACTTCCTATAAACAAATTGTAAACATGAACCAAAGAGTGATTATACAGTTGTAATGCCCGGATATAGCATAAAATGGGCAATCACTGCATCACTATACAATGAAAATCAATTTTTATATGGTACAAATTGAAATTAACCAGCTGTTAATAATTTACATTATAAATAACACGCCCTCTCGCTATGTTTCAAAACATCAACATTTCATGGTTTATCTATTATTGCTTTTTTTATATATATACTTCTAGTTCTAGAAACAATACTGAAACACAGGTGACGGGTGAATTTAACGAGAAGATTTATCCAGGTATTAAAAATCATTTCAATCACTAAATAAGTATAAAATAAAAGGAAAATTTGTGCAATATACACACAAAATTTGACCGGAAATGCCTCGCATAGTGGTTTTTACAGTGTCGCACAAATAATTTGATACATTACAAATGACAATCACACACAAATGACCGGTGAATTTATGTAAATCTGACGAAACCTTACTAACCTACACACAAGATATTAAAGTAGAATCCACAATTCACTCTTTTGTTGACAAGCTGATCAGGGAGGCTGACAAAGCCGACATTGCCAGCGAGTTTGAGATCGCGTCCGTCCTCTCCCTAGGTTTCATACAAAAATATATAAAAATTTAGAAAGTAGATATCTTGAGTGTTCTAAACATCCAAATTCAACTAAACTTATCCTAGTAACAGTAAAGTTATAGGTGATATTTACCAATTTTCTACAAACATCAACGGCGGACATTTTGACAGCACAAGTACCAGGTATTAATATTGGCGACAAGATAATGCCAGAAAAATATTTCGGCCGCAGTATTTTTTTTCGCCAAATTCGCAATAATAATATAGATACCCACATAAAATAAAACAAATGTCAAATGACAGCTTCGATGGCTAGTTCCTGGAACAAATTTCTAATATTGATATGCTTGAACGTTATAGACTTGACTGCATTACTGCAAATTTAGGTCCGATATGTATGATTATATGCTATTGCACGTAATAACCCCCAACCCGCCGACGAAGACCAGGACTTCCAAGAAGTAAATTTGTCACATTCAAACAGGGCCGACCATGGTCGAGTATACCGTTTTCCGACACATTTGACCATGGTCAAGTATACTGTTCTACGGCCATATTCCATGCTTGCAAGTTCAACTATATATAGATGTTTGTATATGAGCACCAAACATGCTTGAAACTTTAAATAGGTCCAGCATTTGACCATTAAAACAGCGTGATTATCCATGGTCGAGTATACCGTCTTCCGGCACAATCGACCATGGTCGAGTACACCGTTTTCCGGCCATATTCGATGGTTGCAAGTTGTAACTATATATAGATGTTTGTATATGAGCACCAAACATGCTTGAAGCTTTACATAGCATCAGAATTAGACCATTTAACCTGCGTGGTTATCCATGTCAAAATATTTGACATCATAACCAAAGCATGGTTATATTGTTTATATGGTTATAAGAAAGAAATTGCGAAAATCAAAGAGTCCTGTTGACATTGAAAAGTTGAAACAGTTACGTCGTGAATCCAAGATCCTTATCTGTAAGAAGAAAAGAGATTATGGAAACGTAAACATGTTAAAAGAGTCAATTTTCGAAAACCCAAGATCCAACAACAAGATCCAATCAAACTCAAAATTATTAAATTTCTAAGAAACGGACGATCGTATATCACCAACAGTCACGAGAAAGCTAATCTTTTGAATGCTTTTTTCACTCTGTTTTTCACCCCAGTGATATAGAAATACGACACCAACATACGACTATTTTAGAAATTCGTTCTTCGTCAGATCAGTAGAACTTTAGAACACTCTGCCATCTCATATCAAAGAATCTAATTCTGCAACTATATTTAAATTTCAACTTCAATGTTTTGTTTATTAAAATGTGACAAATTATTAGAAAATTAAAAAAAAATGTTTAATGTTTGTATATAACCAAAAAATATGCTTGCAACTTTGCATAGGAACAGCATTTGCATGACCATTAAAACAGCGTGGCCAAAATTACACCATGGTCGAGTGTACCATTTTCCTGTATATTCGACCATGGTCGAATGTACCGTTTTTCTGTATGTTCGACCATGGTCGAGTATTTCGTTTTCCGGTATATTCGACCATGGTCGAGTATACCGTTTTCCGGCGTCAGAATTAGACCATTTAACCTGTGTGGTTATCCATATCAAAATATTCTACATCATAACCAAAGCATGGTTATATTGTTTAATGTTTGTATATGAGCGCCAAACATGCTGGAAACTTTACATAGGACAAGCATTTGACCATTAAAACAGCGTGGTTCCTCTCATGATTTAATTTTTCCGCTTAAGACATGTTTGTATCTGAATAAACCGATTTCAGGTATACTCGACCATGGTCGAATATACCATTTTCCGGTATACCCGTGACCTTGTCGAATATACCGCTCTCCGGTATAGTCGACCATGGTCGAATATGCCGTTTGCCGTTTACCATTTTCCCCGCATATTCAGTCATGGTCGGGTACACCGGGAAACGGTATATTCGACAATGGGCGAATATTTATCATTGATAGACCTGCAGTGAGGAGGATTCGGCGAAATATTTCCCGAACTGGTGATAATCCCCGGAGCGGAGGGTCTATAAAAGATATATTATACCGAAAAAATATCGTGAACTTGTAGAATAGCCAAACATACTGTAAAAGCTGTTCATAAAAGTATTTCTATATATAGCCGTATTATATACCGTATAACGTATTTTAACATTAGTCAACTTTTTTTGTGTTTTCTCAATGTTTTTCGTCTAGAATACAGTTAATTTTCTCGCGAGAATCGTCAATTTCTTGATTTCAAACATACAGCAATTTACAGAAATTTACAAATTTGCACTTTTATCAGGTCCCGTATTGTTTTAAGTGGGACCGACGCGCAAACTCTATTGGACATTATACTTTTAAAAAAAAGTAGCCTATCATGGCCTTCTATCGTAAACAAGAATCTACCCATGATGCGGTCTCGCATGTCTACACATAATGATTACATTTATATTACTGCGTGCAGTTTGTCTGCAAGCTGTCAATCGCCACAGTCTGCATAATATACAGGGCCTTGTGTAGGGCATGGGAAAAGTATTTATTAATCCAATGATTGAAGTACGCGAAGTCTTAAGGTTTTACTAATCGCTTTAGCAACTTTATTCCTTCGCGTCGTAGAATCGAGTTCCTCCAAAAAAAAATTAGACAGTTAAATGTGGAGTTCATAGCCACCAATGTAACAACCCAAAATAAAATGTAGTCATCTGTTATATTGCTATGGGCTAATGTCAGATGTAAAATACAAAAAATCATTAGTGGACAATAGCAAATCGAGAAGCAACCAATTGCTAACGAACATGTAGATATACTTTTAAAGGTTATCCTCCGTCTTTTCAAACCAGTCGACTTTGTCATGCTTGGTGCAGCTCTGTCTTTTTTTCGTTTAGACCGCACAATGTTTAACATTTTGTAGTTCAAGAAAATGAAAATGAACAAGTGAAATAGAATACTAATAGATACATAGATGTTGTCAAATGCATCCATGTTTGAATGTAGTAATGCTGGCAAAAGGAGTAGCTCGAAGCCAATGCAAATTGCTAGGAACATCATAAGCCTTGACTTGGTCACTGATGTCTTATGGAAGAACGGGTATGCAAGTGCCAAAAATCGCTCGAGTGTGAGTATTAACAAAGAAAACATCGAAAAACTTGCAACGAGAATGCAAACGGATGGATATATCTTCAGTCGAATGAATTTGATTTCCCGATACAAATTCGTTGTAAGATTAAGGATTGTTTCCACTACGGTAAGTGGATGAATGATACACACTACAATAAGGTCAAAACAAGACAAAACAAAAGTTGTAAAGTACCAAATGCTTTTTCGAATTTGTGACGATCCTCTCAGACTGATGATGACCACCATATTCAATGACATCCCCGCAATCATAAAAAATACATTTATCACACAAAGAAATACTCCGTTGAATGAAAGACCTGGTTCCATTTTGACAGCCGTTACTGATATATGCGGGAAAATGGTTAAACACGGCGTCGCGTATTCAATTTAGCGGCTCTACAAGCAGTATATGCACCTGTTTCGTTCTCGTGAAAAATATTTATCTTCTCATTTTGACATAACACCTGTCATGGAAATATGAGAGGAAGCTAAACTTTTAATAAAATCTAAATTTATGCATGCATGCATATAAGGCCCGTTTTCACTTGCAATTCTAGGTGCAATTTTATATGTGATTTTCGTCTTTTGGTCCATATGAAGGAGTAGATGCGAATGCTCAGGGGACGGTTGTTTGAAAGCCGGATAGCGCTATGCTATCCACTGGATAGTGGTGACAGTTTTAAAGCAATTTCAATTGCTTTAAAATCGCCTGTTGTTGGGTATAACCTTGATTAAATATCAGTATTCGTAACTGAATCGAGGATCCTCTTTCATAATTGTTGGTTCCAAAGCTGAAGTATTGCTTTTCTTAAAATAATAAACCGAAAATGTTTATTGTAGCCATGCAAAGTTCTCACTATCATGACGCATGATTATATACATCTATTAAAGAAGTGATACAAACTGCATCCCACGAATCGACTGTCAGACGGCGAAGAGAAATATTGACATAATTTTATTAAAACTGCAGTCTTTCTGTCTTAAAATAAGTACCGCGTGTCCATGTACGAGAGCTTGCAGGTGCTGCATGCGGATCTTAACCCATGACATCGATATATCCATTCAACCTCGTTCCCAGGGCATTTTACCTTAATTTTGAGCACAAGATCTTGTAGTCTAATGGCCTCCCGAGTGGTAAATCGATTTTTCGAATCCTACCATAACCATTTTTCATTATGAACTTCGTGAAAAGGTTATTATAAAGTAAATTAAATAACTACAGCCATTCAGCACAAGATCTTCTAGACTAGTGGCGACGAAAATGGTCTCCCAAGTGGTAAATCGATATTTCAAATCCGTGAAAAGGATTAAGTAAATTAAATAACCATAGCCGTTCAGCAAAAGATCTTGCAGTCTAGTGACAAAGACAATGGTCTCCCAAGCGGCAAATCCAAGGTTCGAATCCCACCATAATCGTATTCTATTATGAACTTCGTGAAAAAGATAAAGTAAATTAAATAACCATAGTCGTGCGCAAAAGATCTTGTAGTCAAGTGGCAAGGACAATGGTCTCCCAAGTGGTAAATCGACGGTTCGAATCTTGCCACAACCGTTTTTTATTATATGAACTCATCGTGAAAAGGATACAGTAAATTGAATAACCATAGCCGTTCTACACAAGATCTTGTAGTCTAGTGGCGAGGACATTGTTCTCCTATGCGGTAAATCGAAGGTTCGAATCCTACCATTACCGTTTTCCATTATGAACTTCGTGAAAAGAATAAAGTAAATTAAATAACCATGACAGTTCAGCAGAAGTTTTTGCCGTCTAGTGACGAGGAAAATGGTCTCCCAAGTGGTATATCGAAGGTTCGAATCCTACAATAACCGTTTTTCATTATGAACTTCGTTAAAAGGATTAAGTGAATTGAATAACCATCGCCGTTCAGCACAAGTTCTTGTAGTCTAGTGGTCAAGTTATTGGTCTTATGTGTTGACTGTCGAGGGTTCGAATCTCGTTTTAGATGGAAATTTTCGTTATTGCTATTACATATTAAGGTTATGGAGAATAAGTTAGTGCAGGCTTCCAACAATCACCAGTTAGCCTTGTGGTAAAGTCGTGGGCTATGAAGTACAATATCGGGGTATCAAGAACAGGATGGCACGTTTCTCACAGCGGTAAAAAAATGGTAGGTATGTTGTTCGGGGGAGGTTTATACTCGCTTAATCTTTGGAAATCAAAGTTAATCTTTAGGGAAATCAGGGGATAGGTAGGGTGAATGAGGGGTATATGAGTACAAAAAGACTTAGTAATTGGGCGGCCGGCCGCGGCTTCCGGGGGCAGGAAAGAGGGTATAGGTGAGAAAATAGTATATAAAATGTTTAAGTCTTTTTGTACTCATTTAAACCTCTTTACCCCTATTTATCCTCCAATTTACTCCTATCTATCCCTACTTTTTCCTATCCTGAGATATCCCTAACTATCCCCTAACACAATTAAATGTTCGAAGTAAGCTTGCTTTGAAAGTGAGGAAAGCCGGGGGAAAGAGAACCCCCTCAGTCTACTCCTCGCCCAAGGCGAGGGCATATTCGCCCTCTCGCTCTACTCCTCTCACACTCACAAATTCTCACTTCATTACCTTGTTCTTTTTCGTTTTATTCAGGGCTTGAACCATTGACTGTATACTTGGTAGAACACCGTCTTCACCACTACACCACCAGCTCTTGTGGTGTAATCGTAGAGTTTTTTATTTTACTTTATCCTTTTTTGGAAGGAGCTTTGATGAAATAGAAGAAAAAAACATCCTCAACCCAAACTTGAACCTCCGCCTTTAAAATCAGAGAGCACTGCCTTCTCCAGGAGACCACACGTACCTGCGGTGAAAGGCTACACTTTTTTATGACTTAATATCTTTTTGGGTAGAATCTCAATGAAATAACAATTAAATAAGTTCATTTTAATGTTCATGATTAATTTTCTCGTCTAAAACGCACACGACTGTATCTTGTTCGTAGCTAGTAACCTAATATTAGCTATCAGTTCTGTTGTCCCTAAAATATCACATACAGGTATGAAGTGCTTTAAATCACCATCTTTTCATAAGTTGTTTATATGCAGCCCAAGTGAGGCTAATGGTTACGGTGCGATTGTTTTGTATTTTTAATGAAGTGAAGTCAAAGTAAGAATTAACAGTGCATTTCAAAATAGGTTTAAAAGAAAAAAGTACAAAAATTAAGAATGTATTTCAATGTGTATAACGCGTATAGTCATGAGGCAACAAACACCTGAACCTCGTACTCTCATAGATCACATCTGAAATCTCAATTGATAAGCAAATATCCAGTTAAACAGCATTGACTATTTATTTCTGTAAGGCTTTGTTGTATACAGAGTCGAAATACTAGCTTGTCTAGCTGGTTCGTCGAATATTAAATACGCTAAGAAAAACGAAGTCGATGTTCTATCATGTTCAGTTCAAAGCACAAGTTTCCGCAGTTAACCGCGGTAACAAACAAACAGCAGCTTAACAATATTACAACAACGATTCATAATTATTTCATTTAAAAGTTCTTCGAAGAAACGATTAAGTCAAATAAAGAACAATAGCATATCGACAAACGATGTGGTCGTTAAATAGTTGTTATACATTTAGTCGAGTTCATATATTAGAGACAGAGAATTCATCGAAGACGGGAAACTCGTCTGATGTGAATTACAGACGGGTTTCTGCGGTCCGAATTTTCCCGTAGTAAATAGAGTCGGGTAAGTTGGACGGGAATTCCGTCTGGAAGAGAAACTCGTCTTAAATTCGCAATTAGACGGATAAATCAGACTGAGTTTCAGAAATATTAGCACGGTCATGCAAGGACGGAACAAGGCTAAGGAAAATAAACACAATTATTATCGTAATGATTACCCATAACCCGAACCATGCATCATCACACGTATATTTCCAGATCCCAATTCACACGTGTTTTTACGGCTATCAACTTTCCAGTCTCAGTAACATGAGTATTCGGCTTTTCCTAATTCTTGTACTTTACTTTGAATCTACTTCATTAAAAATACAAAACCATCGCACCGTAACCATTAACTTCACTTGGGCCGCATATAACAACTAACTTATGGAAACAACAATGCTTTAAGGCACTTCATACCTGATTGTGATATTTTAGCGAGAACACAAATGGCTACTATATATTAGGTTACAAGCTACGCGTAAGATACAATTGTGTGCGTGTTTTAGACAAGAAAATAAATCATGAACAAATAAAGATAACTCCTTTGAATTGTTATTTCATTTGAGATCCTACCCAAAAAGTATTCAGTAATATAAAAAAGTAGAGTCATTCATCGCAAGATCGTGCGGTCTACTGGTAAAGGCAGTGCTCTCCGAGTTTAAGGCGAAAGTTCGAGTCCCAGATGGGAATGTTTTTTTCTTCTATTTCATTAAAAATCCTTCCAAAAAGGATTAAGTAAAATAAAAAACTCTAGGCTTACACGTCAAGAACTGGTGGTGTAGTGGTGAAGACGGTGATCTGCAAAGTATACAGTCAATAGTTCAAGCCCCCGGATAAACGGAAAAAGAACAAGGTATGATAAAGTGAGAATTTGTGAGTGTGAGAGGAGTAGAGCGAGAGGGCGAATATGCCCTCGCCTTGGGCGAGGAGTAGACTGAGGGGGGTTCTCTTTCCCCCGGCTTTCCTGACTTTCAAAGCAAGCTTTCTTCAATCATTTAATTGTGTTAGGGGTTAATTAGGGATACATGAGGATAATTAAAAGTAGGGATAGATAGGAGTAAATAGGAGGATAAATAGGGGTAAAGAGGTTTAAATGAGTACAAAAAGACTTAATCATTTTATATACTGTTTTCTCACCTATCCCCCCTTTTCCTTGCCCCGGGAGCCGAGGCCACCCGAGGCCGCCCAATTACTAAGTCTTTTTGTACTCATATACCCCTCATTCACCCTACCTATCCCCTGATTCCCCTAAATTTCCCTAAAGATTAACTTTGATTTGCAAAGATTAATCGAGTACAAACCTCTCCCGAGCAACATTCCTACCATTTTTTTTCTTTATTTTTTTTCTTTTTCTTGCCACCGCCATGAGGAACGTACCATACTGTTCTTGATACCACGATCTTGTACTTGATAGTCCACGAATATACCACAAGGCTAACTGGCGATTGTTGGAAGCCTCCACTAACTTATTCTCCATAACCTTAATATGTAATAGCAATAACGAAAATTTCCATCTAAAACGAGATTCGAACCCTCGACAGTCAACACACAAGACCAACAACTTGACCACCAGACTACAAGATCTTGTGTTGAGCGGCGATGGTTATCTAATTCACTTAATTCTTTTAACGAAGTTCATAATGAAAAACGGTTAGTGTAGGATTCGAACCATCGATTTACCACTTGGAAGTCCATTGTGTCAGCCACTAGACTACAAGATCTTCCGCTGAAAGGCTGTGGTTATTAATTCACTTAATCCTTTTGACGAAGTTCACTAATGAAAAACGGTTGTTGTAGGATTCGAACCCTCGATAGACTACTTGGGAGAACATTTTTCTCGCCACTAGACTGCAACATCTTGTGCTAAACAGCTATGGTTATTCAATTTACTTAATCCTTTTCACGAAGTTCATAATAAAAAACAGTTAAGTTAGGCCTCGAACCTTCGATTTACCACTTGAGAGACCATTGTCCTCGCCACTTGACTACAAGATCTTTTACAGAACGGCAATGGTTATTTAATTTACTTAATCCTTTTCACGAAGTTCATATTGAAAAACGTTTATGGTAGGATTCGAACAATCGATTTACCACTTGGGAGACCGTTGTCTTCGCAACTAGACTACAAGGTCTTGTGCTGAACGGCAATGGTTTTTTAATTTACTTTATCTTTTTCACGAAGTTCATAGATAATAGAATACGATTATGGTACTATTCGAACCATGGATTTACCACTCCTTTTCACGACGTTTTCGAATCATTATGAATGAAAAACATTATGTAAGCATAACTCAATCTTTCCGCTTATAATTAAGACATGCGATATGACATTGATCTATGTGGAGATTGTGGTATTATTATTCGTTCCCTGCGACTGCGCGGGGTTTCTTTCTTCTAAATTCGACTTTTTATCGTTTTCTAATAGCGTTTAAGTATGTTTAATAACCGTAAGTATCCTTTTTCCCTCACTGCATTTACTATAAGCTAAAAAGGTTGATTTAGTTAAGAAATGATGTGAATAAAGAACATTCTTGATTCTTGATTTAATATTGCAATAGTGCACAGATCACAAAGGTTGATAATTAAATACAGTACGCGCACATGCATGCATGCACGAGGCATGTCTTTCAAGGATTAGCTACAAGAGCATAAGCGCTTGTTGTTAAAGGCTACATTTATTTATTTTTATCTAAATCCCTTTTGAAAGTCATAATGAAAATATATTCGTCTCATTAGAACGAATCACCGACCTAAAAGTTACGAGGCCATTGTCTTCACCATTGGACTAAGACTGATACGACAAACATTCGACCAATAAAACCGCATGCATGGTTATCCATGTCAAAATATTTAGGACAAAAATTTGACCATTAAAGGCATTAAAACAGCGTGGTTACCCATATTGAAATATTTGACATCATAACCAAAGCATGGTTATATTGTTTTATGTTTGTATATGAACACGAAACATGCTTGCAACTTTACTTAGGACAAAAATTTGACCATTAAAGGCATTAAAACAGCGTGGTTACCAATATTGAAATATTTGACATTATAACCAAAGCATGTTTATTGTTTTATGTTTGTATATGAACACGAAACATGCTTGCAACTTTACATAGGACAAAAATTTGAATATTAAAGGCATTAAAACAGCGTGGTTACCCATATTGAAATATTTGACATCATAACCAAAGCATGGTTATATTGTTTAACGCCAAACATGCTGGAATCTTTACATAGGACTAAAATTGGACCATTTATAGCTTTCCACCGCAACCACCATCTGGTGGCGTATATTGAACTACAGTATTAAAAGTTAAAACCAATAAAAAACACGTAATGCGGCAGAGATTGCAGCACACACCTTACAAATTTGTATTTCATTTTCAAGTTTCTAAAAGTTTCAGAGTTTGCACAGCCATATTATGCGTTAGTATTGCTTAATTAAATAAAAAATCCCACCCTCCAACTCCAAGATGAAACATAATCTGTCAATTATCATTGCAATCCCAAAAAGTCTCTTTATATCGGTGGAAATATTGAATTTTAATCACCGAGCTCTATGATTTTAATTGAAGAAAGAAAATGTTGAAAGTTCTATAGAATTTCCATACTAGTTTTCCATTTCCATAAAAAATGCCATTTCACTTGCCTTTATATCAAAGTTGAAATCCTGAAGGACGCTCAAGCTTTTTTCAATGCCAAAATGCTGGAATTTAAGCTTGTGTTCAACGGCGAAGAAAATTGGGGGTTCCTTATATGAATCTTTATGCTTGAATCCGAGCAATGGACTTACCACTTGTGAGACCACTGTCTTCAGCGCTAGACCACGAGATCTTGAGCTGAACGAACGGCTGCATGTGGTTATTTGATTTACTTTATCTTTTTGTCGAAGGTCATAGTGAAATGCAGTTATAAATAGTCGGATTCGAACTATCGATTTGCACTTGGGAGACCATTCCCTAAAACAATTATTCACCGACTCGACTTCGCGACTCGGTTCTAATTCAGCGATATTCACCTTAGCCTATGTAACATAGATGGTGAGAAAAACGATACAACGTTCCACAATTATTCAAATATTTGTAGCCCGAATGTTGGCGCCCGGAAATTATTACTATATAGCGTTTGCGCGCAGGCTATATTCACCTCGCCTTCAGTGAAATATTGTCAAATATAATACGTTTATGTGTTTTCTACATCGCGAGTCGGATGCGTTTTGTAATGAGGGATCAAAGACATTGTTAAAATGATTTAAAGCAAGAGCACTGAGATAGAAATGTTTGTTTTGTTAATGGGTCCCCAGCTAGACTAATGATCAACTAATCCTCTCCGTTCTGGTTCCGGCGGAGGATAACTTTTGAAAGGGAAAAAATGAAATATGAAGACCGTATGATTATCGTGTTAAACCCTACCTATCATATAGTAATAAGGATATAGTAAACGGTTAAACGTGTTAAAATTAAAGATGCAATTGTGTACTGTATAAACTGTAAGCACGAGGTTTCGAAATTTATAGGATTCCGGCAAAATCGGTAAACATGGAAAATTATTTTCTAATTCAGTCAGCCAAGTATGCAACTGTGAAATACCGATAAGCAAGATTAGGTTGAAGTGGTACTCCAATAACTCCATTGCAAGTACATGTATGCGATTTAGACAGGCCACTTGAAGACCATTAGAAACAAGTCTACCCATTGCACGGTTGTCTAAGGTTATATTGGATTTCACAAATCTTTTATGATTCACGATTGTAAAAATCTTTCTTCATATAAAATTAAACTGTAACTTTCGCGTTGTAATGTAAAAAAATCTGCGTTTTGACTGTATGCATATTTTGTCATTGCAAGGTCATGCAGATGATTATGATCTGTGGAACTATAGACTGTATAGACTCATTTACGCTACAAAATGTTACTCGGACTTACTGCATGGGGTTATTAAAATTCCTCTCACAGTTTAGATATGATATCGCTAAGTTCGTGAAATGTAGAACTATATTCGTAAAATTTTATAATACAACGGTTACTCCGAAAATGTAGTCACACGCCAAAATTATTGCTATTCAACTTATCATTAGGAATGATAAAAATGCTTACAGCTTAGCCACATTATTCGGAGTTCATCTTCTATATATGGAGTAATAGAAATGCCGTGTAAAGTAAACATTTTGAAAAATCGAATTTCTGTGTTTTGTGTAATATATATATTACGAATAGATGACTATAGTCATCGTTAACTGAAAAAATGAATAAAAATATTTAGTCGAAACGTAGAAATTTAACAAAATTCTTCAAAATGTTTATTTTTTACGGAGTTCATAATTATGTTCTATTATGCCTTCGTTCTGAGATATCAAAGGATATCACGGGTTTCCGCAATATAATTTCATTATTAACACTGCTCCATGCAGTCAACACGAATACTGGGTTCTTGACCGACGCTTTTTAGTATGGACCAAGAAGAGACGAAGGGGCGAGATCCAAGTAAGGTCAATAATCAGTTCATTATATGGCTGACATCCGGGATACTGTTCCAGATACAGAATAAACGGACAACGGTCCGGATATGGATTTTACGACGTTAATAGTCTCGTTAAGGAACACATGAAGCAATTGTGAACTAGTTATTTTATTGTTCAAATGGTAGGTTGTACATTTCTGAAGAATTTGCTGTGAAGCAGACGCTGTGAATTTTTTGACATATTATATAACAATCACAAAATTTCTATAATTTCATGGCAACTACAAATTAGTGCATTATATTCTTTCAATCTGAAGATTATAATTACAATTTTTATCATCTGGTTCCTAAAACGAAGCAAAAAGTTAATATTTTCCTCGATTCAATCCGAAAATAGTTAACATTTATTTGCGCTAATTTCATTTATAGCGAAATGATATGGGACTGGTGTGCCACATTTCGTTGAGGTCCACTTATTCTTACCACCCCTTGTATATACATTTGGACAATTTCTCATCGGTGAGAACGACGTGCTCACGACAACGACTGTATAGCTAGGGAGCTTTAGATTTCACTACGGCTACGGCTATACACGGCGCTACGAAATCGGCTCGTCCGATCTTCGTCGTCGCGTTGTACTCATACGCCACCTAATGTCGGCCTGATAAACCACGGCGTCCATGCATGCACTATAACAAACGCGTGTTTATACTCTTATATATTTCGTTAAGATTTACGCTTACCAGTTTGAAAAATGCACCTAATTGAAGCCACAGTTCTCTCAAATGCAAAAACCATCAACTATGATATTGCTTTCAATCACGTAGTGTAGTGTGGACTACGAAGTTTTCTCAATTGAAAATGCTGTATAGTCACATGCATGGCTACGTCAGTACGAATGTCAGTCACCGTTAATATGACGAATCTCAGTCGTAGCGGTAGCGGGAGCCGTAGTCAAATCTAAAGCTCTTTATTATCGCGATGCCGACGGTGTTTGAACCTTATTTCAGGGGCTGGTTAACGGAAGCACGCGTCTAATAGTGTATCATCGGTAAAAAACATGATTTATGTGGAAATCCCGCTGAAGTCAACCTTCCGTTTTCTGATAACGCAGTTTTCTCTTAATTAGCGAATCACGTACTTTCCTTGGACGAAAGCTCCGCACTCAGCCGTACTAGCCCGTACATGCAGATTATAGTTATTTACGATTAGCTTTTTGTATACGTATAGATACGCAAACGGCAAAGAGGACAAACGTTAATAGCAGCCTAATATATAATATAAAGGCGCCGTATAATAATGATGTGTAAATATTCAAATTTCTGTGTTGCCAATAAGTTTTACTTTCAATGGCTAACGCGTTTTTAAATATTGTTATTGGGTATCCAAAGGTTTAATGTGGTGAGTTGCCTGTTTCGTTAATGGTATAGTTTGTGACAGTTCCGCTGCTGGTGGATTGGCGGCAGTAGGATGACGATACGGCACTCTGCTGCCTTGCCGGGAGCTAGACTGTGAATGTCTTCCACCTTTGATCGCACCATTAGGATACTGCGAAGCACCAGCTGATCTCGGAGAACCACTTTCTTGCACGCTTGCGGTCGGATAGCCTAACAGGGTTGTTGTCGTCGTTTGCGTTGTAAGTCCGCCATACGGAACAGCGACCGTTCCCCGAGTTCGCCTTTGTATAGAACTACATGGACGCAAAAAATACAAGCAGCATGATATGATGATGCCTCCAACAATCAAACTTCCAATCACCACTCCGGCTATTGATTCATTGGAAAGGCACCAAGATGCCTTCGACAAACACATCGAGTGGCAACATATTTCTTCATCGTCGACCCTACAATCATCGGCGGTTTTACAAGCCTCAGATAAACAGACAACGTATACGATTAGAATGTTTCGGAATCCTGTCGCCACATTCATTTCGACGAGTAAATAGCTGCAGTGAAAACTTTTATTTACGAGCAATCTTCACGCAAGGAAAACGGTGAAATGCTGGAACGTTAACAATGCGGGCACTCAAAAAAAAAGGGTGGTGGGTTGGAAGGCCATTGGAAGAGAGTGATTCCATGCAGATAAATATCAAAAGGATGGATTTTATCTCCCATTATTCGTATAACCACATCTTCGCATGTATTCCGACAATCACTAGATTAATTCCAATAATTTTACCAAAACTGCACGAAATGAAATACATATACACATGAAAACAATGAGTTATGAGACTGAATAATGTCAGGACTGTATTATTCCACACTGATGTATAGACGTAATATGCATATGCGTGTCAAATTATATATGATAGGTCAAGAGGCGTTGAACTTATATTTAGTAGTATTTAATTAAGGCATGATATAAGCGTTCGGTAACTATTATGTTATAAACCTTGCAAGAAAAAAGGGATTAAGTTAATATCTGTATAGTACTCTACGTACCAAGAAAATGGCGTCACGTTAGGAGTTTTTGCATGGATGAGGGGTAGTAACCAATGAGATCAAGCGAAAAATAAAACAGAAACGCTGCAAGAGAACCTGGGGGAGTGGAATTAATGATATTAGCTAAATTCAAAATGCGGGCCGGAAGCAAGTATATAATTCTTTAGGCGAAAAAATATATACTGATAAACATGGGTGAAGATAGATATAGAAAATATACAGATGTCCTTCACCTGTTACTCCGTCCTCATTTCATTACAAAGATCAATGAATGATAATAGTGCGCAACTCACAAAAGTTATCTGGATCATGCGTATCTAGGAGCATAGAGTCAAAATGTCATGATGGATTGTTCAGTATATATCTGAAGTTATGAAGAGTTAGATATTTTTCCTCACCTATCATGCTATTCACTGGTACGAACTATTTGGTGAAATATAAAACGATTTTATTAACATTAGAGGCGACGTGTTTAGAGGGAGGTAAACGCTAAGTATCGATCTCTGCTAAGTATAAACACGGTGGTATAAATTACCGAGCAATAATATAGGTAGCCAAGCTTAGCTATGAACAATTAATAATTAATAATTAATAATAACTAACTAAATTTCGTGAATTAGGTCACACGCACATCCTGTGTACCGCATACAAGTAAGATTATAAATATACAAATCAGTTACACTCTAGTGGTTGTATTTTTCCGATGTGTTTGTAACTGATTTGCATATTTATTAAACTCTTATTTATTACAAATTCATTTCACAAGTTGCGCGCTCGTGATTGTATATTTAATACAACACGGCCGCTCGTATTTTAACTTAAAGCATTCTGATTAGTTTCACATTACGGCTAAGATGTCAGGTGTATTTTCAAAGGTACGTGATAAATTATTTTAGTATGTGAAGTGTAATATGATGCCCCAGCATAATACATGCAGCGTTGTAAGAAGATACAGGGATTGTCTAAAACATGTTTGCAGTTTTTTATATGGCTGCGATAACGGGATATAGTTATCAATTTATCATGATTTTCAGTATGGAAACTTCGACATATATGGGTAATAGATTCTTTAAAAGTTTTAAAACGGATGGGAAAAAACAAAATCTGTATGGAAATCTACATTCTAGAAATGATAACGGGGGATGAAAAAAAATATATTTCGAGACCGTTTTTTCTGTGTTTACATCATTCGGAAGCGACGAATGAGCTACAATATATCTGCATGTATACCTCCGTTGTGTATAAATTGTCAATTAATGAGTTATTGCAACTGCATGAGCGCGAAATTTTTAACTCACGTTGGCACATCAGCTATAATAGATATAGAGAAAAAGCTAATTCTGCCAAAACAATTTAAATTGCTTTTTGCATGATGACATGTACAAAAGAGCCTTTAAACAGTTTGACCCTGTCTACCATAAGCAGCCTGATCGACCCTGTCTACTAAACAGCATATCTCTCTATACTATTTTTGCTAACTGAGAGGAAATTTGATTTTATAACCTGAACGAGAGACAATCCTGCATGTATATTGAAAATATTCTTTTAGAAGATTTATCCCATCCTGGTCAACATCAGAATTTTCATACCTCATCATAATATACTTTACCCTCCCTCAGAAAAAAGAACCAAAAGAATAGTCACGTATCAAATATGAATTTCAGTAATCATAATGAGTAATCATAACCCTATATCAATGGCCAGCAGAAATGGGACATTTTTATGAAATACAATTTTATTAAACATATGGTCTTGAATTCCCTTAAAAGTCTAGAAATAGTATCATAATTAATAGAAAAAATCTATATTCAAAATTTTCTGCCCTCTATATATTCGTAAGCCACTTGAAAATTGGCGTGCGTACAAAATCGTGAAGCCAAATCTAAAGGAGGGTGATTTAATTAATGTGGATAACGCAGTTTTAAGAACTAAAAAAATCTATTGTTATATTTGTATGTCCATGTATGTAAATTTGTAGCAGAGTATACAGTGTATTATTCAGACAAAATATTTGTGTTTAATCTTATTATATAAATTGTCTATTTACCTAATTAATTCTTGTCCCTGAAAAGTTGTATCCCTTAGAATGTACTTTGGGCACTTCTATAGTTACTGATCAGGGGCCGGTAGTCTCAAGCCGGTTTACAGGGGTGGCGCCAGGGATTCCTCGACACAGGGTCTAAGGTCCACGACAGGGGGGCTAGGAGAGTGAACTCCTGGTTGTTATTTAACGTGGAATTGTAGGAAGCACAGTTTTCGGTTTATTGCTACAGTCCCATGCCTTAAATTTGGAGCCTATGCTCACGAGGCGCCACCTTGGTTGGCGCCGAGCGATAAAATTTTTGAAATTTGATTGCTCTAGATCTTTGCCGGAAATTAACATCTCAGAGTCTTATCACGGACTTTTTCATTAAATTTTTTATGCTACAAACCGTGTACAATGTAAAATACTAAGTTAAATTTTGAAGCTGTTTATCTAATTTATTTGGGAGAACTAAAAACAATAGACCTTAAAAACAGCGATACGGTTTACAATCACATAATCAGTGCATAATATTCAAGTTGACTCGTTCAAGAGAGACGTAGGAGTGTTATTTTATTTTGACTTATCCGCCGTTTAAGCTAAACGGGCTTGATACAACCGGCACCAGTCACTATAGCTTAAAAAACTGAGAATCTTAACCAATCAGGATACTGAAGATGGTCCCATCAGTGTTGGCACAAGCATGAATCTAAACACCACACTCCAGTTGATATTTTTTTCTATAAACGTTAAAATTTCATTCCATTTGTACACGAAAATAGATTGATAGCATGTTTGATAATCAGAAATTACTTTTAGTATAGAATACTATTCTGGGGTACATGTGACGTCATAGATTCAAGTGGGGATTAACTTCATATCGGATGGAGTAATCTGATTGTAATGAGTTTAGTTTATTCAATTTTATCTTTTTCATTCAATCTTTTAGACAAGGAACAATCCTTCAACTTTTTCTCGGATATAAAGAATGGCAATGGACAAAGTGCAACCCAGCCCCACAATGGACAAAGTGCAACCTTTTTCCCCTCAGTGAACGGCGATACAAGGCCTGCTCAAAACTATTCAACCAACTCATCAATGAACTGCATCATAAGCTATCATCCCTTCTGGAAGGCCGTCACTCTGCGAATTACGACCTCAGGAAACCCCCCAGTTTCAACGTTCAAAGATAACAACAGACAGATTTTTGCTAACACTTTTATATACTATATATACTTTTTTATCATTAAATTGTTGCCTGCGCGCGGGCAACAATTTAATGATGCTAGTCTCCAGGCCTTTCCGCCAGAAAAACGGCCTTCAACTGGTAATCCACTACTGCTCATAAGCCTGATGGAATTGAACGTTTGCGGCTTTCGTCGCAGAATTTCGTTACCGCGAGATGTGCGTCTCTCTATACAGCAACATTTTATAGCTATACGGCAAAATTGTTTTATACACATTAGTGTGCCTTTTTTCCCTGACGAAGAGAAACGTATAAAATATTCATAAAACTGACTACCCACATGCACGTTTAAATTTCAAGCAGTATCTGTTTTCAAGCAGTTTTCTATCAATTATCGTCCGATGGTGCAATACCGCAGCCAGCTCCTGCATTCTGGTCGGTATACTGAGAATATTAATGAGAACGCTCGTTTGTACCCATAATTGATATAGCACCGAATAACAATTCCCATAATACCAGAGAAGAGCGGCAAGTCGATCGAGAGGGTAATTAACCAGTTTTTGTGGGGTTTTTATGCGTCTTCGGTCCTACATGTTTTAGTTTACGTTGCAGGCACAAATTAACCATTTTCAATACCTATCCAAAAAGGATAACTTTCAACCATTATGCGGAAAAACAATAACTTAATTTCAACGATCCATGTAACCAGAGAGAAGCGTGGCAGCTTCAAAGAACTTAGCATCGAAATGATCGAATGTGGTATAGAAAATGTCTAAAATATACTAAAAATAGGCCTTCGTCATGATCATACTAACTTTCTCTTGAACTGTTGTCATATGCATGTATGATGTATATGATATATGATACGGTATGCTGTGAAAGAATGCAATTAAAAACACCGTAACTATTATTTTCTTACTGTTTGGACAGTCGCTGCACCACTTATGGTTGAAGTGTAGAGCTAAAAATAATACAATAAGCTAGGCCAGTAAAAGATTGTTGGGTGGAAGGGACTTTTTTCTATATGCACTCCAAGCAGCCTCTCTTTGTGACCTTTGTGCCGCTACGGAAAAATTAAGCAACTATTTAAAGCAAGTGTTGGTCACTCATCCAATTAAATGAATGATGGAGACACAAAATAAAAAAACTCAAGAGATTTTAGTTGAATATATGAATTGCAAAAGCTCTCTACTACAGGAGAAAATGAATACAAATCAGTAGTCTTCTTTGAGTTTCTGTCTAGACAGTCTGGCTGTTCAACCTGATGATCCATGATATCTTCGGCATCCATTTCTGCTATTTTTTGCTCCGTTCTGCTCCGTCAAATTCTTCAAAGCTCGCGGGCACCAACAGTAGTTTTCTTCGATGCCATAATCGCAAAGTATTAATTAGCGTCTTGAATTTCTTCTGCTTGCACGGCCCCAAGTTTCGTACGATACATAAAATGAATTGATTTTACAAGACTGGAAAATCCTTTCCTCAAACATGATAAATTCAAAACAGACACTATAGCTCTATTTCAAAGATATCAAAGCTTACTGAATCGCTTCGTATCTGCCATTTTTTAAACAATTTTCAATTTTCAGCATGCAATGTAGGGTGCCGTAGAAAAATGCGGCACACAAAAGTAAACATGGCTGAATAAAAAGATGCTCTAAGATCTAGTTAAAATATCCTGCTCAGATCACAAGCAGCAACGTTTTTGCTCAGAGCCTGTGCATTTATCGTCGGAAAAACGTATAACACGACATCCAAACCGCTGCACATAGCGTTACATTGAAAAAGGATGGATAAGCAGATATCGATAAACTCAGGTGACGAACATATAATGAATATCGGAGGTTGAACTTTTTGCCCGGCCGTGTAAAAGCAAAATTTGTTTCATTTGATAAAAAAAGCTGGAATAGCCGCTCTTTAGGTTAGAGAACGCATTTGCTTGAATGCACGGATTTTATGCAAACATACAGTAAACATCTATGATATCCTTCAATTTATAATTGTTCGCAAACATCTGTGTTTGGCATTATAATTTACTGCATTATAATGCGGCTTGCAACAACCTTCTGTTTTAGCGTGAGCCACAACATATTATGACCACCAGATAGATTCTGTATTTTTGCAACAAATAAACATTTTGAAAATTTCCGGCTTTTGACTATCTCATCATCAGTTCTAAAACCTATAGAATTTACATGCCACCATGTATTTCAGGTCACCCAGAGGTCCAAAGATTAGGCTTAATGATTAAAACTATATAGTAATAGCTATGAGAAAAAGTTTCAAGCAACAACCACCTTGACGAAAGCTTTTAAGGATGAAACGCCAGGAGATCTATTTGGAGAAGCTACCACACTGCTTCCTAATTATTCTAAAATGTTAAGCATTTATAATGTTCTAGTTAAATAGGTTAATGTTTCGATCCATGGGTTATTCACACATGTAAACCAAATTTACCACAAGTTTATACAAGCCATCAAGTAATTGTAATTTTTACGTCTTTAATTCGCTGTACCTCGGAGGACATTTTCACACAAATGAATATTACTGACAAACGTTCTGAAAGTATCCTACCGAGACAGGCAAGCATAAAATGATGTTTGGATGAACATTCCTTGTCTGTGTTTAATTTCAAATAAATACTTTTTAACACCTCCATGGTGGCATTCGTAACCCAATTCACTCAATATATTTCTTTCGCAAACTATTAATTAGCGCCTTGAATTTCTTCTGTCTCGGCCGCGTGTTTCATGCGACACAATTAAAAGTGTTTATCTACTTATTTGAGACGACCCCTGAAATTATGGGTTGGGTCAAGTATTTTTCATGCATGTGCAGGTCACGAGACATTTCGAAAGAACGATATATTAACAAAAAAACCTTCAGTTAGCTTGTGAGATAATTTTATTCTAAGAATCCCATTCTTCGTCTTCTAGGATTCGAATTGTCCAGTTAAAGAGACCGACAAATTGACAAATTTGAATTATCGTGTGGGAACATAATTCTTTTTAATTTAACGTTTTCAAGTATCTTCTTAGAAAGACTAATTTGGAGTGAATTTATATTATACATGATTTTACGAAATATCCCAAATCCAAAAAAGATACCAAAGTACCATTTTATATGCACAGTTCATATGCATTTTAAAGACCTCCGAGTCGCATCGGTTATTTTGACAAAAACAACAAAACGACCACCATCGAGCCGTTGTTTTAGGCAATCGTTTTCGATAACAGCATGGATGATTTGATTATAGTCAATTTAAATCAGGTCACGCAGTGACCTTATGATTGCCAACGCCCATCCAATCGAGGTCATAGAGTGCGACTTTCGTAGGAGGATAGGTAATGCCAAGGTACTGCTGTTAATCTAATATGTTTTACATTGTTTTTTTATCTGTACCTGCATCTGCGGCGGTCCCAAGTTCAATTGGATTGCTCTCTTCTGGTTACTTAGTTACTCCAAACGAAAATTCTTGACTTCCCGCATACTTCAATGGCAAGCAGCATGTACATTGTGCAGACGCGCTAAAAAGGGGAACAAATGTCAAAAATATCGCAATGTCGGCTTCTTTTGCAACCTGTCGGTTTCCAAGCATATCAATCAAAACACTCAATTCAGTGAATTGTATCGATGCAGCAACGAATAATAATTAAAATACTTCAGGTGACATTAAAATATACAGTTCATCTTTAGCAGGATGTTATATGGCGGTCTATGAAAATTTCTTTTCTCTCAATCAAGAATGGAATTTAATAGCTAGTTCTCAGCAGTTGAAGCACAAATCCTTTGTATCCATTGGATGGATTGAAATGCGAAATGCACTTTTCGCATTCTTTATATATAATAATCTCTAAGAATTCTCCAGAAGAGAAACTAACTGGTAACGAATTGTATATAGAGCACATGCACATCTTCCTACTTTTCCAAGATACGTCCTTCAAATTTTCGACCAAGCGATGAATTGCCTATTTCAATGCCATGTTGCAAAAGTTCTCAAACATTCAGTTCGTTCACTAGCGTATCCGTTTCCTAAAGTATCAGAATTAACAGCGTTCATGAACGCTTTTTTTCAACCTTTATTCAGATAGAAAATACGTTTTGGCCACGGAACGTATGAAAGAAAGTTAGTCGTTCGCATCAGGTCACATGCAACTGACGCAATTATAACCGATCATCTATGACCTCATGACTTGCATGGGTGAAATGAGTTCCAGAACCAATTGTTTCGTTATTTCGATTATTGCCACTCTCTGGTACTTTTTTCTCGTGTAATTAGGGACAGGGCGTTTTGTGTCAATGTCGAAGTCAATGCTGTGGTATACGAGACTGCATCAAGCCTGCATGCATGCACCGATGCACGGCGCACATGCAGTGCATGGTGACGGGAAATATGTATATGCTACAAAATTGTCCATAAGTTAAGTCCGGACCGTGTTTATTACAAAGACTGCGGTTTGGCAACGAAACTGACATACCATGCAGTATAATTGAATAGATGGTCTTAGTTTTGGAAGTGACAATAAGCTGTTAGCAAATTAGTAAGGCAGCGTTGGAGCCGGGCCCAATCCCGTAAACGACGCAATAAGACGACGTATTAGAGCCTCGAGCAAATGAAAATCAGCCAATTAATTATTGTGTTCATTGTAAACCGAATTATTGATTAAGCTATAGCTAGTCTTTGCGTGTCGTCTAGATTCTTATATTTCAAAGAAATTTGAAGGACGATACTGCACTATAGCTTAGCAAAGGGAAATCTATAGTGAAGGATACATATGAGGGTGGAACAACTTGAACTTTAGCCACTGTATGCATGCATGGTTAAGAATTTCATAGTGCGGAGAATCGTTTTCATTTCAGCATGTTATTGAAGCCGTGGGTTTATGCATACATTCACGTTGAAATTGAAGGTGTTTTCTCCATCGGGTTTGGCGGATAGCCTCAGTGCGATTTCAGCATGAATTAATAAAATCCTCAGCAGGGCGATTCCTAATTTTTCGCATTAAAAATTTTGTGCAGCTAATCAACCGACGACGGGCAATCAATCATGAAATTGAAGGAAAATATAGCAATGAAAAGATTTCCTCCTATTTATAGATCTCTAAGATGAACGGCATGCAGTTACAAATTTTCATTTTCTTCAACCTTTCAAGAATTTTCATGCAAAGGCAGCAAAGCAACTGAAATTTCTAAACTCGCAGCGGATATGTACATTGACAAGGTGTCTCATGAAAAACGAAACAACAGATTTTTCAGCAGGATACTTTGAGTATAATCACTGAATCCTGACGTATGGTATCGAAGAGCAGTTATATATATTAGCTTTTCGTTGATACCCTTCTCGGCATTTCATATTTATGACTTAAATGACTTCTCTTTCTTGTAATATAGGGAAGATAGAAACTATACCCGGCCTGCATGTACAGTACTGTCCTTATTCTTTTTCGTTATTATCAAAATGGCTACTTGTTTTGCCGTAGTAGCTATAAGAGAAGGGATTACCCAAAAATAAAGAGCTGTTAAATATTTATGTATGTTATATAAACAATCTATGTATAGTGAAAATAAACGTAAAAATGTTACTCAATGTATGATAAATTTGTGTTGATTATCATTTGAATTCATAATTAATTATATCTCAAAAAATAAAGTTAGCAAAAGTCTGTAGAGGAAGTTTTTCAAATATTTCTTGAATTCACGTCTAAAAACAGAATTTTTCATTGCCATTCTTTGAATACCTAATCGATTTTCAAGGTAATAGAATGGAGAAAGATTACCGTATATAAATATTTGGACTTTGTTCGGTATATATTTGTAGTCGCTTTTCACTTTTGGAGTTTTGCTACTATTTTTAAAAATTGCCCGATACAGTTCTCGCTCGGAATTTTAGTCAAAGATCAAATTCCAAACTTTCAAGGTGACTTAATTTGGCGTCGCTGGTTATTGCTATATATATATGCGGGAATATATGGGTGGTGATGTCGAGTTAATTCAAAATAAAATACCGCTTCCGGTATGCAAAATTGTTTTTAAGTTCCAAAATGAATCCCAATAAATTAATTAAGTGGTAAAATGAAATTTGTCACTCTGCCTAACCACAGGCAGAGTGATGAGCTTTCTTTGCAGGAACAGATCAATTTTCATCCAGGGTTGGCAGGGAATATTCAGGCTCAACATACTCACATAAAACCTTTGCATGGGATTCCTTGACAATATGCGTGATTACCACTAAGAAAGCAGATTTATGAGGGTTGCATAAATGTGGCGTCTGGCTTTTATCTGCTAAATTACATTGTTTTATGACCAATGAAGCGGCATTTGGATTCAAAATAGGTAATGGTCACTTTTCATGCCAATTCTTATTGCTTATATATTGTATACACTTAATGTATGCTCCCAAGAGAAATAGTGAGTTTTGTTTTCCCAAGAGTCTGAATGTTTCCGAGACGAAGTGGAGGGAAACATTGAAACTCGAGGGAAAACAAAACTCACTATTTCTCGAGGTAGTGTACATTGAGTCTTTTGTTATATGGAAAAAACATACAAGTTACACAACAAATTAATTAAAAAAAACCACCTACTTTACTTTGTTACGACAAGAAGCGGGCAACAATTTTTCACTTGTTTTCCTGGCGGGAAACATTGCATTGATAGTTAAAGTCGTATGACTACGAATGAACCAATCGCATTTAAAATACAAAGCACCTATATAGCAATGATGGTTATCTGTTTATTTATGAAATTCAACGGCGGTTGCCTGATGTTACTGATCTACCGCGAATTTTACCCAGTACCTGACTAAATCGTAACTGCATGGGTTTTAAGCGACCAACTTGAATTAGCGACTTCTAAAATTCGAAAACGTAACTCAGAATATTGAAATCCGTGCCTGTTTTAGGATAATTTCCGTGTATCGTAATTTTACTTAATAGTTAGCAAATGCGGTTTTTGTTCAATGGGCGTGATTCATTACAACGTACCAACCATGACGAACCATTTTTGCATCAGTACAGGGATAAATTTGATAATCACAAGTTTTTATACGGAGAAAGATAGTATAAGTACATGAAGCAAAACGTATTTTTTGCATAAAAAAGGAAAAGGATTTCTTTATGCAAATCATGTTCTCTCGTCTTTGACTGTTCAAAATTTAGTCTTCAAACTTGACACAAAATTAAGTAAATATAAACACTGATTTGCCGACATTTTTTTAACTAGTTTTTTTTAATCGAATTCGACGAAGAAAATTCTTCACAATCAGATTGTATAAATTTAATCGTAATTCGCCTGCCTTTATCGAGCGCTGTGATAAAACCTATATATAAACTGGGTATATCACCAAAAAAATCTCGTCACACTCATAAAAAATTCATAAAGGTCTACAAGACATATTAGAACAATGCGTCGTGTGATTAGATAGATTACACGAAAGATAAAACGAGAATTGTGACGCCTGATTCAACTTTACTTTTTATCCGAAAAGCATTAGTGATATTTGTACGCGAATATATCATGTTCGTGTCGGTTTAAAACGCGCATGCATGTATGACGGCTACTTTTGGCATATCTCGTTTATAAAATTAAAAACTCGTGTTGTCTCCCAAACAGGAGTCAGATTATTGATTGAAGATCTTGTCCAATGCAATCGGGAATCCAACCCATGCAAAGCCTCCGGTTTACCACATGCCGGCGCGTTTAAGACTGCACACTGAGAACTCAGAAATACTATATATTCGTAATACAATTAAACACAATATTTTTAAATTCATTTCACTTTGTTTGACAAGGCTAGTTCAATATGGAGCCCTATAGTTTAGGTTCCTAAAGATATCATAACAAACGTTTATTTATATACGAAATATACGAGCAACTCTTAGTATAGATACTCAAAGTAATTAATAAGGAAGAAATAATTTATTATTATAATAAATTAATTCCGATCACTACATCGATTCGGATGAAGCAAGTCACGAAAGTACTTTTCACACAGTTCAATCTTCTTATCTGTTATCAGCGAAATAAAAAATGACATGAAAAAATATTTTTGATATTTCGATACGTATATATAGCTGCACCATCAAACATGATCGACTTTTTATAAATAGATACAGCACGTATTCTAAAATTATGTTTGGAGTTTGACTGGTATTCTAGTGGTTATATAGAGCGCTTTGGATATATGTTCACGGCAAAAACACGGCAAAATAACAATCGCCTGTTTAAGTCAATAGTGGGAACACCGCGCAAATCATGATCAATTTTAACTGAAGCTTGTAGCGCATTTCAAGCTGAGAATTGCTGAGCAAAAATTCGTGTCATGTACCAAGTTCATGTATGCACATAAAATCGATTTAAGTGTTTCATTGACACTACTTCACAGAAGTACAAGTGCAGCCATAAGCCCCGTAAACGAGCGCATAATGATGTGGGTGGTGATGACGCTTGAAAGTGGCTATTGAAAGAAAATACGAGGCAGACGTGTTTGAAAAAAAATGCCGTGCCGATTGAACGCAATAACAATACGATCAATAATTTCCGGATTATTTCGACTACTGTCCATTCAGTACCAAGCGACCAGGAATAGAACTGCAGTCATGAATGTTCGCCCTAAATTTGGCCTTCGCTCGGCATATTGCTTCCGCGGGAATATCAAGATGCGATCCGCTCATTCTGTGCGATAAGATCATTAAACAAGAATGCACTTCGATCTATCAATACTATTGGATATCCCTGATGAAATGTTTAAAGTGCGTAATTTTAGTCTCTATTCTTTCAAGTACGCCGGCACGTTGAATGTGATCCATGTTAAACATATGTGATCGGTCGTGTCCTAGTCGAAATACGCAACAGACGAGCAACTATTTAAAACACCTTTACGCTATCGTGTTAATTAAGTCTCACTGCATGGACAGTGGGCCTCCCCCTTTCCTCCACAATGGTGTTGATTAAAGAATAGTAAAAACAGACCTCCCAAATCCTAAGTACTTCGATCGCTATTCATTTCTTGTTTGCACAACTCATTTGACACAAGTGTATTAATTTAAGTTTCGCTGTCGTCCAAAAGCATCGCAGTAAATCGCGACCCAGCGGGAACTTTGTAAGAATCGTCGAAATTTAGAAAACTGACAATTGGGACGTGGGTGTTCCAAGCCTTTCCATGCACTTCTATAGGATGCGGTCATCGACGCATTCCGTTTAGTATATTGCTGTCCCCATACTAAATTTGGGCACACAAACAACGCGAAATTTGTGTGCTTTGGGGCGTTTTATTGCTGTGTAATGGCTTCCTACAGGAATGAATACAGGAACTCAACGTCGCCAACTTAAGGTCGAGCCTAATGCTCTGTGACAATACAAACCCACAAAATCTCTCGATCGTGTTGTGAACTGGTAGGGGCCTTATGTTGACTTCATTATTGAGTCATTTGGCTTAGGAATTTGCGAACCTGTCGGCTGTATGGTTTTGATTACATGTATCAGAGCAGATGAAAGCTCCAAATTACAATTAATGTTATCTCAGATTGCCTATGGAGTCCCTCCCAGATTAGGACCAATAGGAATTTCTATAGAAGGCAAGAGACTCGATAACACGTTTGGCCGCAACGTTTGTTCGACCTTGGGGCCTGGCCATGTATCGACAATATTTCCGTTGCCTGTATTCAACCGCAATACAATTTTTCAACAGGACGCGCACAACCAGTTCCCTGCATTATACTATAGGTGACTCACTCTCTCAACTCTCTGCCATAGATTGTCAACATTGTTGTCTGTAGCATTACAAATGCAGAATGCGACAGTGGTATACGTTACCGAACATGACACAACACTCAAAAGGTGCGGAATGATTTATCGAAGCGATTAACACAGCTTTGATGTTTTCTCTCGCAATGGTGCTACAGTAGCTGGGCGAACAAAGTCACCCTATATCACGCTATGTCGCGCTCGTCCCCCGGTGAATAGCGATATCACAGAAGTTTCCGGCAGATGTCGCAAATATTTTTAATTAATTTGTTTAACCCTCGATGATGATATAGTTAGAATCAGCATCGCTTATATTTCGTTGAGGTCGTCGTGCATGACAGATTGCGCTCACCTCTGCTGAGAATCGAACCGCGCGCTACGGAAAGGATTTAAAAGCGTGCCCGAACGCCCGCGGTGTCTAGTGTCTTCTAACACGCTACACCGTGAACATCTGCAAGTGGTTGACAATTGCTTTTGCCTGCTCTTCAAGTCCTTTGGCTGCCTTGTATCTCCCCGTATCGATTTGGCCGAAATCAACCGAAACATGCGGCCGTGTTTGTTGACAATCCAGTCAGTTCTACTCACCATTGTGCTGGTCCTTTATGAAGTCCACTCATTCCGTTGGCTGTACGTACTCAGACACAAGTGTTTGTTTAATTGTTTAACAAAAACGAAACAGTATCGAATAAGCTTCGGAGAGCTGTTTCTTATTGTATGTATAGATGCTATACGCCCGAGTTGGCAACACACGCAATGACCTTTCGCGTTTGACATCGTATCAAAAATAGCCCAATGCTTCTCGATCGGTCCGGTCCGAACGAGTTGCGATATATAAACCCAACGTTATGTTTTTGTTTTAAACTTTCATTAAGGGGGATAAACAGCACGCTGGTGGATGAATCAAACGAAAGAGACCTGCGTCGCTACTTGTGCTCGTCGTCACCGACCGCCAACAGAAATCGGTTGTTGGACAAGGAACAGAAGAAAATTTGTCGAAGGAGAACCAGGTTTATGAAGTACGTCGTTACCGCGGCCGAACTAGCGAGGAGCGAATGCTTGAGGCTCGCTAAATACGAGAGATGGGATTGCACGGGAGTCCTTCAAGCGCCAAAATTTTCGAAGGATCTACGAGTTGGTAAGTTACTATAGAAGTATTTGAAGGATACGTCAAATGGTGTCTTGAAATCGTGTGTCTTTTTCGCGCTTCAAACGCTGCCAAAACGTACGCGAGTCGTCACAACAGAGCGCGTCTGGCATATTTATTGGAATAAATAACCGTTTTAGGGATATCCACTTAACCTGTCCTGTCATCTACCGGGCGGCTTATTTACATCCCTCTTCAGAATGTCATAGAAATACTGTTCGTATATTATATACAGTGCATTGTACACCGATAACTATAAGTTTATTACAACTACGATTTAGGCGTTGTACTGTTACAAGATAAGTAACAACAACAAGGTCGAAATACGCGACGCTGCGAGGAATTTGCGAGGAATATCGATATCCAAACGCTTGTGTCACAAGAGTTGACATTCACAACACGGACACGTGCTACGCGAACTCACATAGAGGCGCAACGAAGCGCTAGTTGTAACAATCGTACTACATATGGGCCTTTTCGTTTGCAGAAACGACCGCTTCTGCACCCCACAGAAGATAAAATACGAAGAGAATTCGATAATTAAGGCCTCGTGTTTAGCTAAGTTGTCAACTCTCTGCGAAGAAGATAATAAAATATACGAATCTTCTGTCAAGCGTCGTGTTTACGTTAGAGATTACTTAGATTTCTCTGGGTACACGAAGTAAACTCTTTCAAACATAAACAGTAGCGGTGGGACGCAATAGTGAGTACGGCATACCTTCATGCGTGCAAAGTGGCGGAGGAATTATATGCAATATATTGATACTCCCTGCAGGAGTTCACTCTATGTCGGCAAACATCTTACTGTCATTGTGCGTTCACCAAAAAAGGTTATCTGAACTTTTCATTTGCCTGCCTATTGGTCTCAATCGAGTTTCCTCGATTTCCATTCACCCAACTTTTTTTTCGCCTCAGTCTGAGAGGATTTTGTCACTTAGACGCATATGTAAACGATTGATGATTAGAGTTGACGTAAACGACCACTAAGCCGTGTTTGGAATTGGTTATAAGCCCAGCGTCACATTGGAATTTACATCAAGGATTAAGGTTTGATTGAATAAGTGAATAAACAAAACACGAGCAGCATATAAATATACAAGTGTGGAAAAAGAGCGTACATATACTCTTTAGCAAACCGAGCAAAACCCCCATCTTCTCAATAATGTGCTTTATACGCCACCCAATATCTCGCCGGCGGTCGTGTAGACAAAATTATAAGAAAAGACCGAAAGATTTACGGCTCTCGACTTTACATAAGTACTATTTTCCGGTGGTATGACAGCTTTTAAAACCGTTTCCTTATTTAATCTGTTTCTTCTGCCGTTGCATTTGGGCCCTACACGGCAACTACAGCCCTCGCAATCGTTAGTTTCAGCCTCCTCGCTCGCTTTTCTATACGGGTTATCGACAAATTCATATTTCACAACAAAAGATAAACGAAATTAGAAGAGAGTTAAAAATAAGCCACGGTAATTGCCGCGAATCTATTTGAATCTTATCACCGAAATTGCTTCAATTTTTTGACGTGCAACTGATGATACAAATTGGGATTAAGATTGCCATTTGAAAACTTAACCTTACCGATTATTCCGCGTTGCATTGCGGGTGGAACACGCTGGTAAACGCATCAGAATCAGCTGACAGTCAAATAACCGATATTAATTGCAGATGCATGATTAGGGCAATATATAGATTTGTCGAACTGAGATTTGATTCGTGTAATTTCCACATCGTCAATGTCAATGTACTCCAGACTGACGCCTTAAATTGTGGAAATTTATAGAACTTTTTTTATCACATTTGTGCGATACTTTTTATAACATGCATCCGATGTCATAATATGGATTTTATATATATGGGCTGTTGAAATTTCAAATAGTTCTACCCAAACTAGCTGTGGTGTATAAATGCACCTTAACGCCTACTTCATGCTAACGTGCTTTAATTGCTACGCAAAATCGCTGCTTGTGATGCTTGAAAGCGCTGGGATACTTTATGATAAGTTATCGCAAGTCGAAAGCTTATAGTTAGATAGATTAGTGAAACTGTAATTGATCGGTTGGACAAATTCCTAAAATTGAAAACATACTTTATTTTCCAGTACTTATTACCAACGCAGCATGATCTGATTTTCATTCGAAATCCCGTTTTAACGATGCTATCAATACGGCTAGTGTGCTGAATAACCCAAAACTTTTACACACACACTTTAAAATGTTTGAAAATTGCCTCGAGCTATGACAAAATTTAGAACTATGATGTTAAAAACCAGTTGCCCTTTCACTGATTAACTACTGATTGAGTTGGTCTTTATAGCATAAAGCTTTTGCCCTAAATCATGTGAGAATGCTTTATATAGCGAGATTGCATGTGACTTCGTAAACATGTACATAAATGTAGTAAGATTCCCTGAGAAATAAAATAATTCGAAGCTTCATATGACGCGATATGTTCGTTCAAGCTAACAAGCTTGGTCAGAGATTGATTTTATGCCCAATTGGCAATCATTATATGTACTGCATACCTTGCACTTTAATGTGACACGGCTCTAATATCATTGTGAAAAATATTATTTGTATCAGTACTTGTAATCTTATCTTCATGTCCGTGTTATATATATAGGTTCATTTAAAAACTATATACCACGCTCATAAATCTACTTATATACATGTTATAGTGACATTGTTATTGTTAAGCTGTTGCGCATTTGTATATGTATATACGCACGTTTCAATGACAATCCTCAAATGGGCAAATAATTGTTTTCGTTCATCTTCCAAACAAACAATGCAGTTTTGTCATGAAATGTATACAGGATGTATAGATAGTTCTAGCGGTGAATGCATGGGTAACCCATAATGCATGGGTATTATATTACCTGTGTTGCTACTCCAAAATCATTTTCAACCATTGTGACATTTTTTCCTACGCTCGTATATATATAAATACGAGCGTAGGAAAAAAATGTCACACTGATCAATGAGAGCTCAACTATTCGTTGATAGATTAGGCTATATATACCTATGTAAACCTAAAAATATGCTTGGAAATGTGCTGTTAAACCATAGCATGCAGATACATACCAGTAATTAAGCATCAGCTATTGTCCTCTGGGCTAGATTTCACATGCCTTATATAGATAAACTTCATCAAATGGCGCATCATTCACGAATGGTTATAATAATCATGAACAACTTCGCACAACGATCGCTTGCAGAACGCTTTAAAAAAGTAATTATTAGAATCAAACAAAAAACAAGCATCAACAAGTGTTTTTACATTTGAGCGTCATATTCCGACGATATATATGCGATCACAATAACTGAAAAACGGCGTGTCGTATAGACTAATATCACAGAGAAAGATGTGTTGCCAGTGTTGGGAATTAAAATAAGCAGCAGAGCGCATGCACGCACGAGTACGTTTTTCTTGACGCAGTTTGTAAAAATGGCGAATGTGTAGCGTGAGTGTTTACAACTTCATTGGCCAGTTGTTTAAGCTGTTGCTGAGAAAACGACGCAAAAAATACTTCCGGAAATCATATATTGATGCGACATTTTGAAATACATAAACAACCGGTTCTGTTAGTGAATCACATGCAATAAACTCCTGAGGCTGGTTATACGAAGGCGAAGGCCGTTCAGTATAAACTGTCGATTAGCCTGAAAATAACACTTTTATAATATTTTCGTTTTTATTTCGAAAAACTTTAGTTTTCTTCCGGGAATAATATATACTTGAAGTCTTACCCTTTTTAAGTTTATCTACCGTTTGGAACAACTTAAAACGCTTCGTACATTCAACCGGGCTCCTATAATCCAGTCCAAACAATTTTGGAGTATCCCAAAAAGATCGAGACAGTAACACCGGAGAACAATTTGTAGTCAATGGATATACATTTTGCGACACATATTCTTATCATTATTTCTATATCATGAACTATAGGTCTGTCAATGTTTCCCAACAAGTCCTTATTTGGGCCTCATGTAGTTATAACATATTCAAAGCAAAAGGAATATCTGCTAGAATCTATCCGGCAGTTTCAGATGTTGACTATATTTATCGGTTTTGGAGTTGCGTATAAGAAATTCTTGAATTTCCTTCTTTATACATAGTTTGCGGTTGTCCTCATCACGTGAAAAAGAACCAAGAATGCTTCAATAACACTTGACAATGCGTTTATTTGTCGCATACTCGTTAACGCAAACCAGAAAATTGCCGTAAAACAATTAATCACGCTTCCATCATCGTCCTATAGCACGGTAACGCTGACATATATAAATTGCCAAGAAGGTTGTTGGCATGTTGCTGTTTAAAAACCGTGGTTTTGACGACCTTTAAACCGCAAAAGTTGGTTTGATTCATTGAAAAATTTTCAATTTAGTCGTTTTCGGTTTCAAGAAATCAACCAATACATTATTATTACGAATCTGAATTACAGATTCTCCGTTAAAAACTAAATGGCTATAGGCTTCAAAAGAAACGAAACCTACAACCAGTAACATAGTTTTTAAAATTTCTATTTGAAAGAAGGTTTCTCTTTTTATACCATGCAGATAGTGCGCGGTATTAAGCAAATCGCGCGCAGATTTCATACTTCGATCACTTAAGACTATATGTTCATCGTGTTCATCGTGTATTTAAAAGGCAAAATGCGGGATATATCTGCTCTTCGTCCAAAATGCACCAACCGAATCTAATAATCCTAATTCTAAACCTTAACCCTAACCTTATAACCCAACCCGCGTAGTATCCGAAGTCTGAACACGTTAAAAGAATGTCAGTTCCTCCACAAAGTCAGTTTTTTAGAAATTGACAATTTGGCTCTATATATTTATTTAAATATATAGGTCCTATAGCTATATATTGATTCGATTGCATGATTGCACATATATGTGGATACAATTTGATAATACTCGGCTGCCTTTCTAATGCGCAAAACGCCCTATAGTTTATATAATCGGTATAGTTCTTCGAATGTTCGTGGATCATGCAGGTAAAACTTTACTCTGCAAATTCTCGCTTTACGAACCGGAAAGCCGTTCGTTCGAGGAGGTTCCAAATTCAAAGGTTACACCTTCAATCAGCCGCCTAATTTCAATCAATGTTTCATTAATGTTACTTCTAGGAACAAGACAGGCGGCATTTCTACACGCTTTATCCTCGGCCGCTCTGGTTTTCGCGGTGACCCGGAGCTGTGCGGCAGACAAGGCGTGCGACTGTGGAAAGCAACCTAGCCGTTCGCTCCTTGATAGATACGCTGAGGCAGTGGAGAGAAAGAATCCTGGTCAGCCGCGAAAGACGTATCGATATGAGGGTTGTCACGACAACATTCACACCGGCTTAAAATTTAGCAAGGACTTTCTTGATCGTCGCGAAAAAAGATTAAAGAAGCCCGCAAGCAGGAAGATCCTCAATCTTCATAACTATGACCTGGGACGAAAGGTAGGCTTAAATACGAGAGTATTCATTAACGCGTTTACTTAGAATATACATGCAGCAATCCTTATATCATTTCTATGTTCTGTTAAGTCTGGCCACATAAACACCGGCTTTCAACTGAACATGCAGAACGGCGGATCTAACACCATAAATATATACTATAGGCCGATCAAAACTTACAAAAAGTCCCATTTGCTACTTTAAAAACTCCACAAAACGGTTTTGAATTTTTCAGTTTAAATTTGTCCCATGTAACATGACTTCATTCATATATTAAACCGTGTTACTGAATGGATTTGCTTAAAAATGTTTTATATGCCAAACTCATTTTGATATAAGACAAATCAGTTTGGTACATCGCTTTAATGCTAACATACGTACAGCCATAAATATAAAAGGAAGATGGCTTTAAAGTTAAGCTGAAGCTGTTAGCTTGAACACATAGGTTATATATAGGAAGCATATTTTCGTACAATAAAATGGTCGGCGGCTTCCTCGAAACGCTTCGGTGGATGCGTAACTATTTGTGAACAATAAATACTTTGCATCAATTGCATGACGACAGCTCTTTTCTTGGCATAACACCGCAGTGACATTGTTGAGCTATTAATTGCAAGGTTTTTCGTCGAAAATACTGCTGGGCGTAGAGACGCCAAGGCCTGGCAGGCGTATTCATTGCATTCCCGATCATACAAACCTTGCACAGTTATTGACGCATAATCCGACCAGGCTTCCAACTGCGAGAAGAAAAAGGCCATACTCGTTGAGTTGGCTATAGAAATGCGTCCATTAAAAAGTGGGAGAAACATTTTCAACTTCTTTTCTATAGCCCTAAAATAAACAGGGTAGAAGAATGAGAGTATTAAAATGATCGGAAGCCTTATTAATAGAATGTATACTATACTCGTAACTGCATTAATGCCACTTGTGGTTACAGTGAATTCATAAAAATATTTAAGCAATTAATTTTCTCTGCATGGCAACAAATGCATTGTTTGATGTATGAAAATGATTTGGATCGAAATTAGGTCGAGATAAATAGGATATTACAACTTGGATTGCTTTGTTGACTTTGCCATGTTGACTGGGCATATCATTACTAAAAATTACAAAGTTAAGTGATGTCTAAAAGACGCGTAGATGTAACCTCATATGTAAGATTACACTTGGTCAGTGCTTTCGATAACACGTTATTATTAGGTTTCCCTTTAGGCTTAGCTGGAACTCGAAATTGTAGTATTTGCTTTTCAGATTCCAACGCAATTGCGCTGTTAACCTGTGAATTAAGTAATGTATATATCATAAGATTAGGCGCAGCTAGCCGAGTCTCTGCAATGCGGAACGCGATTTCCGGCTATTCTATATTCACCAATCTACACTTTATTGTACATTCAAATTCCAGATGAAACATTTAATTGCACCAAAACCGCATTCCTCATACCAGCGTTGATATATTTACATTTCCTATTTACAACTTTTATATTTCGGCGGGTATAATAATTTCTTGCCAATATAAAGACGTCTTTTCAACAGTAGGGTTGAAAAGGCTCAACTTTTCGCTTGTGAGAAACAGAAAAGTCAGCCTGCGTTACTGATTATATACCTAAGTAATCTCTGGTGTACAGACAGGCGCAAATTATCGCTAATTATGAACATTTATATATTTCACTTATTGCAGGCCTTTTAGGCCATAAACGGCGATATGAAAAACAACATAAGGCAAACATGCATGTGTTTACTGCAGCTACACGCTCGTTCGTATTCCACGCACATGCATTGGGCATGACACAGTAGTGAAGTAAGTAACTTTCCCCTCTCCTCACAGAATGCTGAAAATAATCTCTGTAAGTAAAATCATAACACCATCATAGGATATAGTTTTGAGGGGGAGCTTGGGGGGAGGGGATCGAGCGCAAGTTTTCGCCGATGGCAAGCATGTGCCTCCTATATTTCGGAAGTTTTGAAATACTTTATACAGTATGTCGCCGTAAACATCACTAGGCATTCGAACATATAACAACTTAATTATTGAAAAACAAACCACTCAGACGCTGTTAATGGCGGACAATGCTCGTGCGGTCAGAAAACAAACAAACATAAGTGTTTTTCTAATTTGTACCGTGTATTACGTCAACGTGGGTTGGAACAGAATCGTGATTGCCCGAAATCGTGTTGCTTTTAATAATTAGATTTCTTGCGAGCATAATGAAACCCACGTGCTCATTTGCGCTATTTCGACATCTAAGTTTACATAAAGTCTGCTAACAATCAGCCCGTACTGCATGCCGCAAATGCACAATCGGACTTGCAATCGACTTATGCTTGGCGAAGGAAAGATTTACCAGCGAACCTCTTCAATTTTGGCAGCACACAGCCAGCGTCATTCGTGAAACGATAAAATGTGGTATAACGGTTTTTGTGGTTGCCATGCATGTGCTTGCGATTCACGGCACGGAATTTTGCCAGACCTATACAAGCTGCTATAGGGCAACGCTATATTTCATTTTCCGGCGTGATATCTTACCTATCGATTCCCGTGTTGTAAAGCTAATTACAAGATTATTCTATTTATGATCAGTGTTTAAAGATCATTTCTGTAAGATCATGCTAACTGTGAGATCCGAGAATTTCACTGTTTATCACCAGACACCACGCTTACAGATCTGAAAGGATCGAATGTACTCGTTTTGGATGTAATCGTTTTCCAATAAACTGGATGATATGCATTTCATATACATAACGTATATAGCTAATGCGACCGAAGATAACAGAACACTGATTCCTCATTATTATCTGCGTATCAGTTTCAAACGCCAGACATATCTGTTACACCTTTCCACAGATTGCACCCTCGACTATTAAACGCTGTATTTATTGTGATAAAAAAGTCTCAGTCCAGCCGTGCTCAAACACAAGCTAGCTACTGTTTTACTAAGGCAGCGATATTTACACTAAAATGTGAACGGGCTTTCTTGATCGGTATACCAGAAACCAAAATTACCAAATTAAACAGTTATTGGGGTTTTATCAAGATTTTTTTCTTCGCAGTTGATTTCAACAATAATGTATACTAAAAATAGAGGTTTCTTTCGCCGATGGGAGACTGGTATACGTCATCTATAAAACGATCTATACCGCTAGTTCTCTTCTTGCAATTGGCTTTAAACGATGCCAACAGTTGTATAAAAGCTTAATTGAATATATTAGGGCTCCGTGTGCCGAGTAACTTTTTGTTAGCTATACAGCATACTAGTCAATGGAAAAACATTCTGATAGTGCGTGCTCGCTTGCAGAATTTACCGGAAACAATCTAATATTTATATAGGGAAATTGTAAATGCTCTATATAGTAGCGATTTAATATGAAAGAATTAGGTCTTATTTTCTTAAAGAAAACCGTCTGTTTATAATTGCAACCACTAATCTGGGCGTAGTATAGAGGGGAAATTAAATTGCAGGCATTCTTTACTGTTAAATTGGAACCGATTCCAGGATTCGGTAAAAGTGAAGGGTTTGAAATTGATTACTTTGCTCTATTTCAAAGTAAAAGAATAGATTTTTTGCGTATTCTCTGTATTTACGTTGATACAAGCAGACACACTCCTATTCGGACTACCATACTAGTACAGGTATTTTAGTTATCTGTTGACTCAAATTGAAAAAGTTCTTTAGAATGTGCGAGATCATGCATGTGTTGACTCACATCCCTTCGTAATTGAGCAGAGCTGTTAATTATTTTCGTCTCAGCTGCGTGCGGCCCAGACAAGCGTCTTCGAATCTTCGATTATGATTCAAAGGAAAATTGTCGGTCGCCTTTGCCTTGTGAATGCCGAAGACGCGTTTGTCGGACGTGCTGACAAAAGGTGACTTAGGGAATAAATCGAATTTACTACTTCAATTCACTAATCTTTTGTCTGCTCGAGCGATGTCTGTGTTTATAATTGGTCTGATATCTGCCATAATTTCTTTTTTCAACAACGGCATATATGGATTATATAGGAATGAAGGTAATTACATGTTATATAAGTAGACGATTGCGTACAAAGATTTTGTGCTATGCAATGAATTTGCAACGGCCTTCTAATTTCTTTCCAATATGCTGGCGTCAGTTGAATTCCATACGCATAACGTGTTCAACCGACTGAACGGCTATTTCAATATTTCATCTGCTAAACTATACGTGACGGTTCTGCGCAAAGGCATTTTATTTTTTCGCTGTATGGAGCATTTTCAAAATGACCACAAGTGGGACGTACAGTCGTTTCCCTAATTTCCTCGTGTAATAACGAATGCGACCATATTTAGCTTGGGTCAACCAGGGGCATCAAACACCAAGACCTCCTCAACACTAGGTCATATATACATATAAATGCTAGTTTCTTTGATCAATCAGTGGTTACACCACTTTCAGGAATTTCCGCGTCATTACTTGATTTGATGGTGCCAATCCGGGGGGGGGATTACATTTCTAAACATTAGCTATACCGCGTATGTGAACACAATAGTGTGTTTGCACGATGGTTTGCAGAAGTCATTTATCTCGATAAACCAACAAATATTAAGTGTAAAGTTGCCGGGTTAAGCAACCAAACAATAAAAAACCAAACCATACAGTCATACACTGATGGGTTTCCAACAGTAAATGTAAATCAATGCTTGATAATAAGATAACTACCTATTTACGGATTGGTGCAAACGAAAAATTACAATATTAAACCAATAGTTTCCCCCCGTAAACCATGAACACTCCGTGAAAGTAAGTAATCAAAACAACGTTCCAAAAATTCGGCAGGCAACTATTAATTATCCTTTCATAAAAAGTATAATATCAAAAAATATGTATAATAACAAATTATATACTATATTATTCGTATGTCGAAAGATGGTGTAATTAACTGGGGGTACAGGTGTATTAAATGGGGGTACAGATAAGCCTTTTTTTCGTAATTTGTATGTACGTCTTTACGCTGTGAAAGTAAAACTATCCCCATAATTGACTTCAATCGTGTGAGATACTTGAGAAGGGCTATGTCACGGTTCGAACAGGCCGGCGATTTCTTTCAAACCATTCTACCGCGAACTCGTATTGCTAACTTTGCATCAAGACGAAGAAAGATGACGAAACTACATTCGCGTAGTCTCGCAGATCGTTGCTGCAAACTTGTTATTCGATCGGGAGAAAGTCTTTTAAAGAAATATCTTTTATTGTGGATCGCGTCCGCTCCAACGGAGGATGAATTTATTACTAACCAGTACTGATACCCACACGAGGGATACAAAGAAAATTTGGGATTCTGTATTTTGTGTATAAGATCTTAAAGAATATGTATCCCTCGAATGATGCATCGCTCGCACATTCGTGATTTTCGTGTAAGTACATTCTTTTCCTATATCTTTTCTTTGCTGACTTGGAATTCATGGCAATCACGTGACATAGCCCTTCCGAGTCAAATTCCTGGAGTGTAACGTGATATCTGTGATTTTTCCATTGACAGGTGGTCCGGGAGAGTCTAAATGCAACCTGCCGCTGTCCAGGTTTTGGGGTTGGCTCTTGTGCACAGGAATTATGCGTGCAACTGCTCGTAGTTCCGTTCAGCAAAATCTCCGAGGAAATCTTCGATCGCTATAAGCAAGCGCGACTGGTGACCCTTAGCAAAAGAAACGCGGTTCTCAAAATCAAGAATAACGGCAATAACGAAAGGAGGGCGCGGAAAGTCAAATCTGGTGAAATGGCCTATCTTTATGGATCTCGGGATTTCTGTCTCCCAGACCCTACCAATCCTCACAAGAAACCTGGAACCAGGGGGCGTGTATGCGCGCAGAGATTGAAGTTCGATGCGAGGAATCTGATAAAATTCAACCCAGACTTGCCAGATCGTTTTGATGTTTGCGGCAATTTGTGTTGTGGACGAGGGTATAGCATAGTAAACAACACCAAGAAAGTAAATTGCAGATGCAGATTTTCCACATCTAGATGGAAATTAATTTGCACAAAATGTTCCGTGCCGGCAACTGTGTCTATATGCAATTAACTGACGTAAATGATTTTCGACCTATTAGAGGCGTATGGTATATTTTACATCTTTCTTTTATTCCGAGATAAAAAACCAAACTTATTGCTTGCATGTTTATAGCAAAATTAAGGTTTGTCGCGACGCGAGTCGATGAATTAAAATAGAACTGATTAAGCCTATACAATGGGTCCGCATCAATCGTATCGTATTGACCTTTTTAAACCAATATAGATATGTATCTCTCTCGCCATATCAGTTCGAAAAATTGAAAACACATCTTCAAGATAAGCATCTTGGCAAATTTAAGATTTCGCCTAAAACAAAACAAAACACAGACAATTTCGATTGTGAAATTCCGATTTTAGCTATTACACAATCATTTTGTAACATCCAATCGAAACTGCCTACATTGCTGCTCTAACCTATATAGATCTAGATGTTCCTCTCAGGAATGCTTTTCGTTTTATACTTCTTAAACTGTCGCTTGGTGTTGGATATTAAAAGAATTTTACGATTGTAACTGAATTACAAAGGAAAAATTGCATAGTTTGACTGTGCATTAAATCCTATTCATTTTGTACATTTAAAGAAGGGTAGCTACTTTATTTTTATCGGTCAGCATTTCAAAAACTTTTTGAAATAAACGTGTTTCAAATGAAGTGACAAGCGCAGCTTATTCAAATCAATAACTCGTCATGCAATAGGATCCAGCAGTTGCGTAAAATTTACAAAAAAAACTTTTTTCGAAAAAAAATATTTCGAAAGTTTTTTATTCATAAATTTTAGGCATGTGGTGAACCGGATGTTTGAACGATACAACAAAAAATAGTCCACAGTCTTTTTAATCATACAACAAGCTAATATGGAAAAGGGTGTTTACACAACCATTTCAAAAGAAATCGTTTTCCGAAGCCCAGATGAATCAGCAATTCAAATAAAACATTTGGATTGAATTACAATAGAGATATCTAGCTTAATTTGACTTTTATTACCTTCGCATGTTTTGGGATTTTTGACGTATTCTTAGAAAATGGGAGAAAAAAATGACATGCGGGCAAACACAGAAAGAAAGAAATTGCAAAAAAACCTATTCAACCAAGTTGATGTTTTTACGCGCTAATGAATTTGTCTATACTGCTGTATGTATGTCAATAAGTTTGGTTCGATTTTAAAATATTCGAAGAATATTGATAACTTATTTTCATTATGTTGTATTATAGATTTAGCATATGAAGTATATCAAACGTAGGTGAACTCAAATTAGATTCTATAACTATATTATATAAATATATGAAAAAGAAAATTATATATAATATAATATATGTAGAAATATTGATGTCTCATAGTTTGTAACATTTTAATATATATATGTTAATGAATGCGATGAATATATTTTAAAATATCGTTGTTGTTTATTTTTACCTATTGACTTTAACCTAGCAACATAGTTGGACAAATCATTTCTAAAACCATGAAAAGAACTGCCTATAAAAATCAGGTTTTGTAAACTTTTAATGGTTAAGGTGGATGCTATCCTATGTTGATGCACCAAGCTTTATAGGCAGGACATGCATGCATACAAGATGCCGTATTGACCAATTTCGGAGTTGCAGTTTACTATATACCAACAACATTAGTGCCGGCAAGAGGTTGGCAATGCTTCATATGATTGTTTTGTCCTCAAAAGAACCCAGAATTCGGCATGTACTAGGAAATTGTTGAAATATTGTTGACGAATCCATTTTGTATTTGGCATGCACTTGCATGGTTAGAGAGTACATGCAGGCGTCCCACCATAAAATTATGTTGTCTACGACGATGTAGCTAATTTGGAAATATATGGCGTTGCAATATGTATACGAATCAAGCAGTGCTCCTGAAAAATATCAATAAATAACTAAAGATCAAACAAGAGATATTATGAATATTTTAGATTCCGAGTGTCTAATTAGTAAAAAGAAAACACGTCACGACAATTAACATACTAGTCTAAATAGATGCCGATTATTGTTACCACCTTGATAACAACCACCTAACATAAGTTGAAGTCTATCGCGATAAATCATTATCTATTTCATCTTAAGCAGTAAACTATATATCCTTTTTTTGCATTAATGGTGTGGGTCAGTAAAAGAGCACGCAATCAAATAGATTTTTTTAAAATATCGATTTTCAAAACTCAATTTGAAATTCCTAATGGATGTTTTGAAAAATGATTTTTTCATGCATTTCAAATTAGCTTGATATGGCATGATATGCAACAGCCAGTGATTGAACCTCCATTGGAATGCATGCATATATACAAATACCACTAATTTAATTTGAAATGCATGCCCATAAACAATGCTTCGTCACTGTCTGGGTCATTTTGTCGAAAGCTCAAAAATTTCAAGCAATGATTTTGCAAGCAGCATAAAACATTTGTTAACCAGTAGTTTTTATTCAAGATCAGTGGCGTTCACTGGAACATATCAGGAACATTTGGACTGGCTGCTTATCAAAACAGATTTGAGAGATTTACCAGGCGGGAATCGTTATCTTGAAATAAACAATTATTGGGCGAAGTACTTGGGATATCATGAATTATCGAGTCAAGGTTAATGTTATCAGCCAAACCAAAGTCAAAGGACATGTTGATAACCTTACCCGAGATCCTGATATCACAAATACAGAATGAGGAATTCCTAATATCGCAAATATCGAATAAGAAATTGTTGCATTATACATGGCAAAAACGCGTTCGTTTTATTCGTTTATAAATATTTACGTTCTGCTCTAAACTGAACAACAAGATAACCCAGCTTTAGATTTAAGAATTAAGGTCACGTCTGATTCACATGTTAGTTTCGAGTGCACGTTTTTAACCATGCATGTATGTTTGTTCGCTTTTTAACATTGTTCATTCATGTGTTTTTTGTTCTCAAATTATATAATGGCGCTGCTAAATGAGCGTACTGCAGGCTCAACCATGCAGGGATAATTCAATTATCTGCTGTAGCAGATAATTTATTTATCTGCAGGTGACGTTATTGCTAGATTATCTGATGCATGGCTATATATTGACAAATTAGAACGCTTATAGTAACTACAATGTTTAATAATAAAAATTTACGTTCAAAATACAACGCTTAACAAGCTATGAAAGAAAGAAAAATTTATTGCATGGATGCATTGATATACAGCATCATAAACATTTTCACGTTACTACTTTTTGCATTCATACTGTATTATTCTAACACGGTTAGCATTTAAATAAAAGTTATACCGAAGTAGTCTAAGTTCAAAAACATATACATGACGAAGCAGCTGACGAGTTTAATCCCCCTAATAATATATATTGATATAGGACGCTTATAATGCGAGATAAACAATGAAATTCTGAGTGTTCCTAGTTCCTACAGCAGACTGATCCACACAGAAAGAGTTAATATCTATATGGGCAAAATATATCAGTTTGTAGGTTCACCACGTGTGTATATACGTAAATACTGTCGCTCTCATTCAAAATTACAAGAATATTCATCACTTATAACATTTGTAGAAAAGAAAGCACCACCTCAGAGTAGAATCGTTTTTTAAAACGATTTCGAATTTGTTCTATCCATGTGTACACAGGTTCACAAAATTGTAATGTTAATAAAGCTGAGTCCTCCGCCGTTCATTAAGCCTTGTTCTTTGTTTGATAGACAAAGCATTTCATGCATCAATAACCACCGACAATAGACATCGCCGATGAATTGCGATATACGAGAACCGTGCAGGCCTTATGTGCATTCATTTACGTTAATTTTTTGTTTTCTTTTCACAGATCGCACGAGAAAGTTTATCGCTGGACTGCAAATGTCACGGAATGACCGCGTCGTGCCCCGTGCAAATCTGCACAAGGTACTTGCCGATAGAATTCAGCATGATCTCGACGAGACTTTTCAGGTTGTACAAGAAGGCGTTGCAAGTTGAGCTATCCAACGCTGGCGAGATTTGGAAAGAGCTTGTGATAAAAAGGCGGAGGACAACAGACGATAAAAAACCGCGGTCGGACAGCATGAGGAAGCTGAGGTCTGGCGAAATGGGATACTTGTACAACTCGAGAAACTTTTGCGTCCCCGACAACAAAAACAAGCTGCCTGGTACCACTGGAAGAATTTGTGGGCATAGATTTCCGGATACTTTTGGACGTTTATCTCCAGTGGACAAGACACCGGTTAACGTGTGCACCAACTTATGCTGCGGACGAGGACACACCACCAGGACGATAACCATTTCCGTGACACAATGCTCGTGTAAATGGGACGATCGGATCAAAGACGTGAGGTGCAAGAGCTGCAACACGAGGGAAGAAATACGCACGTGCCGATAGCGTGCGCGGGAAAATCCGCAAACAGGCTGCGTCATGCGCACGAACCTCCTTCCACGCGCACCGTGCTATAAACCCACGAACACCTTCCACAATATTAGGATAAAATGAATACACCATAATGAATGCACCATATTAGACTAAATGCGCATAAGTGCATGCGCGTACGGATATACTTTATGTTTATATCCAAGCCCGGCCGCTTAATGGCCAAGTGAGTTTGAATGAATGTATTTAAATAGTAACTAAACGTAATGAATTCTAAAATGTTTGGGTCATCTACGCCGTCTTCCTGGGGCCAGTTGTATAAAAGACTAGTTAACTTTTAACTGTAGTTAAGAACAGAATTGTCCAATCATTTTATACAACCGGTCCCTGGGGAAAACACATTGGAAAATACCGTATTCCAAGTTTTTTTTTATGAAAATTGAATGTAACCAGTGTTTGTGCTCCTCTGAGGCAGTGCATGTTTAAGATTTTAATTTGTTTATTTAAAGAAACACATATCACGTTACATTGTGGGCAATGCTGTGGTCCTCAAAAAGAACAAGGTTATAGGTTTTTGCAAAAAATGTGTTTGCCCCAAGATAACTGAGCAAACTAAAGAGATCCATCCGAAAAAAATTAAATTTGTTCTCGAGGCCCCAAAAAAAGAACCTATATTGGACCTTTTATTAGTGTGGTCAATTTTTTAAAATTAAATTACCTTATTTATATAAATGACATAAGCTTTTTAAAAAATGTATTATACATATAATTTATAATACTGTAGGTAAAGAATGTTAATAGCTTCGCATGCACTTTTGCATTAACTTGTAAAAAGATCACATACACTTACACAGAAAATAAATAATTTTATAACCACAAATGCATTGTTATATTTCCAACACAACTAATTGAATGAATACTTTATGCAAAACATCAAAACCTTGCAAAACATTAAACAAACAGATGAAGTATTTCATTTTGTAACCGCTGATTAATTGTAACTCCACTCTTACTCTAAAGCGAAACCCCATCCGCAAAACGAATTTTTTCTCAGTTTTATTTCATCCAAAACTTTACGGTTGGGCCACCTATGGCACAACCGTATGAAAAATTCAAAATGGCAGCCGATCCGGGCACTGACCAAATGCAACAACTAACAAGTAATTATAAAAATCCATGCTTTAGGCGAAGATGACATATGAAAATACTTATACTAATGTGTTGATGGATTATTATACTTATAAAGCATCGCATCAACTTAGAAAATACTAATATTCTTGTATGTTTGCATGGTGACAGTTGATAAGTAATTCAGCTTGTACACCGCGTAAGTATTTAACACTGCGAAGTTTTCGGTCCTTTAACCCGGGCCTTCATCAGTTGAAATATCAAACCAATTGCACTGGCTCGGATTAACGGACCGAAAGCTTTGCAGTATTAAATACTTGCGTGGTGTGCCTACAAGCTAAATTACTTTAGAAAATATTGTAAGACTACCTTCGATTTTTCCGATTATGTTTGATAAAGCACATCTTTAACACGCCAGCCAGTATTAATGAGACGATTTTCACCTTGAACCATAATCGTGCTTAAGATTTTCAATACACATTTATACGCATAACATTTATCACATATATCGCCAAATCACAACAAAATGGCAGTAATTTTTGAGAGAAAATACCAGGTCTTTGTGAACAATAATAATCAATCCCAAAACATGTCACCGAATATCACCCAGTGACCTGACGCAAAGAACTTGATATGCATGGTGATCTCATTCAAATCCACTTTATGCATAGTTGGCCCTAATTGTTCTCGTGTAATTTTAGGCCTAGACCATACGTCGCATTTTGGTCGCGTCGAATGCAATTCAAACAATATAGATAATGAGATGATAATGAAGCTTAATGAGGTTTAACGTTCTAACGGATCCTAAGGCTCACATCATTACGATAGCACACCAGCTCTTACACTATATTTTTGCCCGCTGCCGATCGGTAGGGATGGAGACGGTATCCGAGCGAAACGGTCGGGCTAGGGGTGAAACGGTGTTTCTTTTGAGTTTGCTGTTTTCGGCGCAGATAATAACTCAACGAACCATGCTATTTTAACGGTACCTCCTCCATCCCGTGATCAACTGTCACACGTGAGTCACTGAAGTGAAACCGTGGAATAAACGATACGAACATCAAAGTACACACACACACGAAACAAAAAAAAAACAACCTGTAAATGTGGCGATCATTAATGAATTTACCTTTACCCCAAACACCGATTCCACGACCAAAACGGGTGTGAAAAGAACTGTGCTTAATCCTGCAAAACAAACTAACAAAAAAAAACAAACCCCAGCGAGATTAATAAGACGCTTCTCCCGTAGAGTTCACAACATCGCGTGAAGTCGTTAGGGAAACGGGAGGGATGGGTCACGCAAGCAACTAACAACTCGATCAGGCAAACTGGGCTCATATTTATACTCACCGGAGGGGGCAAGTAGCCGACCGGACAAGCGTCCTAGGACCCGCGACACTACGATACGAAGACCCGTATAACATTAACTTCCTTTATTATTTAATAATAAATACATTTATCATCTCATTATCTATTGTTTGAATTGCATTCGACGCGACCAAAATGCGACGTATGAACTAGGCCGTGAATACCGATAACAGCCATTAGTTGAGAAAAACAAAAGCTTTGCATCACATAGTTTTTCGTAAGAGTGACTTCTTAATGGTAGAGTTTGGCCGGCTATTTTTTGTAATCAATATCGTTGTCGATGACGATGATGAGAATTTCGAAGTAGAAAATTGCTGTTTATGCAGGAGATTTGTATGATATATTAGTTGTTTATCAAATCAAATAAATCAAAAATTGGTCAACAAGGTTGGCAGAAGCAGAGCGGAGACCATGGCTAATTAACATGGAGTTCATGATTGTGACATGTTCGAGCCACACAACTAGTTGTGCATAAAACGGCAACGGAGCTTGTTGGTTAGTCCTCAAAGTTACGATAACAAAGGAGCTATCCGCACGCCAACAAGATGACGGAGATTGTACTCGTACTCGTACTCGTACTGGGTCCATGCAATGTTGGTCGATGCGCGGCATATAACGCACATCCAAAGGAATTGGCCAATTGATTTGCCGCACGGAAATTTAAATCATGTTTTGTGTGTATTTTTTCAAAAATGCGTGTAAACATTGTACCCATGTTTGAACAACACGTTTACACGTATTTTGCGCACCGTTAATTAGGTAGTGTGAGTCACGTACTGCATACGAATCATGTAACTTTGAAATAATCGCTGTCAAAATTATTGGATATCGATCAAAGCTGGTTTGACTTCATTAAAAATTTATTTGATAAACTCAAAATTAAATTTAAACTGATGTGAATTTGATTTAGCGTATTGACATATCTGTATATATTACAGTTCGCATTTTGGGAATTTGATTTTACGTATCACGCATTTGATTTAACCCAATACAAATTCTATGGGCATGTGTACTCCAATTTGAGCTGCAAACGGTGTAAAGGCGGACTGGCCAGTTCGGCTCCCCGGACAAAAGGGACAAAAGTTGCTTCATCGTTAATTGTTAGTGGTCTCTTCATCATGGCGTTTTCTTTGAATTTACCGCCAATATGAATACCATGCATTCCATTCAATGTTCTTTTAAAATCGAAATAATTTTGCAAAAAGATGGAACTGACTTTTGAATGGAGTTGACTCTTGTCTCTATCATCTATGCTTCAAACACAGGCTATTTCACGATGTCGAGGCATTAACCACGTGTTTCAGCATTTGCGCTTTCGTGAGAAGCCTTTCTCTAGCTAGTTTCATAAAAGGTAGAACTACAAACTACAAAGACCCTGATAAACAGATAGATGAACAGAAAAAAAAGAGATACCAAACTAACCGTCAGCCCCACTTCTGAAGTTCTATTATTATTTACTTTTTTACAAGTTCCATTATTATACAGGGTGTATATAAAAAGGCAACATTTAATGTTCAAAAGTATGCACTTTGTGAGCTACACAGCTGGAAGTAGCTACGATAATGCAGTATTGTGCTTAATTGCAATATGAAATATTTGCCTTTTTTTATACACTCTCTACACACTTGCAGTTTTGTGTAGCCATAGCTATTGTATTGTTATTAGAAATTATTTTCCCAAAAACACTTAAAACAAATTTCATATCTTCGTCCACCAATCTATTAATTCTGTACATTGTGTCGCAAAACATCAGCACCTAATCTCTTTAATAAGCGATGTGCCATGGGGGCATTTGAGCTAAACTGCTTGGCTGCTTTTCTTGCATTTCCAAAGCAAATTCAAACAAATTGCGCAAAGATTGCTGGCTATTCGATATTATATTTTGCGACACAGTAGAAAAAGGGCATTTTTGCCAAGTTGGCCTTCCCCTAAAAGGTAAGAATTTAATTCTGAGGTCGTTTCTAACGTCCAAACACTACCAACTGATTTAAACCAATCCAAAATTCCCTCCAGAGAGTATACCTCTCCAGGACCATTGCAGACTGAAAAATTGTCTACCGGCTACGAAGAATTGCTAGCGCTGATTTTACTCATTATGGCTACAATTCTCCCACAAAACGTCTTCGTTTGGGGCTTTTATCTTTCTCCATATAATTTTGCACGTTAGCCACGAGACGTGGATCATGAGATACAGTTCCATCATACAAATTATAGTCGTTACCTGATCGTTCATCGTCAGCCTTAAGCTGTGCAAAGTGCTTGCAAGTGCAACAAGTGTGCTCTCGACATGAACGCAAATAGAACAGACTCCGTAGTAAATCAGAAAGAAATTCACGCGCGTGTGACCGTTAAGTATGGTCAGGAAAGCTACATGACATAGACTACAAAGAATGTTGTTGATGACCTGTCCAAAACATTGAAATGGTAGGACGAATGGCGTCACCAGTCCGACACAAAACATTCTGGAGTACCCCATCAGCCACGTACTATAGCCTGGTCCAATTTGGTTTTTGATATTAATATGAACGCTCCAAGAGCCATTGAATAGATACTTGCTGAACAGATAGAAGTTAACCGTTCTCGTAATATTCCACAATGGATACGAAACCTCCAGGAAAAGGTACGACATCAGGTTAGTTTTCCGTAAAGCGGGGCAGTAGTGAAATCTAAGATACAAATGACATGATAACGACAACAGGACACGAATTTAACCGACATCTCAACAAAGAAGTCTAAAACACTATTGGCATGACATGATACTTAAAAAGGTGATGAAACCTATGATACAATTGGCAGGACAAAAAAGACTTCTGGAAAAGCGAAATAGCAATCAAGACAATGAATTATTAACTATAGTTTAGGAGTTGGCTAGTTTAAGCTCTTTCGTATTCGGAAAACTGATCAAACTGTAACAAAACGGATCGATTGGGGACAGAAATTGAGTATTCAAATGAAGTTTTGCATTCTTTTTAAACATTTCGGGCTTGGATATGTGCAAAACTGTGGAACAGATCCGAGAGGTAAAACTGAGGTTTTTCGCTAATGAAACGATCTGATTTGTTCGGATTTTTAAAAGTGGTTGGTTTAGAATAATTTGACTGTTCGGTTCCCTATATATGGTTTGCTAGTTTCGTCCACTGGCTCATATTACAAAGAAAATTCGGAGAGAAAATTTTTAACTTCACATTATAATTAATAGTACGAATTCAGGATGCGTTAAACGCTGTAGTTAAAACCTGAGGAAATGAACTAATCTCACAGACTAAGAAATAATATAAATCATTTGAGAAAGTAATAGGTGTTTTAAACTGATACCAAATATCGTGTCGCCATGGGGTTACTATATAGTACAATTAGTACAATTTTGTTTGCCTTACCTTATTGTCGAGCCAGGATATCCATAGCCCGTTACCAAATAGTTCAACACCGATACGGGACTAGGTAAAGCTATGACTAAAGCTGATATACTCAAAAGCAGCATGATAAAATACCTAAAATTTCAAAACCATTTTCAGCTATGCAGTGTAGGACATTTTAACAGCCAAAGTCCTTTTATTGACTGCATGAGTGTAATTTTAAAAATCATACACTTCGTATCCCTCAAATACGCCTCCTCCAAAACCATCACCTTTGCATGCAATTTATGGAAACCTGAATAAACATCTAGATAATCTCTCTCTTCAAATCTCTATGCTGCCATTCTGAGTTTTATTCGCCTCTCTTCTATTTAGACTTGGAACCCTCCGTTCATTAAAACCTCTCCCATGATACACCATTCCCGGTCTTGTCAGGAGTTACTTTTTTCTATTCAATGGGCCCTGTTTCTATGGGGAAATCTCGAATTAAAAGCAAATACCTTGGAAAAGAGAAATAACTTTCACTTGAATCATTATACTGGTTGCGCACAAGGCAGAATAGCGTATGTATCCAACGCAGTGGGCCGGTGATGAACCAATGGATGCCCCTATAGAGAATATGGATTATTATTGAATTCATACGGGAAATATCAACATAAAGATTCGCATACATGGAAAATTTATATTCGAAAATTAGAGTAAACATTCATGCTTCCGAATTTTCACATAAAAGCGCGTGGGCGTATCCATATGCAGCTAGTGTACATTTAGGAAGAGGTTCCGTCGTATGCCCTTACCTAGCCCACAATAGTGCAACAGCTATGACAGTCTCACTAAAAGAGAACAAGAAACCACTGACAAGCGATGGCACCAGCCACTGTATGATTGCTTTTGATAGCGGAGCAATTCCACTAAAAAGTGAAATATGTACATGTTAATTCTGTAGAAGTTGGCTGCTTTTATTATTAATTTTCATCACTATATGGTTATCAATAAGAATTGCCCTTGGCATACCTTATTATCGTACTTAACGATACACATTGGGAAAACGTCCATCGTACCAAAGGAGTCAAACAGACCAAGGATGGTAACAAAACAAAAGAATAAACCCAGCTCACCAACTTTCGGACAATTCTGGAGAAATAATAAAATTCATTTTTAACATACGGCTTCGTTTATTTTCCCCAGCTCCAGGGCTAATTTTGACTTTATCTGTATAGATTAGTTGCATACAATTATTTCATTTTATAAATTCATTTCATAAATTTATTTATATAAATCTATTCCATCGATAATTTACTTAAAATACGTGTAGTGTAACTCTAACTACTCTACACTAGACGTACACTGCGTATAACTGAAAGCATGCTATATATAACTCGACATGCACCCTTAAAAACTTTGAGGTTGGTGTGGAATTTCAATGGGCCTGGCACGCCTTTCTAGCTACGCGGTCTGCCTCTCTGTAAATGAATTATTATTGTTAATTAGATTGCGGTTTAAAAATTTACAGTTCAACTATAATAGTCTTAACCTGGTCATAGCTTGCAGGTCTCTTATATGTAACAACCTAGTCATAATTCGTAGCTTTCTCTTTGTAAATGAATTATTATTGTTAATTATATTACAGTTATTAATTAGTTTAAATATTTAAGCTTTTTTATTTCTTCGTTTTTTTATTTTTTATTTTTTCTTATTTTATAGTCATAACCTAGTCATAACACGTAGCTCTTCCATTAAAAAAAATTACAGTCAATAAAAATATGCTCGGGATACTCGGCTTATTATTCTTTCATAAATGTTTAATTATTGGACACGCGGTGAAGACATTAGACTTTTTGCAAATTCAAGCTTCATCGATCTCTATACGCAATTACAGTATCACCTCCTTTAATTACTCAACAATGCATATAAAAATATCAGTAAGCAACCAGGGGCGCCGGGAGCAGTTTAGGGCAGCGGGGGCAGAGTTTTAGAAAAGGCCACATTCATTTTACCTTAGCAACCACACGAAGAGGAAACTCAAATTTACAAGTACATGCGAACTTGCAAATCCACGGGAGAACGGATTTTCAATAATATTACCGGTTAGTTTTTATGCGAAAATTAGGCATCATGATTAAATGTTGAATTTATGATATGGTAGCAAAGGGCATAGGGCTGCCCCCGCTCGCCCCCGTAAGCAAAGGGTAGGGGGGAGCTGCCCCGCTGCTCCCGTGGTTCCGGCGCCCCGGTAAGTAACACCTGTCTGAAAATAAATTGTAGTTCAAATTCAAAACCAAATAAATCAACGTTTTAAAATTTGCTTTCAGACCACGCCTCTGGACTCGGGCCAAATTAAGCAAACCTTTGTGGAAGACAACTGAAGGCTTGCTTGATCAGTGTAAGAATGGAGCAAAAAGTTTTACGAATGCCGCAATATGTTATAGTAATATCAACGAGTTGGTTTTAGTGAAAAGAACCTCTAAGATATCATCAACAGCATAGACGTTTAGGCTTAAAACACTAACCTTATGTAGATGGAGATAAAAGTGTAGATTTCGTCGAGGATATAAAGCACCGGTTCCAAACGAGGCAGTGGAACAACAAGAATAAGCGAGAGCTAAAAAAGCACCAAAAAGATATATTATATATATATACCAACGTCTTTAATTATCATGTATGTTTGTCTTACTAACACTGTGCTTAGACCATATACTTTACATTTTATTACAACCTGCCAATATTGCTGCAATTTCTTTACTATCATGCAATTAAGGTTTTTGGGTATGCTATATTTTGACGCGTTTTCTCGTATAGGTATCTGGTTGTTATCAGTACCATATTCAGTATCTTCGATTCTAGATATTTTCCCCAGGCAAACCCCTTTAAAGGCCGTTAATTTAACAGCGGAGGTGTGGAGAGGGTTCTTACTCAACGGATTTTGAAATAAGGATGTATAAAGTAAAGAATACAAACGAAAATTCTAGAAAGAGAGTCCACGTTTTTGCAACTTAATTAAACACTCTAGCCTTCGTTCACCTGTAGGCGCATACCTACTACAATATTGAAGCAGAAATTGAAAATGTAAAATCTTCGTATTTATTTGTTGCATCAGATAAACCACTAGTATGCACTGCATGTACATATAGCACCACTGAACCCAGGTACGGAAAGTATTAACCCGTTTATCAATGACGTCATAGGATAGGGACTGTGTGACGTACATCAACGCGAGATGTTTAGGTCAAAGTCCATGTTTCACTCTGACACACGTGGAAAACAAGTTGCAACCCGAAAAATTGGCATATGTATATATATATGAAGATCGTCGAAATTTGAATTGAAGGAAGATCTGCTGAAGAATAATATTGAATTTGTGTGAATTTTTCAAACGAAACGCTTTTAAACAGCTGAACGAGATACGAAAAATTTATATTCTTATATAGCGGATAATTTTATTCGAAAACTCTCTGTTACTGTGACAGTGTTACAGTCTATTTTAAATGATATGTATATACTTCACTGATTCTGTTGAGTTTGAAATTAGCATGCAAAAAAGAAGTAAGAAATATCATGCGAAATACAGCTTAAACGCAAAAGTACATATTTCATAGAGGGGCCGGAATACATAAGCAAAAATTTCAAACGAATTTAAATGTACCTCATGAGTAGCAAAAGTTCACTTACTAAAATGTACTTTTTAAAATGGTCCTATGAGTATATATAGTTAGGCCTATACCGTAAAGAACTATTTACCAACCCTCTGGGCTGCGACTCGCAGCTATAATTCAAAATCAGAATCATTAGAATATCCAATGTTATCACAGTTTATAGAAAGAAAGATTATGGTGATGTCATTGATAGTTTTGCTACAAAAATTCGCACCAAATGGTTCTACCTAAATTTGCAATGCCAATACGAAAGTTGCGAGTAAAGTATATAAACTTACCATTAGCACAATCGAGTTGATGTTAGGGATGCCGTCAAATACGCATGTTAGCAGGAAGAGCATATTGAATATGACTACACGTATAAGAACGGTAAGGACCATTACACGTACATTTTTACCCATTGTAGTCGGTAAAATCGGCTGCTGCGGGACTAAAGTTTCCAGCGAACGGCAAACAAATGTTTAATTGCGTCATAGGAAGAAGATATCTTAGTTTCATTTTAAATCCTTGGCTTGCAGGAAGTGAGATTTACGGCATTACAAACAGCGCCATCAGAAACGTTTGTGACGTTTCACATTTACAGCCATCCACGGAAAGATTTATCTGTTTATCCACAGTGTATCTGGCCCAGGCTTTTGACCCAATCCAGCAAAATCGTAATGTTGCCAAATAGCACCGTATTTTAATCAACCCAATATATCTCTGTTGACTTTGTTGTTTGGTTGTTGTAACTTGACACCAAACATTCCCACTGTTGCAAATCTAAAATTGTACATGTGGGGGGAGGGGTGATTCGATCAGGAAAACTAAAAAAAATGTTCAAATTTGTTCATACCCGGTTCTAGAATAGCACCTATTGATACGCCCAGGAAATGACTTTCACACCAAACGTGTAAAAATAGTAATTAGGTTTCATTATAGCATAGCGAAGAAAGATGGCACACGCAGACTGTATGCAAGTTAATGGCGAACTAAACAAGTGATAAACTTGAAAAAATGTGACCATTCAACAAAGGAATGTTTCTTAGCTTAAGAGACATTTGCAGAACTTGGTACCCGCGCCTTTGCATAATAAGCCCAGTGAGCTCTATATGAATAAGCCTCGTTCCCATGCTGCGCAAAGGCGCGGTTACTAAATTTCGCAATTGGTCTATTGCATTAAGCTGCGAAACGTATTTTATTTTGGGCAGAAGTTCTTCGCCAAAAAATTATTCAACGATATGTAGTCTATATTCTTGATTTGACACACAGTTACTAGTCCATTGACTATCACGGCTTTTGCGGTGAAGGTTTCAAGGCAAAATATTTTGAAAAGTTTCCCAAATAGCACACTATAATATTGACGTAATAGGATGTTCTGTATCGTCCGATTTTACATATACCTCTTGGAACAAGCTGATATTGGCTTCGAAAGTCTTTCATATAATACATCGGTTATTCTTCCTTACTGAATGTATATTGGATTCTACTTTAAACAAGGAACTACATACTTAGACTAATATTGTTCTATGATTAAACATGATTTGAGCACAAGTTCTTATATACAGTTTTGTAATATAATTGAATTTGCAGGTAAGATTCCATTCATATTTTAAGCTGATGGCAGATTCATTACCATCAAGTACCATTTTTAGGATGCAATATTCTGGTTTCAGTATTTTTGAAACGTCATAAAATAAGTAAGCCTATTAGAATTCTATCGCATCACAAAGGTATAACCTTTAACTAAACTTTTATGAAAATTCTTTATAGTTCCTTTCTAGAAATATGCTCATCCTGGGAGTGAAAGGGGAATAAAAACTATTCGAATAATTAGAATAATGAACGACTGTTGTTAAAGCAATGATATCCGGTGGGTTTGGCAACTTAAACTTGAACACAAATCTGTCCATATATATCTACGAACATGTATGATAAATGCATATATATATATTACATTATCTTATATATATTATATCATCACCATCATCTAGGCCTATTGCGCCAATGAGGCGCACAGGGCCTGTTATACATTATATATTATACATATATTGAGTATAATCATATATATCCCCTCGACAATTTTACATATTGAATGTTTGCTTACTACCTTTGAGGCATACCACATCAGGTATATACAACTAAATTCCGAAGCTAAATTTACTAGCTGTATATATTAGCATTTAAATTCTCTACGTGGTGAGCTATCACTAGGTACTTTGGGGTGGAATAAAATGAAGCTGAGAGGAGTTTTTATTTGAACTGTCTTTCATTGTTGTAATCGTAGCTTGAACTGTTATTGGCGACGACGACAATTGTACAAGACAACACCGGTTGGAGTTCCAATAACAAAAAGAACACCAATCACGAAGATAATTGCACAAGACAACACAGGCTGGAGTTCCGATGGCAAAAACAACACTAAATACGATCACGATGATAGTCCACCTACTCAAACCGCATCTTCCTTTTTGACACTTTCCATTGCAACAGTATTCATCCACGTCACCACAGTGTAAATTAAAGGTACAACGATGGCCAATACAATCATCATGGCAATTTTCATTTCCACAACAGAACAATCCCCCCCCCCCACAGTCAGCGTCCAGAAAACAAGAGTGACCGCGACAGTTGTGAAGACACGCGTTATTGCAGCAATGGTCGTTTGGACCGCAATCATAGCTTGTGCTGCAGTATAAACCTTCTGTTCCTTGGTGAAACAAGGTGACAAATGCAACAAATAAGATAAAGTTAATAGCGTCCATTCTTAGCCAACTGAATACGTAATAAACTCTCCCTTCAAGCTTTTTCTCTATAAAAGGACTTTTATTATTCTAACAGTAGAAGCTTCAGTTGTAAAACAGGAACTATATATACGCACATCACGATAGGTAGCACTCTCTTGTCATGACGTAATAGGATGGAGCTATATCGCCCGAATTTAACATACCTCTTGCAACTATAGATATCGACTTTAGAATACTTTCATACAATACGATTTTTTCCTGACAGATTGTATATATTGAGTCCTTTCTTAAACGAGGGACTATGCATTAAGGCGAGGAACTATGCAAGTCAACCAGGAGAACCACGCCCCCCAATCTAACTAATGCAGAATGCAAGGATAGTGCATGCGGTTTGAATTCAAGTATGCACTCAAGCCAGATTTTCTAGAACAAGTTGAAAAGGCATGGCTCTCGGTTCATTGGAACCAAACACAAAGAAATAGGAACAACGATTTCATCCGATTTCAGTATTTTTGAAAAAATTTTTTTTACCATTATCAAATATGATTGGCGCACATGTTATTATAATTTTGCAATATAGTTTTATTTGCGGGCAAGATTTCATGTACGATTTTGACTTATAGGTATATTCAGTGGGCTAGTTTTAGTATTTTTGAAACGTCATAAAATGAGTAACTTGTGAATACGTTGACAGAACTGATTCCTTGTGAGCTTCTGCCTTGACTTCAATGAACATTTTAAGGGTCTGTCATGCCCAGGGCCTATTTTAAAGAATACCGCATGCACACAATGAATGAAGCATCAGTATCAGAGGGGAGCCGAGGCCATAATGTGTTACCACAGTTGAAAACATTAAGATTTGGTCTCCCATGCATATCGTCTGAGACAGTGGCTATCTTTGTCTGATCAATGTTTGTCAATGAGACAAGGAACATGGATATTTGTGCAATATAATTATGCATAAAAATGATAAACCGATGCTAATTTATAACAGCTAGTTACATGGTAAAACTCTATAATCTGTATAATTACAAAACATATAGCATTTGTATAGGATTTAAATTCAACGTGGTGGGTTCTCACTTTGAGAAAGTACTTTGGGGTGGAGTAAGATGAAGCATGAGAGGATTACTATTTGAAATATGTCCCATGCTGGTAATCCCAACTTGAACTGGTGATGCGGCAACTATAGAGCCTTGCAATTGACGTCGACGAAGATAATTGCACAAGACAATACAGGCTGGAATTCCGATGGCAAAAACAACACCAAATACGATCATGATGATAGTCCAGCTACTCAAACCGCATCTTCCTTTTTGACACCTGTCATTGCAGCAGTATTCACTCTCATCACCACAGTCTGAATCAAGGATGCAACGATGACCGATACAAGCATCATGGCATTTTTTATCCCCACAACAATACAATTTCCCACCGCAGTTAGAGTCAAAAGAACAAGCGTGATCGCTACAATTGTGACGACACACGTAGTTGCAGCAATAGTCGTTCAGACCACACTGAGATTTGATGGAACAAGACAGGCCGATACAAGTCTTCCGACAAACGTTGTTGCAACAGAAACCATAATCGCAGTCAGAATCTTTAGTACAAAATGTTCCCAAAGACGACAGACATCTAAAGCGACATTCTGAATAAAAACGGCCTTTCTTACAGCACAATTTTTCACCGGGGCACTCGTAGTTTGCCCTGCAGAAACCTTCAGTTCCTTGATAAAACACAGTCACATATGCAACAAATAAGATAACGTTAATAGCAGCCATTCTGAACACGCAATTAACTCTTCACTTCTGTGCCTGCCTTTATACAAGAACTTTTCAGACTCACAATAGAAAGTAAAACCGGAACTATAAACGCACATTTCGGTGACGTGATAGGATGTGCTATGTCTTCCGATTTATTCATACCTCTTGGAACCAGCCGATATTGGCTTCAGAAGGCAATACTCACGCACGTTTTCCTTAGTAAATGTCCGTGACACCTCTCTTAAACAAGAAACTATATACAGTGAATAACTGCATGTATAATCTCGCTTAGAATGATCGAGATTCAGCGTATTTATTTTTACCGTTGAATTTAGGCATCCAATGAAAGTACAAGCGGTTTGAATTGTGAAGTATACACTCAAGTCAGATTTTCTACAACACGTTGAATATAGGTATGGCTTTCGGTTCATTGAAGCCAAATAAAAATAAATAGGATCGATGATTTCATCCGATTTATTTTTTGTTTCCGAAAAATTGTTTGTTCCATCATTAAATATGATTGAGGACAAGTTCTTATAGTATTGCAATTTAATTTAATTTGTAAGCTATACAATTTTATATATGACAGATTTTGACTATACGAGAAGCACAATGCATTTGCCATAATTACCGAAATATTAAATATACTATTCGCAGTGTTAGTTATGTTCAGTATTCTGGTTTTAATGGTTTTGAAACGTCATGAAATGAGTAAAGTTTATGAACTTGTGCCGGACTTTCTGATTTCCGGAGATCTTCGGTTTTGACTTTTATGTAAATCTTAGGGGTCTGATAAGATACCCATTCGATATTTTAAAATGAAAGCTGAGATATCTATCAAGGTAACATGGATACAGGACAAAAACGATTCATAACCTGCAAGCTTACAGGTGCATGTTTTAAAAAGATGGGTGTCTATTTTATTTGCTATATGTAAAATGAAGCACGATCGCTTTAACTTCAAAAAATATGTCATTTGAAAAAACTAAAGAAGTTACCGAATTTCGTTTCTACCGTTTGGTTACAGATTGGCATATGAAAATGCAAACGTAAAATTTAATAAAATTTGTCTATATTAACTTGTCTCTGCGAGCATCCCTATATTCTTGACGTGTATCTCGATTTCAGCGATTTTGGTTTTTCAGGATTTTTTGAACACACGTAGCATAGAACAGCGGTTTCATCCTATTCAAATGCGTGATACTTCATACTCGCACTTACGTAACTTATGTGCGATCTCAACTCGGAAGAGAATCTACCTCCTCCGCAGGCCCTTTTCGGGCAAATTCTCATCAGCAAAACCGCGATAAAATATTGTATACCTTTATCATAATATAAACAAGTTTAAGTTTTTTGACACGCAATATTGCCATTACTATCCTGAAGACTATCCAAGAAATGACTGGGGGAAGATAAAGGTACTACGCGTATGCACTCGCTGCATTTCACTCACAATTTGTAATTCTAGTATATGTTTGCTTTATATTATCATACAGAGGCTGAGCACCGTTAATAGTTTGGTGTACAAGGCAGGCGCCCAGAGCCAAACCTAGGAATTTACCTTAAATCCTTCAAATTAAAAGCACGTCAGTATCTTCTTGCATCAAAGTAAAAAATCGAGCAAGCAGCATACCACAAGTTGCACGTTGTGAGTAATTTACATGATTGTAAACAGTGTAAACGCCTTGGTTGTTGAAATAAATCGGACTTTTTGCTTTGTAATACCTTTCCCAGAGAACTTGCGTTTAAGAGATATTACAATACGTTTAGTTAAACAACAGAAGCACGTAGTGTTGTCGGAATGACTACACCACTGTCAGGATCATGTTATTTACTTCTTTTCATACCTCAGAGTCATTTCACGCTTAATTTACTCTCGGGCAACCGGGCTAATGTAAACAGCATTTACGGGTGTTTCCCGACTCGGGCTGCTCCATCTCCGCAGCAATTGGGGTTGGTTGATATGCAAATTTTACAATCACAAGTTGACTAGTTTCTTTCAAAAATGTTCCGGTCCAACAGAAATTATATTATTTTTAGGCTTCGTAGTAGTGTTATATATTATATGCAGAAAGACCAGTTTAAAACAATATGGCCTTCTTAATGGCTTTCTATAAATTAGTTAGTTTTAATAAGTGATTTAACTGATGGTTCACCTAAAATGTTTCGATGATTACGCAGCACAGGAGTGTGAGCCACGATTACACATAAATCGTTTTAACCGTCGAGTCTTAGTTTCGAGTTGATCACCACAGGACTCGACGAGGTCACGTAAAATCCAAAAATTACGCATTTTGCAAGAATCGAATTCTTTTGCAAAAATAGCGGATTCAAAAAGGCCTAATATGAGAGCGCAAAAAAAAGGAAACATATATAGGGTTAATATATATCATTCCCGCATTATTACAAAAGTTATCTCTGTATATAAAGTTATAAAACTTCTACGCAGCAATATATAGAATACGTTCTGCTCCATATACATATTATATATCTCTCATTTTGTCTTCATACTATTCAAAGCCGAAACCTGTAAAACGGGTAGAAGTAGTTTATAGGCGTCTTGAACGTGCGATGAACTGTTTGAACATTCAAGATAAACTTCAGTAATTAGTGGTGTTATATTATCATCGTCCTCAGTCTCATTCACAGCCGTATTCAAACACTGGGCGTAACTGGTTGACAAACTCGATATGCGATTCGTTACGACTCTCGTCATTGAGCACAAACGGGTCGCCCGATCTTCAGCAGTCACTGTGTTGTCTTTATCGTCCACCAGCAGGATCATTTCGGCAACCTTTCGAAACACTTCGACCGATTTCGCTGTGATGTCAGCAAGACTGGTGATTACGTGAGAGAATATGTCGTCAGGTCGACGGCAATTTGCCGACGTTTCTTGGTCTTTCGCGCACTGCTTCAGCCATTCACTGATTGACTCTTCAGTCTGGTTTAATTTGTTCGGCACAAAGGCTAGATTCAGGGCCATTGCACACTTGCCGATTTCGACAGCAAACTCTGTGTTCACGCTTTCCTCGCGATCTTCCTCGTTCGGGGTAGTTTTACCAAACGCATCTTCAATTGCCCGGAGTTTAGTTTTTGCTTGCCCAAGGTCGTCCTCAAATATATCAATAAGGGCCGACTCAATCTACATGAAAAGATACAATCAAGGTTATTTGTCGCATGTATATATACTGAGCTCTTCTTTGTTAATGAATTGCAGTGCGGTTGGCAGCTTAGGTGAATCGCAGTTCACTTAGGGTTCCCTTGGGACAAACATATCAAAGACATCGTGAATCTACTATACATTTGCTACAATGCAGAGACAAGCTGCTCTAAAATATTGCTATTTCAAGTCAATACCTTGGCTTCACATTCCCGAGAAAGAATTTCTAATGCCTCAAGATGTGCGAGACCTTGAAATCGATCAAATTCATCATTAAAATTCACTTTCTCCAAAACCTCTTGTGTCTTTTTTTCCGCAGCTTGTTTAGCGCTTTCTTCTTTGGCTTCACGCAAAATCTGCAAAATGAAAATATGAGAGAAATGAAGGACTACAATTTACATAATTATAAGTCACACTCAGGATTTTCCCCTTGATTTGCACCACTATACATATGTACAAAACTCCTTCATACAAACCTGAGATAACGATGGTTTCTTAAACATGTCTCTTTTAACACGAAAACCTGGGTCACCTTCAGAAATAACATCCATCGTTTTTTTTCCAATTGTCTCCAACGCATCTATGCCTTCTGTTACCAGTTCAATTCCTTTGCTTGTTACTGCACTGGACAGAGACGTTAATCCCCAAGATGAGAAGAAGGAGTCCGAGCCTTTGCTATCGGTATCTGTCGTATTAAAGCAGTTTGTGTGAAAAAATATCAGTCAATATTATACATTAAATTTAAATTGTCCAAAATAAATGCGCCGTTTTGGCCACGTGAAGATTAAATTTATCATGCTATTCCTGCATTTACCAGTAGATACAGTACAGTACTACCATCGTTTGGCCAGCGACCTCCTCGTATTTACCGCTAGAGCAGTAAATAGTAATTTCTACTGTCTTTCACAACTACCGCTACAGAGGTGGAGATTGATGAGTGGAGCAGGAAGCGGGAATTATTATTATTATAATTATTTTATAGCGTACGTTTTACGATTTCACAGTCGGAAAATATTCGGTATAATATATTGAAATTTTCCAGTTCTTAAAAAAGGTTTTCGGTTGAGAATTAAGTACCATATGGTACAGGTATGGTATTTCAAGGAGGGATTGGTTTGAGGATGAACGGATTGGGAGAGATTTCTTTATATGTTTAAACATAAAACTATTTTCGAGGTAACGAGAAAAATGTCAATATTCACCCACGTTTGACAGAGTTTATCAGTTTCATTCAATTTAACGACACAATATTTAACATCTGCGACTGCATGTAGAATTGTGCAGATGCTCCCTTTAAGCAACGGTCCTCAGACGGATTTCAATATAATTGTACTTGTGTACAGTACGTGTTCGCGAACTTTCAAGCTAAGGGGTGTTTTTACCTAATTTCTGAGGCGTCTGGTTCTCAGAAGACTCGTTCATTAATGCTCTAAAATTCGGCTAGTAATGCTCTAAAATATACCATCCATCGCCGGCAGTCGCCGTTGTTTGAAATCTTTCAAACCGTTCGTGAAGACAAAAATTTTTGTAACTCTGTTCAGAATTACAATAACTATAATTTTTAGTCAACACGTTCATTCTGTTTTTTCTTAGTTCTGATTAATCTGCAGGCTTATTATGCATTTATTCTAAATGTAACTTCCTTCTATATTACAGCTTTGTAATATGCAAAGGATGTAACATCCCATAGATTTATCTCATCGAGCCTTGAGGTGCATGCGCAATTAAACTTTTTCGCAGTAGCTAGCTATATAACGGGAATAAATTAGAAACTGTGACGGAATCAGATTGAACAAACTCGGTGGGAATGATCAGGAAAATAACTAAAATTAAACGGCATAAATGAAGATTTCGGTTGCACTGTGACTACTGTCCGCGCATTTTGATACATTTTTTGGAAGCCATTCCAGTTGGCGCCAGCCCAATCTGGAATCTTTTGCCGACGCGGTGAATATGTAATTGTTCTAAATTTCATTAGAAGACAAGAAGGGGTTTTCATGTGTAAGAAGTATTGAAATCCAAAATATGTTAAAATTTTAAATTGTAATAGCTTAGATTATACACTTTCTGAAAATGTTTTTGGTCCACCGACTCTTATTTTGAAAAGTCGGTGACCAAGGTCTTTAATAAAAAATATTTCTAGATCACTTTCAATCAAATAAAAGTATGATACGGGTATATTAAAATTTATTGAGACAAATCGATGTTTGCGTTGACAAACCCACTTTCATATAAAAACGAATTTCAATGTTCTTTTCACGTATTTAAAAGGTAGAACTATTTATAAGCAAGAACGTGGTTGAAAAATAATAGGGGCAACATTTTGTTTACCCTTTAAATATATCGTACCGGCGTAGCTCTCTATTAATATTATTTAGTATAAATTTCGGGGTGACTATTGATTTGATTGTCTCTGAAGTGATAGTCACTGACACTGATTGATGACTATAGCTTCTTGTTGTTTTTCAAATACGAAATTTAAAGTAATTATAATTTCCTATGCCTATGGGGGATTTATCCAACGTATTTGGATGAATTTAAAAGAAACTATTTCATGAAAAATTTAATGGAATTTGAAAAAAAAAAATTAAGGCAATTATTCATGTCCACCTGTACATAATATACATTAGTTTAGGAGCCTTTCAAAGATGATAGAGTTCACATAAAAATCACTATAATTGAGGAACTCGCAAATGCTTTTGCTGGATATTAAAATACATGATAAAAAAGAGAATATAGTCTAAACATAAGGTTGAACATGTTTAATTTCCACATGGTCTACAACTGACATTCATGGCTTACCTGCATTACTGTTGCTTTCATCAATATTCCGATCAATCTCAGCAGGTGTCGGCTCCATTGTAATGACGTCTTTCTTTTCGTCTTTAGGATAGGCTTCATCTTCTAGTTCACCTGGCTCAGGTATACCAAGTGTTGTTTCCACTTTTTCAATGACTTGGGACAAACCAGACGTCATTGTACTTGTGGCTTGATTCAAAACTGTGCTCCATGATCCCCATACCCAACCACCACTGACAGAAGAACTACTTGATTCATTTTGTTGAGCACTAACACTACTCGATTTGTTTTGTTGGGTGCTCTTTTGACCATTTTCATTTTGTCTAGAAAATAATATTTGTACAAAGGTTTTAAATAAAAGGCTAACTGGTTCACTTGTGTGTAGAACATTGTAGTTGCCTTACTACATTGACTAGATATTTCATAGTTTCAGCAAACAAATGGCACAGCAAAAATTTTTATTTCTAATTTGCCAAATATCTAATTTTTATATTATTTGGATGAGATTTAGAGCAATTCTAAATAGCACATATACAGTTTTTTCATATACATTTTCATCCTGCATGTCTCATATTTTTCTTAATCATATAAATCACTAACTTTAGCCACAAGCTGCTCAGGAATTTTAAGATTCTTCTTATTGACACATTTTAGCAAACAAACCAATTTTTTGGCTTTTTTTTCTTACATACAAGGTTAATTGAAGGTTGTAATTGAAGAAAAATCTATTAATTTTAAAATTGGTTTCCAAAAAAAATTGAAGATCAATGAGAGGCCTGGGAGTGAAAGTGGGAAACTTGCAATTGTGCATCAAAATTTTATTTTTAGCATGCAATTGCAAGGGAGAGCTTATTTTGCCTTCTTAGAAAGCCAAACCTAGAAATTTTGTTGACCTCCTAACTAACATGAGCCTTTATTAACATTTGATCTGACCACAGTTAAGTGTGATCTGACCTTTGTACCCAGGATCCAAGTTTCAGCCTGACCTACTGGCCTGACCACTTTATCAAAATATGTATCAATTCCTTATCCAGCAGTCCCTTACCCAGGTTTTCCTTCATCAACCTTTGTAGCAGTATTGATTGTTTCTTTATTTTCTCGTGTGTCTCGACCCTCAGAAATATCCTTTTTGTGTCCACTAGTACCAATATTGCTTTCTAAGGATTGTTCGTCAAGCATTGACTCCGATCTCTTCTCAGTGCCTTTAAGGCTGCCTGTTTCATCATCAACCGTTTTTCCAGAATGTGCTCCATTTCCTCTCGTGTACTGGATTCCTTCTGATATAGTGTCCGTCATAATTTTCTCTGTTTCGCCACTATTTGTTACCACTATACTGTCATTGCCAGAGACATATTCGCATTTTGTGCCTGCTTTTTCTTTGCCTTCGCCCTCATCAGCACTTTCAAAATCCTCCTCCCCTTCACTGCTCCCATCCCCTACATCATTAACGGGAATACTTACGTTTTCCATGCAAAGATTGGTTATAAAATTAAGTAACTCCTGTGTTTACATGCAAATAGAACAACCATTCGACCACGTCAACATGACCGCGTGGCGATTTAACAAAAAAATACCTGGATACTAATCTCAATCCACTGACTTGAAGTATCGATGGCTCAGGTACGACTCGTTACCAGTTTACCACAAGTAACGCCCGAAAAACGAACTACGTTTCGCCGCCACAGTCAATCTCACAGCTTTTTTCGTTACAGCTATAAATTTATTCTGACAACTTTACTTTATAACTTTCAGTATAACTAAAGTCAGATCTTACACCCGGCAACACCCTATTTTCATTTATTTAATTTCGACTACAATATTACAATTAGGCTAGTAGGCAGTTGATATCATATGATCTAAATTGTATATACAATAGTAAATGGCAGTACACACGTACTGCTGTGCTGGTTTTCGTAATTCCTATGACAAGGCGAAATGGCAGTCAACGGAAATACTAAATTGCTGTTCTTTTTTCACTCCCCTCTGGTTAATCCCCAATAACGAGGTATGTAGATCGCGTGTCCAGCTCGTACATTCTTCTTCACCTGGGCATAAACAAGTATTCCACGGATGAAGACCAACCAACCTAAGAAAAAACATTTCAATGAAAAAAAGTTCTGTACACAACAAAAAAAAATACGATAGCAAAGAATTCTTTCTTTGAATTTTTATTTTGAAAGATGTAAACATTGTAACTCAGCATTGTACTCATACTCTACGATAACTAGTTTCAAGTTAATATTTCACAATGTAGAGAAATAAGTAAAATTATTCATGCAAATGAATGCCACTGTTGACTGGTGGTGTGATATCTCTCAAATATAGTCAAACTGCATATACCCTACTCCTTGGTATCCGGATTTTACAGAACTATGTATGTGGGTAGTTTCATTTCATGTCTGGTATACAGAGGCCGGTTGTTCGAAAGGTGTTCAGCGTAACGGTGGATAAGTTCAAAATGGAAAACAAAATCAAAACAAAATCTGTTTATGTGACAAATGAGCTGAAATATTTCGATGTAAATAGCTTTACTTTCAAGTACAGTAGTAAATTTTGGCTTTTCCACCATTTACGCTAAACGCCTTTCGAACAACCGGCCCCAGTAGTAGCCCGCAAGCAATATTTCTTCATCTTACCCAGAAGAGCGATCAGCCACCACAACCATGCATCCTCGAAAGCCAGATCTTTACAACATTTGCTATGCTGAATATGACATATAAAGATATCTTTAATAGCAATTTTTTCAGAGATTAATTTACTGGGAAAGTGACGCCAGACTAGGCCAGAGGGGGTGCAGGAAATTATCTACGAGAATTAGCACCAGACCATAATGGGTAATTTAGAGACTTATATTTCTTAGACTCTGGCAACGTAAATAATATATACGGCCCTGAGAGTTGGTGCTTGTACCACATCTCGTGGACAATCTTCCCCTCACCCCATAAAACCGCACGGGTCCATCCCTATTTTAATACACGATAGAATTGCCAGGGTATGCATGGTTACGAAGATCGATTGAATAATATTGCATTCATTTAGCAAACGCTCCATTTGCTCCCAGTTCAAACCAATGGACCTTTTTCAAAATGACGTAAAACGAGGAAAGTATGATGTTACACGAAGTTTGATTGGCTCGATAGTTTTGTGGAGCCAATCAAATTTCGTGTAACATCGGACTTTCCGCGTTTGACGTCATTATAAGAAAGGTCTATTGGTATTAGCATATTGCATGAATGTATTTCTAGTTTGCTCCTTGAAATTATATGGATATATGGAATATAAAGTATATTCTATGGCCGACAGTAATTGGTGTCCCACTGTTGTGGTGACCCTGCCATGAATGCATGTTACTGGCGAAGTGAAATAAATAAAAATGAATAAATGGCCATATATTAGGCTCCACGATTCATTATTGTGTACACAGGAACACGAAATCTAACCTTCAGGATGAACACCCATTTTATGAGCGATAGACCAAATCCTGACAGAGCACCGTATCGACCAGCGACAGTGTCCGTGACGCAGTAGGCAAAAATGAAACCAATCCAATTGAAAATGAGGGAAACTGAAATGAGAGAATAACTTCAATCGAACGCGTGGAGATTGCTGTCAGAGTTTATTCGCCCCAAACGTTGATTCCGGTGATACTTTTAATCGTTCAAATCAGACCCTTGTCCATTTTTTTTTCTTTCCATATAAATAACGCACTATAGGCTCCCTTTGGGGAAAAGCCAACTAGATGGTTACCAAACAAAAAACGCTAGTTTAAAACTTTCTTTTAGAAAATGTTTAAACTCGAATACATAGAGACCTATATAATTAAGCAAGATGTCAGATTGTATACGTTACCAAGAAAACATAGTGCAAAAAGACTATCCGTGCCAAGTTGAGCTCCTAAAAAAGCAAAATAAGTCTCAGTATAGTCAACCGTTCTTGTCAGATCTTTAATAAGCGGTCGTTCAAGAACCTGAAGCTAAGAATAGTTCGATAATCACAAATAACCAACTATTGAAACTACTGAAAACTATATATACTGAAAAGTTGTTCGGTAGTAAGGGCTGTAAAGCCCGTCTAAACGTGAAACTAAATCGTGTTTAGCGAGCGAGGCGAATAGGCGGCTTCAAGACACCTGAAAGACTTCAACGTTTAAACATTGCTATCAGAAATGAGTTTCCAACACTTATACCTTCGCTATTGAATTTGTAAACATACTTTACTGCATTGCTTGCTTCCTGGGCAGCAAGCGCAGACGTAATCAAATATGCGCAGGTTGACGAATTTTATCTCAGTAAAATAACAATAAAATAATAATAATAAAAGTACAATAAAAAAAGAAAAATACAACTATTCAACTTACGACATTCGTCCGGGTCTCTTACTCCACCGGGTTCGAACTTCGCATAATGAAAAAAAATAACATAACGATTAGTACTGATTGGAGGAAATAACCATAATACTATTGTCTTCACATCATTGTTTCTTTGGCACAAAAGCGTATATGTATCATGTAATACATGTATACAGTTCACCTGATACATGTATAATTTTGCACTCGACCAATCCTAAAGGCTTTCACACACTCATCGGAAAAACTCGCAAGCTCGATGTGTGTAATTTCGTCCAATCACAATACTTGACAGTTTATTTTAATTAGATGCAAACACTCGCTGCGAGCTAGTTAAGGTTAAAGAGTATTAAGGCTCCATTTTTGTTAGGGATCTGAATTAAAGGCCGAAACAAAACAAAAGGGAATACTAACTCTCGAATCGGAGTGTTTAGTCATTTCAGCTTCTTCATATGTTGGCAGTTTTGCAGCAATGTCGTATGCAGGAGGCATTTCATCCACACTGTTTATACCTATATACGACAATAATCATCCAGCATAATTTTTTAAGATATAAAGATAAGTTGCAAATCCCATAGTTCTGATCGTATGTATATCAGATCGTGAATAAGGTTTGTTATATGGTCATTACCTGAAGGCGATTCTTGTTCCGTTGTACTTGACGAGTAAGAGGGAGGTGGAGAAGTTGGCAGAGGTGCGGACGACGGGGTGGGAACAGGTGGCGTTGTGTCATTGTCGTTGAGCATCGGTTCACGCTCTGACTCTGTAGCATTTTCTGAGTCGGTCAACTAACGAAATTGGAGACAAATTAACTCAAACGTCACCCTTAAGTGTCTATACAAGCTTCTCATATTTATATTAGTTAGGTATTACAAGTATATAAATTCCATACAATTTTCTATGAAAAGACCGGAATCCTCTCAGAAAATCATTTTCATTGAGATCATGGTCAAAAATTATACGCCCAGTAGCTGGCAACTTTTGAAAAGAGTTACACATGTAAATTGGAATTACTACATCTTGCTTTTCTGGACATTTCATTGTTTTGGAGATTTGCCTTATCTTTACAGTCTATCGTTCAATCTAAGATGATAGCAGAAATTCTAACACCCTATTAAACAAATAATAATAATAATAAAAATAATAAAGCTTTATTGAAAAAAGTATTTAAGAATCTCGTTAATAGGCATACTTACAATACATTATAATCGATATGACTACTTACCAACTAGTATTTACATGCTACAGAATTTAGTATGAAAACAATATGTGTGTTCCATAACAGCAAGATCACAACTAACGTTAACACCTAAGTTTATGTGACGTTACTCGCTCAATCTGTTGTACGCCAACCATTACTGAATAGCTACATCTTTGTATGGTAGTCTGAAGAATACCTATCAACTATAACATTGCTTTACATTGTTTTAGGCTCAACCGCATACCCTTAGTTCTAGCATATAGTTGGACGTCGTTAACCAAAACGGTGTTAAACTAAATGAGCACCTCGGAATTATTTAGATGGTCGCCAAGTCATCAACAAACTTCACTTTCAAGTTCCAGTCCAAAACTATTCGATTTGCCAAAACCGCAAACAGTATCGGTCCCAATTTAGTGCCTTGTGGTATACCGCCATTCACATTTTTGAAACAAGAATATAACCATGAACACGGACACAATGCTTCCTTCCAGTATGGAAAGCACGTATCCAGCTTAATGAGAGAGGACGTACCAGTTTTATCAACTCGTGAATTAAGATGCTATGATTGACCAAATCAAAACCTTCCCTCAAATTACCAAAAAGGTACGTACTGAGCACAATCAATGTAGTACAAGGACCAACGTAGTACAAGAACCAATGGATGTGTTGTTCACCTTTCATTGCAAATTGACATGGTTTTTCTTGTCACTGATGTCATCTAATAGGGGTTCCAAAATAAAGCCCTCCATTACTTTTGGGATTTGTGGGGTTCACGATATGGGACGGAGATCTTTTTCTACGTTCTTAAGTAGAATAGTTTTCAGTATCGGAGAGAAAATCGGTGACTTGATGAAGAAGCTCTGGGATTGTTCCTTCCTTCAAAGTGCTATTGTACATTTCTGCCAATAACGGAGATAATTCTAAAGCAAAAGCGAACTACTCTACTAGCATGCAACATTTTATATTCATTGATGAACATCTGTTGGAATTTCGTCCAAAGGATTACATAATGGTGTTCAGAGCTTGATATTCTGCGGACAAACTAATGAAATAATTGTTAATATTTTCCACCAGTTCATCAGTGATGAAGCGTGACGAAGCTCCCAAAAGTTGCTCCAGCCATTTCACTCGACTCACCATTTAGAGGCATTACCACCATGATGTACATTTTGGAACTTATCCTTGCATGTAGTCGGTCTTTGATGTAATGCATGTTGTGATGTAAACATTGAACAACATTTTTTATAGAATGTGTGTTTCATATTTTTTCTTTGCTCAAAATTTTACAACAGTATGTTAAATGAAAAACTGTTGCTCTAGTCACCAATGTTAGTTCACAATATGACTTGTTTGCAGCATCAGCACATAGAGATGCTAATGTGTATCTCTAAAACAACTAAACTATTCCTAAGTTTCCTTAGCTTATGAGACTATGATTAACACACATTCTTACAGCACTATACCATAAATTCAATTTGTTGCAAGCAATTGCAGGCCAAAGTGTTGTATGTCAAACACATGGTTTGCAAGAAGTATATTTGTCTTTTTTCTTTTTCAAATCTTAGCTTTTAAGACTTTAACTTTGACTGGTATTTTAAAACACAGCTTGCTAATATGGAAGCAAACTCCTTTTTGCTAGGGGTAATTTAGCCTAATTTAATATACTCATGAGCAAAAATTATAATTCAAAAGTACTATTGCAGCAAAAATTACATTTCATGAGTTTAATTTGAGACAGAAGATTTTGCCACTAGATTGCCAGTGTCAACACTTATTCTACATTTTAATTACCATGCACTTGCTGCTGTCTAATTTTTTTGTACAAGGATCATGTATTAAAATAAGATTTAATATTTCCCCAACAAAATAGGATAGTTATGTAGATACTGTAGATAGACTAAGATAGTTATGTACAGTAGATACTGAAACCAAAAACATCTGTGAAAGTGTATAAAGCAACAAAATACACAACAGGGAATTGTTAGTGAGAGATTGCTGCATAGGATAACTGAAGCAGAACGGTACACCTCTCGCATATCAAGGGTATAAAATACACACTTTGCCCATGTATCTCAATTTATAACTCGGCCACCTGAACGGCAGTTTTAAAAAGATATATTTCAAATAGTTCAACTAAGAATAAAGTTCCGACGTACTTATTATTGGTCTGTGCCGTACACTTTAAATGTTTTAATTTAATATATATTGGGCTTGTATCTTTTCTTCTGTGTTTACGAGATCAAAATTTCATATAAAAATCAATGACGTACCCTTGTGTATCGTCCACTTTCAGCCATTGTAGAGCTTTTCTCGATCTTTTCCTGTTGTTTCGCCGACTAAAAATACCAGCAAACAGTGCCTTTTTATTTTAAGATGTAGATGGCTTTCAATAAAAGCGTAAAATACGACAAAAATCTATAAAATAATTCTACAAAGGCAAGTTCAAGCGAAATTTTATTTATAAAGAGAAAGATCCACTCCGAATTACCTCGAATGTATTACGGACATTTACGGCTATGACGTCACGTCATTACCATTGGCAACCGATGAACTCTAATAACACTGGATGATAATGATGTTAAACGTAAACGTGGAAAGACGTTTTAAAAAGTGTATTTTGGAGTAAAAGTACAATTCCAAACCGGTTTGATACAACCAGACCTTGATGTGTGGCGATTTTAGATAACTTGATCATACAGAGGGTGTCAAAATAAAAACGAGTAATTTCTTGATATATTGCTTTGGCAGATGGGAGATTTAATTGAGGTCTAATCTTGCCCAACAATCGTAGTCTTGATGATGCCTGTTTAAAAGTACCAGTGGCATCAAAATTCGATTTGAGATTCAGTGACGAATTAGTTTCAACAACAAGGTCCCTGACACCATAGACCATCCAGAAGACATTTGTCAGATGTCTTCTGGATTGTCTATGCTGACACCGATTCTTATATGGGGGGGATTTTTTGTAGTTCACGGAAATTGGCTCATTTAACTTGGATAGGCGTTTCATTGTTCCAAATAAGAGCATCTCAGTTTTACCTTCTTTTAAATTCATAATAAATTCATTTTCATCCATCCAAGCGGCGATACTTTCCATATCATTTGACAATTTTGAGTTAATTACCTTTATATCACCATCAGCATACATAATTATACTAGACTCCTTGACTACATCAACTTTCAACATTTTTTTTCTTCAATTAAAATCATAGATCTCAGTGATTATTATAAAATTCAATATTTCTAACGACATAAGGAGACTTTTTGGGATTGCAATGACAATTTACTTTAATTTGTCAAGTTTGTTTTATGTAATTAATCTCGGGAGGTACGTACCTGGTATGGATATAAACCATAAGCTGTTTTAATAATTATAGTCAACTGCTTGTCCTATATCAGTCTTAGTCTAGTGGTGAAGACAATTGTCTCGTAACTTTTAGGTCGGTGATTCGAATGCTGGGACAAATATATTCTCATTATGACTTTGAAAAGGTATTTGAAAAGGTTTGAAAAGGTATGAACGTGCCAACAAATCTATTTTGACAATTTACTTTGACAATTTAAGCCAGCGATGCATGTAATCCTAGTTTTTCTGAATTTGGAGACCAAATACTTGACGCCAGACGTTGGGCTCATCTGTAACAGGCTTAACACCAAGTGCTGATGCTCTAATCCTTTTATGCTAATTAGAAATTTGCTTGCATACATGTGCGCGTACTATCTTTAACTATCTACGTCTGTACTCTGTGATGTGTGCACCTGGTTATTCTGCATTATCATTCACTTTATAGTATTCTCAATTTTGATTGGTTAATTTACCTGCAGTTAACTGCGTGCAAATAATACTCAGCTGCAAATAATACTCTGAGCATGCGCATTAATGTCAATTTTATAAACAATGGCGACTCGCTTTGCCGAACTGTCCGATAAAACGAACTCAAAATTGAAAATTGAGTGGTGAATGAATTGAAAATTGAGTGGTGAATGATAAAACAATTATGGAACTCGGTTCTCGCAAAATATCGTGATTTGTCGGTGGCTCGCAGATCAATTATTTGCCTCTGCCTTCGGCATCGGCAAATAATTGATCTGCTCGCCACCGACAAATCACGATATTTTGCTCGACCTCGTCCAATAATTGATAACTATGTGCATGCACTATTGCATTAAATCAAGAATCAAGAATGTTCTTTATTCACATCATTTCTTAACTAAATCAACCTGTTTTAGCTTATAGTAAATGCAGTGAGTGAAAAAGGACACTTTACAGTTATTATAAATATTTAAACGCTTTTGGAAAACCATAAAAAGTCAAATTTAGAAGAATAAAGAAACCCAGCGCAGTCGCAGGGAACGAATAATAATCCCGCAATCACCGCATAGAGCAATGTCATACACACTAAGCCTTCGGCGTTGGAAGTCGCATCCACAGCGTGACACGCCCATCTATCTGTTCTTGCTCTTTTGACCATAGGCTAGTTATATGCGCCCCAGGTGAAGCTAATGGTTACGGTGCGTTTTCCTTGTATTTTTAATGAGGTCAAGTCTGATTTCACAGGTCATAAATTAAAATTTGAAAAAAATGGTAATTCAGATTTATTAGAATGTTTCAACATTTTCACTAATTTCACAGCTGAAGTTGTACTACAAATCTCGAACATAACACAACAGATATTAAATAACTCTATTTCTCTTAAGCTGCGTTTACACGGTACCATCTGCTCGTCACAACATCATTGTTTCTATTAAATTATATTTTTGAATTTCACATCTTCCTAGTTGACCGACAAAATCTATCAAGTCTCGTACAAATCGCTTGTTTTAATTTCACACTACAGTCCAAGATTTCTTCCTACATGACTACTTTATAGTTCAATATATATTCAGGACCAACGCATGGTACTAACTGAAAAAGAGTTTTATCACATTTTTGTCTCATTTGCACCAAAATTTGTACAGGTCACGCCATCCTTGGCGATGAATGTCTCTGCAGCAGCCCCATCTTGTAGCTCCATGCTACGGTCAAAATCGTCGTCAAAATCATCACGGGAAAACTTTTCAACAACTGCCGCACCGACCCCATCTCCAGTAATGTTGCACACGGTTCGGAAGCGGTCCCTATTGAAAACAAGATACCGTTTTCTTGAAATATGGAAATGAATTCGATTCCAAATACAATTTTTTAATAACCGTTATAGCGAAACCTCAAGGATTTACTCAACGTTGGTCATAGGCAGCCCAAACTCAATACGCGTGCGTTGTCAATGTTCATAATTTTAGGCTGCATGTTGATTGATTAATTTCATTCACAGTCATCCGTTTAATTTGTCAGGGCTTCGTCATTTGGTGCTTTTGCCCGGGAAGACGGGCAGTTTATCCGCCGAAATGTTGAGAAGTAATCACAGTGTGGAATAATCAAGAAAAGTAGTATATGCCGATTAGTCTAATTATCAACTCCATTCTGATGTCGAAGAAGTCGACGTTTTCGGATTACTTATTGCAAGATGATTTTATCTTAACCTTTCTAGTGAACTTTGCTCTCGTCTAGAGAATAGCGACCTAAGCTTAGCCAACTTAAAGGGGCTTGAGTTTAGTTATAGTCCAAAATAAATGAAAATTTCGTAAATTTTTTCCAGTTGTAGGTTAGAATTTCGGTGTCAAAGCGTCAAAACACAATTTTTTTTAACAAGATGCATGCTGGTATTGTAAAGGAAAATTAATTTACAGGGCTTGTAGAGACATTTTTATTGGCTAAACAAGTTCAAAAATTATAATCTGTTTTCATACTTACAGAAACCAATCGATGGAATAAAGCAATCCAACGTCGTTTGTGGGCAGACCAGCTGCTTCTAACACCATGAGCAAAGTGACCAAACCAGCAGAAGGGATCGCAGCTGCTCCAACTGAAGCGGCAACTGAACAAATTCTAGGGAAGAAAGCCTTAACAATTACCACTGCTGAAAGCCTAACATCTATAAATAGCCTAGGGTTAAGTTATACACGGAAAGCATCGCATCGTGTGAGAATATCCTATAAATATCAGCATTCGTCAACGGTATATTTCGTTCCAACGGGTAACAGTGGGTTATTTTAAATACTAAATCCTGAAAAAAAAACAGGAACAGCTGGCAAATTCATAACTTCAACATAAGCCTGCAGGCAGCAATCAAATCATGCAGATTCCCTGAAATTTCTCTAACCACACACGAGGTAAACAGAAGCGGATGCATGCTGAGCAATGCTATATTTGTCCGATCTTTACTATTACAGCAGGAGTGAAATATATATTTATCACCAACGTTCATATAACAAACATTTGTCCCAAGGATCGGGAGAAGGAGGAATGATTGCGATTAAGTTGGGTGTTCAAAATAACTTGGTAGTTAGAATTTGGACATGTTTATCAAGATATGCATGGATGTAGTCCAAATCCATTACGACGTAATAAATATGACGGCGTACTAACCCCTTAACAAGTTTGGTCAAAAAAATAAGTTTATAAATTTATGCATGTGCATTATATAACGTATATAATAAATTGTAGCGTATCTCATTTTCTCTCGTTCTTCATACAAACGATATGAAGGGCGCAAAAATTACAAATTCTAATTTACATTTTACATGCAATTGATCGAGGTTATATGAAATGAGTGATAATGGCGAGGATCTGGCTTCTGATTGGTTTATTTTTGTACTCACTCAGATCAGCTGGTGACGCAGCTAGGCGGTACAGCATGTTTATGTAAGCAGCAATAAATATTGATAACAGAATTGGATGGAGGTTTGTTTAAATAATATATAGTATTGCCCCATATAGGGGAATTCGAGAAGTCATAGTCGCCCAGGTCTTCGAATAGCACAATTGCATGATCATGACCCAACTAATGCATAGTGGTCTACAAACTCTGGCTGGGTCAAAAGCAATTTGGGCTAAATCAGTTGTATGCATGTACACTCAAATGCAGGGAAATTTTCACTTGCAAGTCAGGGAAATTTTCACTCTAAATAAAATCACTTTATAAAAAATGCACTTTATAAAAAATTCACTTACACTGTTATCAGTATTTTCCCAATTCCAAAGCTGTAACCATTAAGCTGTGCTATATAAATGCAAGCAACAGCCTCGTATAGCGCTGTCCCGTCCATGTTGACGGTCGCGCCAATCGGCAATACAAATTGGGCCACTCTTGGATCCACTTTGTTGACGTCTTGGACGCATTTTATTGTTACAGGCAGAGTGGCAGCGCTAAAAAGAAAACGGAGAAATTTTAAAAACGGTTTGAGATTTTTCGATGATCGGAATAGCACGAGACGCGTTTTCAAAGATTATTCAAATCCACCGTCGTAGAGGCTAAAGGGGCTGGCCTAGTTTTAAAGAAACAAAAACATGACCGCAAAATACATTTTCTTAATAGCTCCAAATCAAATATTAATGGTGCGGTAATTTAGCATATTTTTTCCCACATAAGTTCAAAAAATCGTTGGAATTCGATAATCTGCTAGTCGTGGCATTATATGAGAAATTGTATCTATATTCGAAAGCATATAACAGGCCCGTTGCGAGTTACGAAAAAACTAGGTTTGAAAAATAAACAAGGGGGAGAAAATCGTACTATAGCCTCGCTTTCGTGTACCTCGTAAACCCACTCCCAGCGTCCCTCCTTTCACCCTTTTCTTGTATTATGCGACACAAATATCATACATACCTCGAATCCGTACCAAAAGCTGTAAACATTGCAGCTTGCAGATTAAACATGTATCTGAACGGATTTTTCCTCAGACAAATGAAATATATTGTTGGATAGACGATTAGAGCCTGTATGGCGATTCCAGTTATGGTGGTGACGATTAAATAAGCGAGAGACTCAAACGTCTTGCCAATGTTTTCCATCTCAACCAGTTTTCCAGCTATAAGACTGCATATTCCGATCGGAGATAACCTAATTGAATAGATAGGGAAAACAATTAAACAGGTCTTTCGGCATCATTCATGTCATTTGCTTTTCAAATCATTCACTTGCAACACTTGGCAATAGCAGCTATAGCAAAATTAATCTAGTAAGACTGATGTGTCTAAGTGCAATCCAATCGCTACGAGAGGACATATAAAATACCGAGGGATATGAAAAGCGCATGTATTTTTTCGCAGTCCGTGGTCAACCGCTTTAGTCCTGCTATGCTTTTATCTTTATAGTATTCATTAACTGAAAACAATCAAATTCCAAAATCTGGGAAAACGTGCCATTATCTTACCACATTACGCCATTAACCAAAGACATCACAATCTTCATGAGGATCTCGAACAGATTTTTCATCTGACGGCCTTCAGGCCCCAGTCTACTTAAAGCGATGCCAAATGCGATTGAACAAGTAATTATTCCCAACACGTTCATGCGGTCACCTTTTTGAACCTTCGCCCAGACTTTTTTTGTAGTTTTTGTAATCACCCGGACCTTCTCAGTATCGTTATTCACACTCCAGGGATCATATAGCGTATTTTCCATAAAATTAACCAGTTTCTTCATGTCGCCCTTGATATCATCCGCGTTTTCCGTACCATTTTTCAGGGAAGACATTTTATCTTTGTAGATAGTTGAGGCCTGAAATATAAAAAATGGCGCAGGAAACATTAAAATATATTAATTAAGTGCACGCATGTCCGGCTACTTATTTCCCTATATCGTAGATTCATAGTGTTGATTGTATGCATATGTGATAGGAATTTGGCCAAAGCAGGGCCTGAATGTACTCATGCAACAAGTACTGTATCTAAAGACCTAAATTTGGAGCCAGTTGTATGTAGCGTCATACAATATCAAGGAATTCGAATCACAGGAATGTTGGAGAAGCCGGTATATTTTTCATGCATGCGTCACATAGCCGCTTCGCCATTGCAGGATTATGTTGCTGCCTAGGCCTGTGCGAATTTTTCTCATGTTATGAATCTTGGTTTAGGAGGTTTCAATCAGCTTTACTCTTAAAAAAAATCATCAAATGCTTCATGTGAAATACAAGTAATGAATGATACGTTGCAGCTTATATATAGTGAATTAATGTGCTGAGATTATGAGATCAGAATAATAGAAAGCATTGTTCGTCGTTCTCTGGTCGAAATATTAAGATATATTAAATGCATTCGGCTATCAGTCTATATAGCCTTCAACGAGTAGAAAAATAATTTATATTTTCATTGAGTCCAGAGGCTTTTATACACCGGCGGATGGAGCTTTTAATCAGTCAAATAAGCTGAATTTCATTCACACACTGACTGATCTCCCGGAAAAGATCTCGCAAACCTTTAGAAACAAGATAGCTATCATAATTTTCTTGTATGATTGCATGGCGACTTTAGTAATTATAATAACTTGTAGGTACACCACGTAAGTATTAAATACTGCAAAGCTTTCGGTCCGTTAACCCGGACCTTCATCAGTGCAATTACTTGAATACACGTTTGCGCGTCACTTAAATATCATGTTAGTCGTGATTAGTTTGCTCGCGCTATTAATTAAACGGTTTCATTTAATTAAGTTCTAACTAATGCGCGCGCCCTAGACAAGTATTTGACTAAGAGACACCGAAAAGAGCACGCCACGTACTATTAAGTGGCTTTCCCTCTTGGACGATAGTTTGATGTTTATAAATTTCAATAGATTCTCTCATTTTACGAGAGACAGTAAACTTATCGTTTGCTAAAATGGTAGCATCGTTCCATTTAATGCGATGATCATAAGTCCATGCATGGTGAGCTACTGCAGACTTATCCAGTTTACCTTTCAGTTTTTTAAGATAACTCTATATCTTTCTTAGATATCTTATTTGATGTAAAAGAGAACGGGACTTTGGGCCATAAAGTTTATAGAAAACCAACACACACTGACAGATATCTGAATTATAGTTCATTTCACCATCCTAGCATTAAAAGATCAGTATGCAAAACATTAATCAACCGTGCCAAAACAATTTGTGATTCAAATAGCATTGACTCAGAGTTAAAGCATTTGAAGGATGTTCTGCACATGAATGGTTATCCTAAGAAATTCATAGAACATGCTATGAATGAACAGCAAAGACAGAGGCAAGACACGGAATATCTATCCTCTGTCTGTTTACCATATATTGGCCCAGCTTCATATAAAATCGTTAGGATTTTAAAAGAAGTTGGAATACAAGTTTACCATTCTAGCAATAACAAATTGTTTCGCGCTCTTTACACACACAAGGATGGCGTCGATGAACAACAGAAACCTGGTGTGTACCGCATTCCATGTGAATGTGGTTTGGTTTACATTGGAGAGACCGGTAGAAATCTCTCAATACGTCTTAAAGAACATAAGACGAACTGCGAGAAAGGTAAACTGGATAAGTCTGCAGTAGCTCACCATGCATGGACTTATGATCATCGCATTAAATGGAACGATGCTACCATTTTAGCAAACGATAAGTTTACTGTCTCTCGTAAAATGAGAGAATCTATTGAAATTTATAAACATCAAACTATCGTCCAAGAGGGAAAGCCACTTAATAGTACGTGGCGTGCTCTTTTCGGTGTCTCTTAGTCAAATACTTGTCTAGGGCGCGCGCATTAGTTAGAACTTAATTAAATGAAACCGTTTAATTAATAGCGCGAGCAAACTAATCACGACTAACATGATATTTAAGTGACGCGCAAACGTGTATTCAAGTAATTGCACTGATGAAGGTCCGGGTTAACGGACCGAAAGCTTTGCAGTATTTAATACTTACGTGGTGTACCTACAAGTTATTATAATTAAGATAGCTATCATTGTAAAGAGTCCTTCGTGAATAGCATAAGGTCGTATATCAACGACTGCTACTGTTCAATGACTCATGTTTACTTTTGAATATCATTTCTGGTGCAAAATGCTTTAAATTTAATAAAATATAAACTTGAATGCTCGCATGGTCAAAAGGCGACAGCTTTTATCGAGCAGAGAGGTTGTGCTATGTACTTTATTAGCACAGATAGATGAAGTAAACACCATATATACTCACTGAGCGGAAAGTTGTTTCCACAATGTTGTCAGGGAAAAGATTTCTAAAAACATAATGCATTGAAAATATAATTATAAGGAAGAAAAGGATAACTGGGACCATACATTTTGCATAGTTAAATCCTAGTTAACTGAGAAATACACAACTCTGATTGGCCAATTTATCCAGTTAAAAGTTAACTAGTCTTTTATTTAACTGGCCCCTGGTGACCATCAATATAGGTTCTTGAATAGTGGCATGCCCGTGCATATCGCGCTGGCCAATTTATATTTATATAATGCTATAGCCTCGCTGAAAGGTATAACTGTCAAGTTCTGATTACGAAATACCACGATTTTTTTCTTTTGATGGCGACTATAATTCGATCGAAACGTAGAAATTACATTTTTTCGCAGTTTCACCTTTTACGGGGTTTCTAATGTTCTCCGTGCGTAAATGCCATCAAGACGAAACGCCCTTGTGGCGGAGTACACAACTAAAGCCTAAAAGCTTAGCAGAGCAAGTAAATCTAGAACAGAACACCATGGGAGCGTACAAGGTCTTCTTTATGGAAAACAACTTGAAGCGCATGCATGCATATAGGCGACTATATTATTATCATTTTTTTTTAATAAGTGCATGCGCCCAATATTTACATGATATAAAGATGATATAATTTTTTATTCACAAATGTGAGCTAGGAGCCTACCAGAAACCATATGGCTTTTATTTTAGGCCCCTAGATCATATAACCAGTTTTAGCATAACTATAACAGCTAGATATTATAATGTGCATCGGAATGCATGAACTGATGAGTGATGTACGTATTCATGTTAACTCGAAATATTTTTGCATAACATCATTTGAGACATGCATTCAAACGCTGAAACCCCGTTACTATTATAAAATTCGTTACAATAACCGTCTGTCCGCCATATTATTCTAAACAAGGCATGCTACGAAGAGTCGATATACCTACATCTAATATGTCGCCGACAATCGGCGATGTTGTCGGCAGGAAATGACGAGGAAAACCTATTCAAAATAACTAAAGTAAATAAATTGTAGACAATAACCGACAGGCAATATGAGACTTTCGATTTGCATAAAATTCAATTTCATCAAGGAGTTCAAGTTGCGCAGAAAGTACATCGCAGCAGGCTGTCGCGACATTTGAGAACTATACTTAGCTAGGCTTAAGCGCGCTTACATGCATGAACCAGAATATTACTTGAGCGCTTACATGAGCCAGGGTATTACTTCAGTATTTCCAGTACAGGCAAATATGAAAGAGAAGCTTCGAATATAAGCCAGACTCACTCCATTAGTTCATAGCGAAAACAGATAAAAAAATGATTAAAAAAACCCCGCAATATTTCGAAAGAAACGCAGATTACTGTCATATGCACAATAATCATGGTAATTCCTACAGTTTCAGCTTTGACTAACTCGACATCTCGTAACTTATTAATACCAAATAAGCTTATAGCAAACTTGCAGTGGTACTGCAACAGGTCTATAGAGACTGGACAGTCTCAGTGTAGTATATATTTTTTAAAGAAAACAATGCTTAGGTCTTTACATTTTTAAAATCTCTCCAATTCCATTGTGAATTTCTCAGAATAGGAATATGGGCTGTTCCGCCAAATATGGTTCTAGTTTAAATTTGAATACCTCACATTAGCGCTTGGACGCGCTCATCAAATAACACACTACACGAATGCCCGCCACTTCTTCAGGCGAAAGACAAAATATGTTGCGGAATCAACGGACCCAGATCACGTGCACGGCCAGTGACAAATCAATTTAGGGAATATTGACATTGAAAATTAAATGATGCACGAGAATGTGTATAAACTTTTATGTATACATATGTACGGACACGCGGACATGTGCAAACACATGCATGTACATACATACATATGCATACCACATTCAACGATTCTCACCTTAAAAGATCAAGTATGGAATCCAATGCATTGACATGTCTCGATTCCTTTTTTTCATGTTCAACGGCTGTGTCCCCCGGCCGAATGCTGACCACCAAAATCACACCAATAATAACGGCAGTGAGTGTTGTACCGAGGTAATAGATGACCGTACGACGACCAAGCTTCCCGGTTGTCTTCGTGTCCAATTTGGCAACGGCCAGAACAATGCTCGCGATAATTAAAGGCACGATAAGCAGCTTGAGCAGGCGAACAAAAATATCGCCCAAGAAAGACACCAACATTACTATTTCCCGCCTCTCTTCATCGTCATACTGATCACTTTGGACATGCTTATTCAAGGGCAACCCGATAATAAAACCAGATATTACGCCTGAAATGATCAGGATTAGAAGCAAATTTTGCCGTGCTATCTTACCAAGCCTTTTGAGCCTTCCTCCGCACAATTCCATACTGGATTGGACAGCGTGTTTTTTTGTCGCGTCTGTTTGCACTGTTGCGTTGTTCAAAATAAGTGGTTTTGCCGTTTTGTATTAAAACGACGACACGCACTGCTTAGTCATTAATATATAATCACGCATAATTATAGCCGGTCTTCCGTTCACACGTTTTTCAGACGCGCGTACACGCACATGAACGGGCACGTAGTACACGCACGCACAACTTTTAATTGCATACTTGAATCTCAACATAATTTAAATTATTGCTTCTTACTCTATTGCGACAACTCATTTATTTATTTATTTAGTAAATTTTGCGTATACATGCATGTTAGCAAATATACACAGGCTAGTGACAACAGGATATTGATAACCTAACTAAGGTCACTAACCCTTATAACACACTGACGTTACAGACATATAACGGACGGACGAACAGACAAACGAGCGACACAGAGTTCAGCTTTAGCAACAATGTGATTGGTTCAAGGGTTGAAAGAAAAATCTTAATGAGTTGCAACGTAAACATATAGAGCGCCAGGTTGAAATATCTTCAATGTTGTAGATGTCTTGGAGAGTGGTATTGTAGGTGAACTTAAGCATTCTTTTGAAGGAGTTATATACAGGAACTTGCTTCAGGTGATTTGGTAAGCTATTCCAGAGTCTTGCAGAGCGAATGAAGCAACAATTTTGGAAACATTTGGTTCTAGATCAGGGAACTTGGAGATTAAGCGAACAGGAATTTCTGAGGTTGTTTACTGGAAGAGTAGGAAGATAGCGGTAGATCAATGTTGTATTCTCCATAGGTACATGCGTGAAGAAACAGTAGATCCTTGATTTCATGCCAGTAGGATATTGGAAGTAAGATTGTTCGAATCAAACGTTCATTGTACGGGACAGAGAACCTTGGTGTGCCGAGGATGTAAGAGGTAGCCCGTCGTTGAACTCCTTCAATGTTCCTCACCTGGTATACATGTGAGACAGTTTATAGAAATCTTTGTGGTGCATGCATGCGAAACAGTCTTCACAGATCGCAAAACACACTGTTTTACATCCGCCACTTATCGCCGTAAAGCAGACTTCCATTATGGGAAAAATGATGCGCTTTCGACTTTGTGCGATCGCAGACAAACAAGCGGAACTCAGAATCACATTAGATGAGCTTGACTGAAAACATTTCAAAAGAAAGCGACAGTGGCGCTGGGAGGGGCCCATTAATAAAAATTTGCTCAAAATGGAAAAAGTTGCTGGTAAAATGAAAAAAAATCCTTTAAAAATCTTTTCTAAAGGATTGCCAAAAAATGCCCGAAATGGTGCCAAAAATGGTGCATCAGTCTTCCAAATTTTGTTGAAAAACCTCTTGACGGTATATTTTTGGTAAGAAATAAAATTATTATAATTCTATTGTTTTCAGTGAGAGAATATCTTCTCGACTACAAGTCCTTAGCCACTCAGAGATTCCGGAAGGATGAGATGGTGAAAAGGGCAAATATTCGCAAAAGCCACTTCTAATTTGATAGGCTTGTCAACACAGTAACGTTCTCGAGCGTTTTCATTTTCCGCAGTTTTCATGCCAAAAACTTTAATTTCAATTATACTTTTCCATTTCAATTTACAACGGAAATTAACCTAATTTAATATATTGGGCATATGTATAGATAGAACGATAAACGAACAATGTTTAGCCTGATTATATACATGCACGGAAGATGTCCATATCTTCGTATATAAGCCTGGCTTTAAGTCTCCTCGTCGGATCGAACAACATGCTTTCTTTTGTGCTTAAGTTAAGACAATTCAGTAGTTTTGGTTGAGAACATATATGGATCAAAGGGGTGTATAGATAAAAGGCGGACGCGGACTGGCGGACCGAAAACGGTCATATTATCATATTATTAATTTTTAATTTTTGTGTTATCAATGATTATGTATATTATCACTTATTAATATATTATTATACTTTTTGTTAATTATTATATCCACTATTTTTTAAATATTCTATGCGCTTTGGTGACAGGCAAGCTCTAATTCCTTGTGGTATTTGCACAAGAGAGGGAGCAAAATAAGGCTTGTCTTTACTTTTAAGCATTCTCAGGAGTTCCCTTTAACTCCCCGGTGCCATCACAATATAGGGTCTATTTGCATAAGACATAAATCACAATCACTAAATCCGAAGGTGCCAATTTGATCGAGAAATCACGGGGTTTTTGAGTGCGCCATAATTTCACGCTAATATCACTAAAGTCATGTAAAAACTTTTATGTAATAATATGTAAAGTCATGTAAAAACTTTTTTTCTAATTAATAGAGGGATGTTTAATAGTTACAATTACGAAAATTGATCTTGAAATCTTGGCTGCTTCAGACGAAACACTATACTGGTTTACACAATCTTCTTGTATATTTTGATGTGGCGCTGTACGCATCAAGGAAATTAAATTCACAAAGCCAAAGGCGACAAAGCAGCCCCTCTCACCCGAATATCAGTTAACGAGTTTCTTTTGCAATATCGCACGTCTGTCGCTTAGTTAGCATCCGTTTTTGTTGAAAAAACTATTCATATAGATGGTTCATATTACACATTATCCTATACTGCTTTTACAATAAGCAGAGCTCCTAACGTCTTGTCGAGAATTTAGTTTTTTATTCCGAAGTTGTTTCAGGCTCAGATAGCGAGGATGGATATCTCTAATTATCGTTCAAAATGGCTTTTGCTGGCTTTAACAACTGTAGAAACTTATTAGTATCTCTAGATATGACATCACAATTACAAAATACCAGAAATTATTATTTGTAGGAATTATTTGTAGGTGGCTAACCAAACAAAACGAAGATTGCCTACATAGTGAATAATAGTTGAAAAGCATGAGAGCAACAGAACACCCCGTTTCAAAAACGCTCGACATCTTTTAGTGTAGGGCTACTGTGCTCGGCGTGTGCAGTTGTATGTAAGGTTAGCGTTAAGATAAATATGGCACTTGGAAGCCACATTTCGAAATATTTTGAATTTTTACCGTCTTTTGTCCACAAGAAAACGATGAACGTCATGAACGAATGCACTCAGCAGTGCAGCATGCACGTTAGCTTAGCAACCACGCCTGCGTAGCTCACCACACCTTATCGCACCTTGCGGGTCGTGAAATTCTCGACCATAAAAATATTAAGAACGCTTCCCACGCATTTTAAGAACTCGCTTGCGCATTGCGCAATGCGAGTTAATTAATACAGTTGCTGTTAGGTTCAGTCTTGGTTTCCATTCAATCGTAATTGTCGTGAACAAGTTAGACATTTTCATCGATGAAAAATAGTCCGTTTAATTGTCGCAAATTAAACGTGTCAATATAGCTGATGAAAAAGAATAATTATACGTGTGTGCAGAATAAATGCAAATTGAGAATGGAAATGTCTTTTTGGAAATTCCTAAAGGTTTCAAGTAGACGAAAACTACCATCGGAATGGATAAATCCTTGTTTCCATCATTGATCTGGCTTCACAGAACCTGGAAATTCTAAGATATGGTATCTATCCAGTCTCGCTAGGAACCTATAGTGATTATTGAAAAGGTTATTATTTTAGTTTGCTGATACGTGCACTATGTTTGCATGGAAATTCCAGAGGCGGGGAGACCGGCTGCATGGTGTGGGGTGATGTGACACTCCCAATTCTCACTCGTTGTCCACGCCCCCGGGAAAGTGAAAAACAGACTTTAAGGTAATTAAAACAATACGCTAGATTTATAAGGGAAAATCAACTCAGCAAATGATCTACACAATGTATTGAATAGTCAGAGGGAAATACTTTGTAAAAGTTATTATATATATAACTATAGTGAAACACGCAATGTGATTGGTCAATAGCCGTGCAGGATCAGACAATCCTGCACGCGTTTTAGACAATCCTGCACGCGAAATTTAATTTTAATAAAGTTAACCGTTGTTTCACTACAGTTATTTTACAGTTATTTTATAAAACAATTACCAAATGATTTTCCGTGCAGGATTGCGTGATCCATGCACTTGGGATGTTGCTCGACTTTCGGAAAGCGTGAAAATACACTCGCCTACGGCTCGTGTATTTTCACGCTTTCCGAAAGTCTCGCAACATCCCGCGTGCATGGATCACGCAATCCTGCACGGAAAATCATTTGGTATTCCTTTAATCCAATCGCTTTCAACAAAACAATTTTCAAGAAAAGACGTTTGAGTTATTGCAAAAGTACTGCATTATATCATTATTGCAAATATCACTTCTGCGCATCGGGTATGCTCATAACGTTAGCGAACTAAAAGCGTGTCAAATATTCTCAGAGTCAGTGAAAGTTCGATTCTTTATATTTTAGGAAATACACGGATTCAAAATGTAAACAAAGCGTTTATTTACATTACGGACAGTAGCTCACCTTTAATGCACTTCGTCCTGTATTTTGTTCAAATCAACATCAGTCCCCGTATTGACGAAATAAGTCAAATTTGATACACATCCTATATACCGCGTGGTTACATTTACAGCGTCTTCACAAACGTCATCTCTAGTAAAATTGAACGTTACTTTGCATACTTAAATTGATATACTACTCAAATATCTTCTTCTTGACTATTATATTGACTATTCGTTTGTATTGTCTGTTTTTATCACGCTTCATGCCATCATAACAACACATGCATGTCCTTTTCCATGTTTTTCCATGTCTCTTTTGACAAAAACTGGTCTCACATTTGTGATTAGCTTCAATTAATTTAATCAATGTTCTCTCTAGCATTCAGGTTATGTTTGGTTTCATAGTAAAATATGATGATAATCTTACCGGATATCTTTTAACTAAGTTTGTTCACGGGATATTTTTTCGTGTACGTTTATGATTTTATCGTATTCTGAACCACTAAATGTCATACATTAAGAAAATCATTTTCATGAATTTCACTTGTCCTCCGTTCGTAATCCTATGATAGGCAACTTAAATCAACATTCAAACAATTCGAAAATACCTTAATGGCAAAATATGCGCGTAGTATTCCTGTGGAGGATAATTATGCAGTTATTCAAATGATACATACATACTTTCCCAAACAGCAAATATTTTTAATTGCTCTTAAAATAGTTTGTTTCAATGGACTCGGTTGGTGTTTTGTCTGTAAGAGTTATTTTTCAAGATATTATAATAAGATATTATAATACCAAAGATAGGATATGGTAATATCGAAAATAAGAATGTTACTAATGATACTGAAAATTCCTTACGAAGATAGGATATGATATGATAATAGCAAAGATAGGATATGATAATATCAAAGATAGGATATGATGACACCGAACATAAGAATAATAAAATCGAAGTGTACTGGGAGCGAACGGGGGATCTAAATTCCTTAGGATCTTTTAATTACTTTATCTGATAAGCAAAAGTATGCAGAGAATGCCAACCTCCACTTACGGAATTAGGCATTTTGCATGATACGATATTTGTTAATTTTGTGATAAAACCTAATTCAATTGCATTCGATTTTTTTGGCACTTTTACATGGACGGATTAGACGGATAATTAGGAATGATGCGTTGTCATGGGAATTGCATTGGAACATTCCTTTAATATTGCCGCTAAGTAGGAAACTGATTTACGGTCGCGGAACTCGTGAAGGCGGTGTTACACTTTGTAACTTTCCTTACAACTTTGCAATGCAACTCTAATCCTGATGGATCTAAAGTTGTCAAATACGAAAATTTCATCTGCTAACGTTTTCTTAGCATTTCGAACACTTCACAAATTAACTTCCCTCAGATTTTTGATTAACAGCGCCTTAAATTAACTCACAAGGCCGAAGAAATTAGCCAACACGGTAAGAAATTGTTAAACAATACTGAATATAAGAACCGTTGTCATGGTCGTATAATTGAAACACAACTACGAACAAGGAGCTAGTTGGCCAAATTCATAATATTTTTATGAATTCAACTCGAAAATTTGAGCTCCTTGATACTGCAATTTTTGAAATGCAAAGAGAATATCAATAACCTAGGGAACTTTTTCTTTTTATTATAAAATAGCTTTTCATCTTAATAGCCCCTGCTGATAGTAAATTTGAAAACAATATAATTGGCAATAGGAGGTCTTGACATGCTTCAATGCAGAAATTCATTATACAAATGGTTGATAAGTCATAATAGATACAGTATTGCAGTGTACACCGCTGTAGACATAGTTTCTCTTCCTTATGGCCGAGACAGCACGCAAATCGTGTCGCACTTTGAAGTTCGACCTTGGTCCTTTTCACATCAATCTCAACCCGGTTGTGACACTCATATCGGCTTCGGTCATTTGGGGGTTTGCGATATGGGGGATGACCGATACGGATAACGTGACCGAATATATGAGCGAAGGCAAACGCTGGATCACGGACAAGTTCACCTGGTTGTACATTGGCACGCAGGACGTATGGTTTCTCTTCATTATCGTCGTGTACTTCTCGAAGTATGGAAATATGAAACTCGGTCGAGATGACGAGGAACCGGAGTTTAGCGACGCGGCGTATTTTACCATGTTATTCTCGGCCGGCATCGCGATAGGCCTGTTTTATTTCGGTGTGGCCGAGCCTATATTTCATTACGAGCCTGGAAAATACGGCAACCGTTATTGGGGAAGGTAAGTATGTCATTAGTATACCGGTAATCCAACATTCAAAACCACGCAGTGCGCTCATTTACCAACATGTTTACCGTACTGTTACCGTTAGCTGTATATGGTGTTATAGAAAACACGACCATAAAACAGCCGATCTGGTGCATGGTGTAAGGCATACACACTATTTGATGTTCTGGCCAAGGTTTGATTATTACTCTTAGCATGAAATTATTCGTCTGTTTACCTGGGATTATGTACCGCATACTAAATTCACTATTTCATAACTCAAATACAGTTAATTGTTTTCCTAGTAACATCAAAATTAAACTAAAATTGATGTAAGGTATAGTGATTTCGTGCATTATAGGCAAATGCAAGATGGTAGAGCCACCGCTATTGACTTTTTAATTATCGATCAAGTATTTAAGGCTTAACGGCTTTTCCTGCATTTGTGTTCATGCAGATTATGGCGTCCTTTTTTGACATTCCTATAATTTATATAGTTCCCTTGCAATGTCCTTGCTGGGGGACCTTAGATTGGTCTAAAATGATTTGCTCATCGACAAAGCAATAATACACGATGCAAATGCTCAGGATATTGAAAATGCTAGAGATTAAAAAATGTGAAAAAATGTCGGTTGGATAAACGCTTTACATACAGACAATTACAAGCACGAATAACTTTGCGTCAAGTGCCGAATTCAATAACTAACAAACTTTGCAAGCAAAGCGTTCGAATATTATTTAAAGATACAAAGTCCATACCACAAATTGTCTGATAAAGGGTGTATAGAAACACAGCAATAGTCAGTCCATACTCGTTTTGGGTCATTTACTTCGCAACAGTGCATTGCTAAACGAAGGTTATTACTAATTTTAATTACAAAGGCTCTTGCCACGCTATGGGTTAATGATTGTGACAGAGCATTTTGAATAGATGAAATTTTTTAATATACTGCTACAAAATTTAGCATCTAAACTTTGATGGCGTAGCATGTAACCATGATATAATCTGTATATAGAATCTAGTCATTCCTTTCAAGACCTATGATTGGATAGGTCAATGCGAATACTCCAATATAAAATAATTGCTATTCACAGCGGGACTCGCGTACCTGGCTGGGAAGGCAGTAGGAAATACAATGAAATCGGCAAGAAAAATAAATCAGAAATAAGGCATATAGCAACAGGGATGTACGAAATTAAATTCGCTTTATAATTTCGTTTAAGGGTGTATTCAAGACTAAGCACTAAAATCTTTCTTGCAGATATTCTGACAATCAAAGGGCTCAAGATGCTGTCAACGTTACGCTCTTTCACTGGGGAATACATGGTTGGATCGTTTACGCTGTTGTTGGCTTGCTCATGGCATTCATTGCATACCGAAAAGGACTTCCTATGACGATACGTTCCTGTTTTCATCCCCTCCTTGGCGATAGGATCTATGGTTGGATGGGCGATTTGATCGACTCTCTGTCCGTTATTGCTACAATGTTCGGGGTGTGCACCAGCCTTGGCATTGGCGTTATAACAATCAATTCCGCGTTGAATCGCATTGATCCAGATATCGAAGAGAACACGGACAACCAAATTATTTGCATTTGGGCAATTACGGCAATGGCAACCGTCTCGGTCGTAACTGGTCTCAAAGTGGGCATCAAGTACATCAGTGAGTTATGCTTCTGCCTCGGTATGTTCCTGATGATGTTCGTCTTCTTCTACGACGACACTTGGTTCCTTCTGAATCTCTACGTTCAAAGTATCGGCTACTACTTACAATGGATCATTCAACTCGGATTTCACACGGATGCCTTTGCGCAGCTCGGAAATGCTCCGGACGGAAAGCAAGCACCGACCTGGATGGATGACTGGACGATCTTCTACTGGGGCTGGTGGATTGCTTGGTCACCATTCGTTGGCATGTTTATTGCAAAAATTTCCCGCGGAAGAACGGTGAGAAATTTCATCAATGGGACTCTCACCGCACCGATTCTTTACTCCTTCCTCTGGTTCTGTATTTTTGGCGGAGCTGGCTTGAGAATGGAACGGGATGCTGTCTTGAAGGGAGTCAATTGTTCCTCGGCCTTGGGAGGAACCAACGCAACCGAAGGTCTCGATAAACTCTACAAACTTTCGTGCAGAAAGCAAACGCAGATGTATTTCGACGTCCTCGACCAATATGGGGAAAATCTGAGCGGGTTTCTTCGTGTCGTATCCCTGATCGCCATGGTCCTGTACTTCGTGACAAGTTCGGACAGCGGTTCGTTAATTATTGATTGTCTATCGGCAAACGGAAATCCGGAGCCTCCAGTTCTCCAGCGTATCTTCTGGGCGCTGACCGAAGGCGCTTGCGCCACAGCACTTCTCTACACCGGCGGATCGAAGGCGCTCACTGCCTTGCAGACGGTGTCGATTGCTGGCGGATTGGCCTACACAATTATCCTCAACTTCATGTGCGTTGCCCTTTGGCGAGTTATGAAAGAAGAAGCAGGCGACAACGACCCCAATGCTCGCTACTTCCCCAGCAGTCTTTTCGCTGTCTTCGATTTTGCGTCGCTCAATAAGACCATCAACGTGATCGTCACGATCTTTGCACCCTGGTGGTTGGGCGGCAAAGCAGCCGGTAAGGTCTATGGTCAAGAAGCATGGCCACACATGCTCACGCTTGGCACGTTGTTTTATGGTTGGATCGCATTGCTCATTCTGGAGATCTTGGAAGACGGTCTCGCGTACATCGGTTGGGTAATCTTGTGCGGCTTCTTCGCCTACACCACAGGAATACGAATCCGTGCTCGTGCAAAATACGAAATCAGCGGCACCATGATTGAAGATGCACTCGCGGTGGTATTTCTGTATCCGCTTGCCATTGATCAGACGTACGAGGCGGTTCTACTCGACGGCGGTTACGGGCACGGAAAAGATTCCCATCCAACAGTCCCTGAAATCGGCCTGGATAACATGGGCGAGAAGAAAAATGATCCTGGCAACGGCCATGCTGCTCCAGAGGACACTTCATTTTAAATAATATTCTATTTCTCAATATATTCAGCATGTTTACCAGTTTATTTAGTTTTATAACCGTATTGAAAAATGGTATAACCTAACGTAAGCACACAATAATCTTCGAATCGCACATTTCAATTGATAAAGGTGATTTGAAAATAGATTGTATGAAAAATACAGGTAGCGACTCTTCTTTGGGATTGTTTTGATTCACCTGTGTATATATAACTGATTTCGATACATATATATATTTAACGGCGAGAATACTTCTAAGAATTATTTAGTACGATTCAGGAAGTTTTTTAATTAAAATTTTAGTTTTCATGTGTCATAATTTCGAAAGCGTGCCTTTTTTTACCAGAATTATAATTAGCCAATACAGGGTACATTATTTGTCCCAAACGTGGCCGAAACCTGGAGGGAGCTCGAGGCGCGAAGCGGAATAAGAAGTTTAATAATTAGAAGTTTAAAGACCTTTTAATAATTTTTTGATGATGATAAATCTTTCAACATTTAAGGTCCTATTTGATAACTTTCTTCATTTCCTACTATGCAGCAATATTTGAGGGGTTCTCGGGTTTCTATTCTCAAAAATACGTAATCATACGATAAGGATTCACCCGACAGTAAAATGAGACGCATCAGTTGACGCATGACAAACAATAGCATGGCCAGTCTTGCCCAAATAACGACGCCCCCCCCCCAAAAGAAAGGAGTCTGTATGTAGGTTTGCGATCTATAGTGAAAGTCAAAAAATCATATTTATCAAGGCCGTGTTTACACACCGGATAGCTATCGGAACGGGTCAAAAAGGCAGTGAAGATTTATAATGTCCAAAAACTGAGTAAAGCAAATCTGTCACATTATTAGAGTAACATTTAAAACGAATCATTGCTTCACACCCAAAAGCGATTTGTCGCTTCTGACTCAGATCAAGTATATAGTGTCATGGGGAGGCCGAGGCCATATTGTTTCTTAATCCTTTGCATGCGGTTGGGAACGACATGCATAACTGCTATTTGAGGCTACGATCAAACCTTCAATTTTCTATAACCTAGCTAGACCCAGAAAGCCGAGGCTAGATATCAGTTAAATTTCGCATGCAGTTATAATAAATTGTAACAAGAAAAAATCTTGATTGTAAATCAAAAACCTTGATGTATAACCAGGCGTAATATAAGACTAGTCCGTCTGCCTGGACGACTACGCCTTCAGATTCTCACAGATGGCACGATTTGAATACAGAAATAGAGACAAATTTAAAACTTGGCTATTTCTCATCGGTGAAAATGACTTGTTCGCGACACTTACGATTAAATATAAAAAAGGTCTTAACGTGAATGCATGGAGCGGTGTATTAGCTGGTAGAGATCTGAGTTTCTCAGCATAATTGAGACGTTTGTGTTATTTTCTAAACGAGCTTTGGAAAAGCAAGGCAAAAGATCTAAATTCCCGTATAGTTTGTTAAAAACCTATAAATTGGATCAAGTCGAGCAGTTTGATTCATGGCTGCTCAATCAAGCCACTTCAATCACTCAATGGCAACTTGCGCGTCATTTTTCAAATTGCATAGTTGTATCTATTTAAACACGTTTGCTTCTTGAAGCAGTTGTTGATCTATGCTTCGCTTTACAAAATATATCCGCTTTGCAAAAAATTAATCGCTAGGTAATTGCATAATCGAGCATTAACTAGCACCTTAATATTCGCTTTCCAGAGTAGCCTACACTTGAGTTTACGTAATTACTTCAAAACACACCGAGAAACAAAAGAATATCCAATCTATTATGAAGCTAATTCATGAAATATGTAGTGAAGTATAGTAGAGCTGTTCATGTTAAGTACTACCGCGGTTTCTTCAAGTATCATTTAACCGTTTTTGAAATCTGAAATTGTCACATAGAGTATTACAGTTTTTAAAATCCCAAATTAAAAGGTTTTAACATTTTAAAATATTGGTCTTACACCAGCCTGGCAAACAATTATGCAAAAAATATTAATATGCTTTTAGACTTAGTGTTTTGAAAGAGTTGAATAGAAAATAACAATGAATTGCAATCTTGATTCATTTTTACTAGTGCGAAGACGACAGACAGTTATCAAAATACTTTCAGAGGTTCTCAAGTACTCGTAAAAAAAACCATATACATTATTTCCGATACAGCTAAAACAAACTGATTGATTCAAATTGTCACTTAACTTGTCTATTTGAAACGACATACACTGTACATAAATACAACCAACTAAAAGCTTCATATATTTCCGAATCGTTACGTCTATTGTCAAATATCACAGATGTAGTTTAACCTATTTCGACTGATTGGATTTCTGTACTAATTACTTCGGCCCGATAAAACAAAAACCACATTCAGTTCATGCATTCTTGGTCGATCAATTGATCGATCAATTCTCGATAGCCATTGTGGGTGAAATTGAGGTTAATTATAATAATTAGTGTATGGACACCTCAGTGCTGCTAAAAGAATCCCTGTAAGGTAAAATTAAGATCCAATGCACCGTCTATTATGCCACGATGAAAGTGTTATATGGACATCGTGGGAACAGGGAAGTCATCTTAAATCTTATATAAGTAGCAGTGCTGTTAATCCACTCTTTTTTAAATTTATAATTACGATATTGACGAAAATCGATATTTATAGCCAGCCAAACCTTTGTTATTGCAACAGTTTCATTTGTTATAGGGTAGAAAAAATATTTTCAAGTAAATGAAAGAAATTCCATCATTTTATCGTTAAAGCTTGGCTACTTATCGGTGAGTCTGGTGTTCGTAACTATTGTGACTACACATTCATACAGCTCTTCCTCTTTTCTAAGCTCCGAATTACTTGCTTAGTAATATAGGAAGGATAATGTTGTCTAACTTAAGGAAAAATGTTTTTTACAGTAGTGGACTTCCGTTAATTTTTTAAAACACTCTGCTTTACGCTTCTGCCATAGGAAATAGGAATAACCGTTACACATGGTAAACGAGGCAAAAGAACATAGTACTTATACCAAAGAGTTATACCAAACTTTCCGAATTTCCGAAACTTATTACTTTTGTCTATGAGAAAAAATTAAGACAAACAATACCAAAAACGTCATAAAATGGACTAATTAGGATAAAGAAATCAGAAAAAATTAATAAACTATACTGTTGTCAAAGATAGTTTAAGAAACACATGTTCCCGGACTAAAATAGCCCGCAGTCGAAGTCAATTTTACATTGACGTAATTCGAGATGTCGGTTGATAGTTAACTCACTTAAGTGTAACAAAAAACGGACACTGTAGCGTTTATTCGGCTTTTGAATCCTAAAATTTTGATTGCCTTACAGTTTATCTTTCTTTAATTGCCATGAAAGGACCCCTGAAGCGGTGTGATTGCCCGTCATTTAGAAAAATTGTCTTGTGATTGCAAACAAAAAATAGAGAGCGTTATGATAAGATTTGGGAAGGCAACGCGACGACAACGGCTAAAAAACCATCTTGAAATTAATGGTAATAACGAAAACTTGTCGTCCATTATTCGTCCTATGAATTAATTAAAAGTTTGAGTAGCAGTGCAAATAACTGCTTTAAAACGATTATTTTAAACGAACGTTTTGCTCATTGAGTTGGAAATTTGGCTTTGTAAGAATATCCAGAACAAAAGAGATGTACGATATACAAGCACTAATTGTTCTGAAAACAATTTTTAACGAACAGAGCACTATAGTTCAGAACGTACACTATACATCTCTTATTTCGTGTTCAAAGTTCACGGTTATGTGTTATTGGAAGGCAATCTTCGCTACTTGTATAAACAATGGAAGAAGTATTTGTTATTACAGGGCGAGCGTCACTTCCGGTGAGATAGGGCCTTGTTATTGTGATTCAGCAGTCCTTTAATTTCCCGTAATGGACCTGTGATCCATGACGAGATAAAAAATCGAGAATTTTCGAAAGAGAATAGCAAAAACAAATGTCAAACTTATTTATGTTTTAGTCAATAAGTTGCGTGCAAGTGGTTTCAGGTTGAAGTGATGAAATATTTCAGTTGTTGTTTTCATCGAATGCTTCCACGAAATTCACGGTAAGGACCTCGCGCTCAGTTAAGCATAAGTTAATAATCTATATCATATGATATACTGAATGTATAAATCACAAATATATTTTTTTTTTTACCGCCCACCCGCGGTTTCTCATTTATATGAAGGTCTTGACACAATGAACGTATTTTTTGTCGACGGTTCTCGTCGCTTGAAATATACGCGCCCGGCGTCCTTAGCTTTTGCACCGATTCATCGCCGGCTTGAAGTGTTCTGTCTCATCGTTGATGACACAATCGTTTCATCGCCTGACTTCAGAGTAATTATAGTAATTCAATTGATTAATAACTGTCGGCACTGAACATGTTGTTGTTGATGTAACGTTATAGAAAAAGTGTTCTACTCAATGAATATAGCAAACTTATGTGTAATACTTTAATACTTTTCCGTAACTTTGATTTGCCATCTCATCCAGCCCGTCAAGATATTAGTTACATCATGAAACTACATCATGAAATTTTTTTTGGTAATTTAAGTGCACAAAAAAATGGTGTTATGATAACAGAAATATATGTTTGAAATGCAGTGCGGATCTTCAACGATGTGCAGTGTATCCTCAATCAAGCATTCAAATTTATGCTAATGCCTTGTAAAAAAGAAAACTGCAATAGTACTACAATATGCTTCTTCTAGAGTAGTATTCGCAAGTAATATGCACAAGACGCAAAATCCCAATTCCCAAGATTTGTATTCGTAAACAGAGTGCAACGTCTAAAGCTTCTTTGCGCTTTTAAATTATTTATTTCTTTTAATGCCCCATTGTATGGATAGCTGTCGCCATTGTATTGCCGTTTTACGTGTTTATTTAGATCCACTATAAACACGTAAATTATGTTTATAGATTATAGCCCCCGACCCACTGCTTTCTCGGTATAAAAAACGGCTTTATTAAATATGAAAATTTATATTTTTTCCGTTTTTGCCGGATAAGAGCGATAAAGAGTCGTCTGTGATTCATGCACATCTGCTTAATGTTATCAAATTTCAAATTAATACAAATTAAAAGAAATAAGCTAGAAGCGTCGTGTAGTTTCGAGGTGGGAAAACAATTATATCGTGATATGCACGCCACGAGCTTATATATGGAGGAAGGGAGTTTATATAAAGGCAGAGTGGACTTGCAAGTCGGGTATTGCGATTGACAACTTGTCTACATTGATAAGTATGTCAATTTATAAGGAATGGTTCATTCAGGTTTTAGTGGTCGTAGATTGGATTACTGTATTCGTTGGCGTCGTTGGAAATGTTTTGACATTAATCGCTTTGCTGAACTACGAGGCGATTCGAAATCCGATCATGAAGGCTCTTTTTGTCAGTCTTACTATTTCCGACCTCGGAGTTCTTCTGATGCGTCATACGTTTCATTCCATTCAACTTTACAACGAAGGACGTTGGATATTCGGGGAGCTGGCGTGCAAGATCATTCCACCGGTGTCGCGGACATTTCTCACTGTTGCGGTACTTACTTTGGTGGTAATATCCTATCGCAGATACAAATGCGTAATTTCCGTCTTCGACTCGGAGCCATCGACGAGAAAAACACTCGTTACCATTTCTCTAATCTGGTGTACAGTATTCACACTGTATTTTTTTTTAGACTTTCCTCTTCGAAAATTGGATGAAACAACAGGAAGGTGCACGTACCGAGATTCGGGCATAAACTATTCTGTTTTTGCTATCGTAGAGAAAGCGCTTTACGCTCTTTCCATTGCATGTATCGTGTGGATGTGTCAAAAGATGAGGCGTGCCCTAAAAGGTAGTCTCCGGGTTCAGGAGCGATCGTCTGTTGGAAGAAAGTTATCACTCAGTGCACAAATGTTGAAAATACTTCGACCGACAGTTGTCGTTTTGCTGATAACACTTCCTCCAGCATGGATTCTGCACACGTTCGCTATCCTGGGAGGCAAACGGTGGAACTTGGGGCACATCGAACGTTATACGATCTATCATTTCGTAGGAATATTGATGGTGTTCAACAGTGCCTCTAATCCATTCATCTATGTCATAATGTCACGTGGGTTCGCGATTTCATTTAAGAAGATTGTACGTTCCTTCTGCTTAACGCTCAAATTTTGGACGGCAAACTCTGCATTTTGACTAATGGATATCACAAATAACTACAGAAGAAGTGTGATTACAATGGATTAGGGTATTTCCAGAAAATACCAAACTGTTATGTTATTAATTGTTATTTAATTCTTGTTATTTATTTACTTATTAGTTTTAATGAAGACAACTTGTCGAGAAACGTAGTAAAATAAAATTGTTGAAAAGAAAAGGCATTAATTTTTTCCCTCATACCTTATTAATTATTATTTTCGGAGATTTTTGCAATCAAAAACAATGAAGAAACTGCTTCTAGTTTCCGTCAACGCAATGAGTCTCTCCACAATATTTCCTTTGCTTTTACGATATGAAGTGATTTCTCTTTTCTTCTTTAATTTGTAACTGCTTAATATATTTATTGTATTATAAACTACTTCGACTTTGGATGATTCGCTAGGTCCATGCATTTTGTTATTTCATGGCTAAGTTAATTTTCGCGAAAATCGCCGTTAATTTAAACGTCTGTCTATATTAAGGATGATGAAAACCACTGACATATATACTGAGACTGGATAGCGCATGCTATTTAATAGACCTTTCTTATAATGACGTCAAACGCGGAAAGTCTGATGATACACGGAATTTGATTGGCTCCACAAAACTATCGAGCTAATCAAACTTCGTGTAAGATCAGACTTTCCGCGTTTGACGTCATTATAAAAAAGGTCTATTCACTCGCACGATTATAGAGGCAAAACTAATGAAACTCGGTTTCAAAATTCGTCAAATCTCGACTAGGTTTAGGCGCTTATTTTCCAACTAAATATAGCTTTGTCATAATCAAAGTGTAATTATATATAATATTAACCGGACGCATACTACATCCTTTGCGGTAACTCGGTAGCTATATATATATATATATCATGATTGGAGAAACTGAACTGATTTACTTTTAATTTCCTTTGTATTAATTCTCTTGTATCCAAAATCCTTGCTAAAAATGCCCACCAGGAAAAATATGACTTATACAAGTAAACAACTTTTCAAAGATTCCTAGACTTTTAAAAGCGATTGTGTATACATATTAAGCAAATTAATTACTTCTCATGCAAAATTGTAAAAATAGATTTTCAGATCTATTTGCGTACGCTGGGATAAAAAATAATTCATTTCATAATTAAATAGAAAGCAAACATATTTCAGGATATCATTATATCAACATAAACACATTTAAGAGCAGGACTAAATTAGGTTAGAGGATATTGGCTTGTACACGGAGGGAAACAAATAATTTAAAGATTTAATGTGGTTCTTAAATTAAAATAGAAAAGCAAAGAAAAACTTGAACTGAATAAAAATGTTATTAAAATAACCCCCCGAAAATTTGAGGCATTAAAGTAATAGTTATATAGCCAACGATTTGGTTATGAGTTCTAAATGCTTTAGATAATAACTCGTATTTTGATTGCAGTACATAATTTTGCGGCAACCTAAAGTACATAATTTTTTTAATGCTTTAAAGGAAACAGCAGTGGTAAGTGGACGTTTCGGCATGACTTCCAACATAAAATTTAAATTTAGTATGCAATAAGTGAGAGAGTTGACAGAGAGCCCAAAAATATAATGCCTAACCCTGGATATACATTTATTTTATATTTGGCATTTAAATAAGAGCATTTAATTCCTGCCGGCGGACCGATAGTTGATACATATTTATCATCTGTTTCTGGTTTAATTATTTTCTCATTTTACTTGAAATGTTTTTCAGAGAGCGACACGGTCTATCGTTTGTGCAGTTGGCACGAACCACTTCCTGTACCTTTCTCTCGGCTATTTTAAATAAATACTAATATAACAGATAATACAAGCTGCGCGGTCAGACATGATTCAAATCATACTCGACTTTATTGTTAGTTTTAATTGTTTTTGATGAAAAAAAAACAGAATCCCCCAAGACAATTGAAATTACCCATAGGCCATAGCAATGTAATGCCTAAGATGTATGACAGTATAATTTGTTTGTATACCCAAAAATGACTTTTATTACCACTACGCTTTACAACTTGCGCACCATGACCTTCGACATGTCCTTAATTCTCTAGCAAATTTTAAATTTTTGTAGGCCTTTTTAGCATAAGTTGCGTTCATCCCCATGCACGAACAAAAATTCGCAAACAAGTCACTCAAATTTTAACAATTGGTGATAATTTCAATGGTGTTTTTTTAGGGACAGCCTGTCGGTTCACAACAGACTTAATTGTCATTAATGTAGGTTCCATGCATATACAAGGGGTCAGGGGTGAGTAAAAAAAACTGACACCTTTGAATATCAAATTAGCCGCATAGCAGCTGTAATGTGTCAGAAGTTGCCTAAAATATCTCACGGGTATACGAAGCATATCAAATAAGTGAACCCATTGATTAACCTAAAACATAAAGTTTGTTCCCTTTGGGAGTTAAAATGCATTCGAAGCTCTGTAAATAAAAAAAGAACTGTTTTATCAAATCGTTTTTCCAGCACACGTGCCACGTTAAATTAGTTCAATTCGTTTAAACACTTTCGCATTAATTAACCACGTCCTGTTGATTGTACATATGAGTCTGTCATGGGAATTGTCAAATTCCAGCCATAACTTCGCGGCTAATTTGAATTTTAAAGGTGTCAGTTTTTTACTCACCCTGTACAGGGTGTCCCAAAGAAACCCAAAACCATTGAAATCACCCATAATAATGCAATATAGCCAGAGTTTGAATGCCTAAGCATCCTGTTGGGACCCACAAGTGTATAAAGAGTATAAATTTTTGACGAAAGCATTCTTATGCATGATGACAGTAAAATTTGTTTGTATACCCACCAATAACATTTATTACCAATAATGCTTTACAATGACCTTCGACATGTTCTTAATTCTCTAGCAAAATTAAAATTTTTGTAATTCCCACGAACAAAAATTGCGAACAAGTCATTCAAATTTTAACAAAATGTGATTTCAATTGTTTGGGGTTTTTTTGGGACAACCTGTACATAATGCATATTATTTATCAACGTACAAGGATATAACCCATTGCTGGGATAATCCGATCATTGTTGATATTATTATTACATTTGTCAACATTGCCACACACAGGTAGGCCTATAGGATTAGGACTAGTTCTATTGTGCCTGATGCATGGGGGAGACCAATCCCATTGGCCACCAAATCCTAACCAAGAAGTTGGCGTGACCAAATGATTTTCATCGTTTCCAATTACTCCCAAACGAACCTGGAGATAGAGATGGTTGACATTGCCTTTACAATTAATCCTGATACAGTCACAAATGCAATGGATTTTCACAGGAAAATAATTTTTCCTCACATAACTGAGGGGAACAATCCGATAATTCTCCGCAATACGTCTTACGGTGTGATAAAAAAGTGAAATAACTGCATGAACGAGTAACTCAACGTGCAACTTAACAACTTTTTTTTTGTATTTTTTATTAATTCACTCAACGCGCTTTATATATAAATTTTACTTAATTCAATGTTTTTTAGATGTATGTGTGACATTTTATGAGAAAAATATAAACTGCAACATATTCAAGTGCAGAAGAATTAATGAAATCAAAGTTTATCAATTTTGCGAGTCAAAAACCAAGTTACGTTGTACTGACTCTCAAGCACGTAAGACAGCAAGTGTTGTACATATATCAAAAGTTCAACGAGTTTATATATAGGTTGGACGAATCAAAGGAGAAAGAAAAAGTGTTTTAAATTATAACATAATAATTATATGTTTACTTTCCCCAGATTTGAGCTTATATACATAGTTTTCTTTCCATGCGAGGTTAAATATAAAGATATTTTCGAACCGATATATCACAAGGCTTATGAAATACATCTAAAAATGACAAATGCGCGATTTTTACATATGCAGGTGATAGAGTCGATAGTAGAAAATCGAGCAAAGAACATGATTTATCATAGACGAGGTAGTCCAATGTCGAGGTAGTAATAATGCAAGGCCAAACTCCTACAGTGCAAATAAAGAATTGTACATTTCTTTTGAGAAGTGGTGCAATTTTACTCCGATATTGACAAACGGCAAAACAATGGCAGTTATTATAACTAACAACGCGAGATCATTTGGCGAAACAGCGAGCATGCACGTTCATCATTTTGAATCATGATGTTTTATAACAGCTGAATGATTTATGTATATACAAGGACTCAGAGTATACCAAATATCTCCCCCTAGCTAATCCGATTATAAACAGCCTTAAAATCAGACAAGATAAAAACTCTGACAAATACAATATAAAAAAATTGGCAGAATATCATCGTCTCAGATTCTGTCTGTCTCAGTCAGTATCATATCAATCATTTACATACGGGTAGTATATTCAAGAAAAATTTTTAGACCGGGATTTCTCAGTGAACCTGGCTCCCTTCATGCATGCATGAACTGCATGTTAATTTGCTGTATTTATAGTGATTTTCGAATTCCTGGGGGAAAAATTCGTAAAGATCCACATGCACATAATCTCCATATATCTGCATGAAGCGCGCCCCGCAAATTCGGGAGGTTTTGACTTATGGAGATTCGTAGCGCATTATGCATGGGCCTTGATACGTATACATAGACGTTTCTATGAACGAAGTCGCGTACAATTACCGCAGTGTTGACACCTTCATTGATATTACTATAAACAATCAACCGTTACCGATGATTAAAAGTTACTATAATTTTTTTGACGTATACCTTTGCATATGGCGCGGGACGTTTGTCGGCTTTCACGTTGAATCCTCCTCGGGAACACTTTTCTTTAATTGACGAATTCACAATAAGATCCCTCCATTTTTGTAAGTTTAGGTGGACGTTCCTGAATGTCTCATCAACAAAAAAATCATACAGTGGATGAAATAAATTTCCGCCATAGTACAAACTAAACGACTGGAATTTGGTCGTGTTTCCTGATGACATTCCAAGACAAATCCTTTTGGCCGGGGTGCTCCAAAACGTTGGAAGTTTCGTTTCATTATAATCGAAACCTGTGACTCCACCCTCTGCATTATAACTCTTCATGTTTAACCACAGTTGTGAGTTGTAGTCAAACGTTGTCTATATAACGTATAAAAGGTAGCTATTGCGATCACAAAATACTTTTTTAGGGTTAAATAATAATAATTTCGATAATCATGTACATGTGATTGGGCCTGGAAGACACAAACCGTATTTACATGACAGCAACCCTGCCCTATTCCATTATTTCAAACTAAGCAAACAATTTGCTGAGCTAGCCAGACCTAACATTATCATTGAATTGGTAAAACAACTCTGTTTTTTCGCCGCAATAAGCGGCAGGCAGTTTATGGACCCTCTGAGCTAATAGAGGTAAATAAAAAGAAATCAGGTTTCAAACCATCAAAAAGTTATCTGTACAAAATCTTGCAGGTAACTACACATGCAGTCATCATGCATATATCTTCAATAATCCAAATTATCGGGCAATTGATTTCTTACGGTCAATTAAAATAAAAATATTACAAGAAACAATTAGTATATATATATATATATATATATATATTAATATATATATATATATATATATATATATAAAACATCTGTAATAAGATTTTAGAAGTGATTTAAGCACTCTCTGAAATGAGACAATAAAAAATGTCATTTAATTGAAAAATCTCGGAAGCTGAGACGAAAAAAAATTAAAAGAGGATTAAAACGTTTTGCTGTTTTTTTTACGGTAAGACGAAATATATAATTCGGCATTGCCTATATTGTGACTATGGTTCGATCCGTAAAGGAATCGACAATTGAAGATCTGAATCTATTAATTTAGGAGATATACCGCTTTTAATAATCTAAATCAAGTTTCAACAATCGTAACATGTGAAAACGTTTCGTGGAGGGATGAAATTGAATGTATATCTTTTTGATATAAATTCCAAGCCTATATAACAGTAATGAGGATAGGCGATTTTTCGTGCATTAGTAAATGATTGTAACGAATTTCACGTAATTGATCTCAATTTTATTCAAAGGTTTATTTGCATGCTCCTTTGCTATTGATCATTTCACTTCACTTGACATTTTTAAAAGACATGCAATTAAAGTATTTCGTGGAGTTACCTTTGTACCATCAATCTTCATAACCATTGTCCAGCCACTGCCTTCACAACCTTTCAATCGACTCATGTGGCAATACATTCGAATATACCCAGAATTTGTATTAACCCGAATTCGATACACGCCATCTTGCAAACTGTCAAGTTAAAATGCACATGCAGTCATAATTTTCCCATCATCTTTGTGCGCTGAATTCTGGGGCCGGTTGTGTGAAAACCGGCCGGATAGCGCTATCCATGCACTGACAGCTGGTTAGCGATGCTACGGCATAGCTAGTCTTACGATTTAGTCTCGCTTTACACATTATTTTTAGGTCATCATTGTCATAATTGATTTCCTTAGAGGTCGATTGTTTTCACGGTCAATAAACACTACAATATTTAGCATATATATAGCGCGGGACTACAGGACGAGCGAATCCGGTACCAGGCCGTGTAACCTTTGCAGCTAATAGGTAGTATAAAGTCAATTAGACGCCTTCGTGCGAATATAATTCCTCCCATATTAAAAAATTCCTCACTTCTTACATGCAACGGTGCATTTTTCGTAAAAATTACTCAGTTTTGAATATATTTGATTTTCAACGATTTTTTAGAAAAGCTTACGAAGTTACGGTTGTTTTTCTGGCTGTTACACATAATTATACAAAAATCTTGTTTTTGCTGTAATCATGATGTCGCTTTTGCTACCAATATTTAATTTACCAATTCTAGTCAGTATAAACTCGGGCGAGAGCTTAACGCGCATTTTTGTAAGTCCATCTAGAAAATTAAATAAATGCGAATTCGGATTACGCGTCGTCCATATAGGCACAAAAATTCTAATAAGTTGGGATGCCTTCGCATGCCTCAAGAAGCTGAATCTGGTAAGATTTCACTAACCTGCTATTACGTCTTTTTGCCTCACTGCAAGACAGATAAACATCTACAAAATAAGTCATGACTATATGGATGTTCATTCTTCAGACTGGCATGCACGAGAGAGTTCGGAGTTTGTAATGGCAAGTATATGGGCCTTTACTAATGCGAAATTAATCTCCTATGACAAAATCACTAAATTGTGATTAAAATCAAATTATATATCACCTTTTTCCATCTCGCAAAATTCTCCTTCAAAATCATTTACACAGACACATGTAAATCCATTCTCTTTTCGTGTGTCCCTCATGCACGAACCACCATTTTTACATCTATTGGGAATGCAAGGACCCTGCAAAATATATAGTTAGTGTAATTATGACGTATTGCTATAAATATTTTCGCATAGGGTCTAGACTAAGAAACATTTCAGAATTCTACACTTGCCGTTTTAATAGCGGAATTATGTACCTCGAATTTTAGCATATGTCACATAAGGTTGTACTTGTCATATTCATGGTGTGAAGTTGATTTGCCCCCTCCAATGGTAATTCTTGCAATCCAATCGGAATATAGCTATACAAGCCAATCACATGCAGGCACCTACCGTGTTGGAATTTAACATTTCGTAGGTTCTCCAGTCGCCATGTGAACGAATTATCTGTATAGGCCTTAGTGTCTCTTTGCATAGTCTGCAGTTAGATTCACCCCATTTTCCAGCACGATACTGGAAGTAACGACAATCTTTCGCTCGAATACACAATTGCCCACATTCCCGAACAGACCTTGCAACATTCTTGGCAATGATATAAAGCTGCTTGTCTTCACCTTTGGAAAAAATGCATAACGTTATTCGGTATTATAGCCTCGCTCCTGCCGAAAAGCTATAAAATAATATAATGAAGGCATTGCATGGTTTTGCCTTTGGAGAGAGCCTCATTTCAAATTCATGCCCTATTAGAAGTGTATTAGAAGACGGAATCACGCAGGTCATTGAATGAGGTTTGAGTATGGTAGTATATGGTAGAGAATAAGAAAAGGCCATGACTGAAAAAGTAAACTATATTGCAGATCAAATGAAGCAATTTCGGTGCGGAACAGTTGTATCTAAATTTTGGACAACTAAGGTTAATTTCCACTATAAATTCGCTTACCTATTCGAAAACCGGCCTAAAACACGAAGGCTCGATTCGAGTCGAAATTATCCCAAGAACCTGATTAAAGAATTTTCTCTTTTTTCAGTTCTTCACGAAAACAACAGAACTGGGTTTAAAGAGACAACACTTTCAAACGGCGGACGACAACAAAAAACAAAATCAATAATTGCTTTCGGTAATTCGGTAATTGGAGAGCAGTATATTCATAAGTTTTCGATACTCTAATACGCCATAAATACAGTGAACATTATGGTGTCAACATTTGGTGCGATTTAAGTCATCAGCTGAGAAAACATATGAACACCTTCAACTTCCAATTTTTCAGTATAAACTCAATACGAGCGTTCCATGCATGCATTACATCTCCTGAAATTTATGGCAAATGTAACTATATATATATATTTAGCTAACTGATATATTTACCATATAACAGTTTATTGCAGAATAAACGGTTTTGTGAAGAATATCGCGTTCTGAATTTTCATTCTAGCGAAATGTTGAGCAATTGGACTGCATGTGGTGTATTAACTATATATATCAGTGGATTTCTGACCACTCCAATGGAATGGCAAACGACGACGAAATATTCTTTCAATGGAATAGTTTTCTTTCGAAACTGAACAGTCTTTAAATATAGTTGATATATATACCGAATGAAAGCGTATATGACACACAAGTGACATTCGTGAATTGAATGAACCCCAAAACTACGAGACCCCTCATAACCATGCAGTATACTACCTTTAATGTTTCTAAAAATCCCTTCAGAAAACGAGTTTGTCTTTTTCGGTCCGAAAGAACAAATGGAGATAACAGCGACAATGAAAACATACCTATCGGCTGGCATTTTGAAAAACACTGTTCTTGTCAGGCCTTTGTTCCTAGTATCCTTTATTTGTTAAGCTGCGTCCACATCGTTTGTTTAGCTGTGTTGATAAAATCCTGCTTTGTTTATACATGATTGACGTTGGGTGTAAACTATAATAGCACGAGATATAGCATGCTATATATACAATTCTTGTTTGGCCACATGAAACGTGCAGGATTGTAATCACCACGGTACCATTGAGAAGTCAGCTATTATTTTACACTGTTGACGAAGTGCTTATGGAGTAAAATCGAGTCCGTTTGCACTGCAAAAATCATTTTGCGAAATCAAGTTCCGAAGCTTATAGCCTATTACAGTACAGGCATCGGCTCAATATGTAAACACGGGTTTTGCATGATCCATCGAGTTCGAGATAATTCCGCAAAATTCTTTGTATTCTATCTTTTCTCTTAATGAATTTGCTGTACGTAATAATTTTTTCACGAATTTACATACAATGTCCGCTTGACAAGGGCAGTATGTGTATTATAACAATCGTTGAGCAAGTATAAGGGTTTTTATTAAGCGGCAGGGAGACATTTTTATTCATGCAGGCTAAAACGTTCTAATAGGACGTGCACGCAGCTAGGTAAGTTCAAAATTAATTCTGTTAATTGGAGACAGGGAATGATGGAATTTAATGTCAGAATGATAGAGGAATCTAAACTAAATTGGATATGTGCACAGCAGATGCAGTTTTCTATTCCACAATGCATGCGTGCAAACAAACCTTATTTACACGTGGCCGGAATTCAGTCAAAACGACGCCTGCATGTTTGGGACACCAACCATGACACCAGACATATGAAATGTGCATGAAACCTAACCAAAAAGAATTCAGTTAATTGATATAAAGGCTAGTGCTGTAGACATGTCTATGTTGTTAAATATAAACAATAGGCCCTGGAAGAAATTATCATAAAGATTTCAGAAAGAGTTTACCAAATATCCCTCTAAATGATGTACCTTTAAGCCGGCAAAAGTTACCAAAACCTGCTTCTTTCGAAACTAAATCATTCTCAGCAAGATTTTACCTGAAGCGACAAACTGTTATTAGCTAAATAATGAGAGACTAAACTCTAAAGCCAAATAGATCAATGAACAAAATATATAAAAATGAATAACACTTTGTTTTGTTTAAGCCTAGGCGAAACGTCGCATTTTGGTCGCGTCGAATGCAATAAAAACAATAGATAATGAGATGATAAACCTCATTAAGCTTCATTACCATCTCATTGCCTATTATTTGAATTGCATTCGACGCGACCAAAATGCGACGTTTAATCTAGGCCTTAGTTAAATCTCCCTTAGCCATTGTTCTATTGACGGCTTGCATGCGCTAAAGGCCTAGGTTATGCGTCGCATTTTGGTCGCGTCGAATGCAATTCAAACAATAGATAATGAGATGGTAAACCTCATTAAGCTTCATTACTATCTCATTGCCTATTGTTTGAATGGCATTCGACGCGACCAAAATGCGACGTTTAACCTAGGCCTTTAGTACGTTGTATAAACAACGCAATCTCCACCAAGAAATTTACTTTGTTCTTCAATCACAAAAGAATTATTTCCTTCAAAAATTTCAATAGGTTTTAATTGTATTCTAGTAGGTAAAAGTATGATTATTACAGGGTGTATAAAAAAACCGGAAAAACCTTAATTTGTATGATTGTATCCACGAGATCATACACTGTGAGACTGCTTACGCTTCTGTATATGTTAATTTGTAAAGAGTGTTCCAAATGAAACAAGGAGGATTTCGTTTTGAACTAATCGGCCCATTTGTTTACATTTTACAGGTCAAGCCAATCAGAATGCCTAAATTTTTAGTACTTAATGTAAAACGATAAACCATGACCCTTTTTATCGGAAGTGGTCAACATTTATACATTCTGATTGGGTTATAAAAAATCATAAACAAATTTCCTGATTGGTCTAAAACGAAATTCCTCCTTGTTTGGAATGCTTGAAAACGTTAGCAGATCGTGAAGAATGTTCGTTTTCAAAAGCTGCTAAGTGTGACTGATTGAGGGTACATTTTGACTGATCTGGTTCCCAAAAGTTTAACAAAAGCTTGCATGATTTTGATGTATAAAGTATGTTTTCAATCCTCCACTGATTGGCTTTATATTTGAGACACGTTTCTAGTTGTGTTTGTTAACACCCCTCCCCCTCTTTGACCGTCATATGCAAATTTGTCGCAATATTTAATTCAGAAGCCATTTTATTATTTTTTTGAAATATAATTGCATTTTTATACGTACGCCTAATTGCCGATTTTCAATTCATATCGATGCATGCGCGTGTATAGGTATAATTTTTATAAAAGTTTAAAATACTAGTGTTGCATAATAAAACCGGATCTGAAAATTATATATGCACACAAAAATTTACACTATACATAATGTCTTCCTAGTGGAAAAGAAAAAATACGATATATCCAATGTCTGAGAATCAAATTTTGTAAATTATTGTTTAATAAAGTTGACGACTCTATAATTACTGCATGCACGTTTTATGACGTGAACAAAAATTGAGAATAATGTAAAATGTTAATATGGTTTTGTTTGCACAAGAATTTGTGAATTAAATAAACCTTTATTCCTTTTTCTCGTGCGAGTCAATTCAAACCATTTTCTATGAGAATTTCAAACCTCACTGATCAAACGACCACTGGCACTGGCACTCCATCACATGGCATGATATTTGTCGCCCGGATGTGATCTCGCGTTCGCAATTAAAATCAAGCAAAAACTTCTACTCCATCAAAAATCGTAGTTAATGAGACACGACATGCAATATAAATGAATAAAAAACTATTAAGATTTCCAGCTGCAGATATACGTGTTAGACAATCTATAGCATAAACAAATGCACACACACGACCTTGCCGAAGTGATACAAGCCAAAATATAATAATGTCTACGCAACAATACAGCAAGTGCGACAACGTACTGGACGAATACCGTTTGACATTGTCGGCAACAGGACTTCACTTCTATTCAAACATCGCTATTATAATATTGAATGCTGTGCTCTCGGTACCAGGGATGATCTTAAACTTCCTTTTAGTTGCAATGTATTTGAAGAACACGCGTTTACGAAATTCTTGTACAGTGCTGTTCGTCTGTCTTGCAATATCTGATTTGATGGTTACCACGATAGTACAACCGATCAGCATTATTAAAAAAATACAAGAGATCCTTGGCTCGGATGTTTGCGCAACAGGAATAGTTGCTAAGCTCACTACATACGCATGTTGCGGATGTTCCATGGTGACCATAGTCTTTCTTAGCGTGGAACGCTTCGTCACTCTGGCTTATCCGTATCACTACCAGAATATTGTGAATCGATTTCGGCTGAAAGTATCCGTGGTTTCATCTTGGTCCTTTATAATAATGGTGTCGATTTCCCACTATTTTTACCCGACAATTATTCACTTCTATTTGTCAGGTGCAAGCATAATGTGTTCCATAGTCATAGTGGCGGTTATATGGATTTGGATTCATCGACTTGTCCTCCACCACAAACGGCAAATACTCGAGCAGGAGAAAGTACAAATGGCGAGAGCGAAGCGCGAAAAAGTAATATCAGCAACAATAACTAGTTACATCATAATAACAGTTATTCTTATATCATATTTTCCATCATTTGTGACGAACATGTTTACTCTTCCGAACGGCTCAAGCTTCACGGTTTATTATATCGTATACCCATGGATACTAATTGTTCTTTACGGGAAATCGACTGTGGCTCCATTACTTGTATTTCAAAGAAAGAAGATTATTAGAGACCACGCAAAAGCACTTTGTAATGAACTACTGTGCAGATTGAAGCGTGCATATTAGACAAATACAGATTGATAATCGTGTTTTATTAGTATTGCTTTGATTGGACCGTGCAACGTAAAGTGGGATCAATTTCGATTTCGCCGAATGACTGAGCGTACCCCAAGGCAATGAAAGCTATCGATTCTTCAAGACACATGAAAAAACAGGTTTTAAAAAGTTTAAAGCGTCGTTAATATTAATATGTACAAAAATATATTAAAATAATATTAATTCTTTACACAAATTTACCATTGATAATTAAATTTTTGTTTGGAGATTCTTCATTACGGCATGGATGTATTTATTACTCCTGATCAGGAAACCATGCTGCCATCATTTAACTTCTACAAAGAAATTGAAGGTAAAATAGAATCGCATAATCGAATAACATAAAACTGCTGGTAAAAACAAACTGAATAAAATGCTGTACGTGAAGAGAGCGCTAATAAAAACATCTTCGATACTGAGCATATCTTACTCGCGGAATGAATAAAATAAGCATTGCCAACTGTGTGAAGAAGCATGCTGTCATTTTAACACGCAAAAGTTGTTCTCGGTTGATGGAAAATTGTGTTGTGCTACACTTACACTTTCACTTCAGTTAAGCTTTTATAACTGTGACAACATCGTTGAAACCTTTTGTCATCATTGGGAAACAACTTGATTAAATTGTATACGTACTTTTTTTGTATGCATTCCAGATTCGAACTGTCTTATCCCAAGAAGAAGAAATATACTGTAAAACAGACGGAATACTGTTATCTATTTTAAAATTTTGCTCAAAAAACAGAAAATTCTTATGAAGTAACATCAAACCTGCCCTCTTTCCGGCACGTGGATTATGCTTCTTACAGAGTCACTGTGACCAACATTTGTTTGGACAAACTTTCGACAATCGGGATCGTAAACCCTTTATAGTAACAAAAGGTCATTATATAGCCAGTGGTGTTGTAATGAAAACCTAAACATTTCAATCATCCCAGGTCATTGTGCCTCATTTTTCGGTGTGTCACGACTGAAGTGTCATATACGGAAAAGTTATGTCCGTATTTAATACAAAAGGAGCGATTCTTCGCTCCTCCTGCAGCCAAATGGCACGATTTTAATAACTTTTGCAGGAAAGAAATTGGGATTAAAGATATTGCCCAGTAGCGTTTGCGCATCAGTTATGCTCATCACATTGCGGGCAGTAGCGTGAGTAGCACGATAGCTGCACCCCTGATTGCGGGACCCAGGATCATATTTAATTAAAACAACAGGAAAGCAATGATGTGTGAGATAAGTAGACGTTGTCGTTCAAAAAATATAACAGCTCAAAATGTAAACACAGGGTTTGTTTACATTATACGACTAGACATCTGCATTAAGTAGATGGACCAAAGTAAAACTTTCATATTAACTCTTCTAACTTTTTTGTCTATTTTACGCAGTTAATCGTTATTCCACATTTGAAACGAAGTTGTTGTTTGAAGACACTCAGCTGCCACGCTGCTTCCTGGTTAAATGGGATCAAATAACACTTCATGCATTCAGAAACTGATTGTAATTCCAATGCCGTTTCCATAATTTGGCGAAAAACTGAAGAAGTATTCATGAAGGCGCATGCGCATCGAGTGTATTATTGCATCTTCCATACATACCTTATTCTATCCTGCACACCTAAAGCAACACAGCCATTTGTTTGGTCGATACAAAGTGCTGTGATTGCTCCCTGAGTGCTGATTTGCTGTTCACATTGCATTCCGTCGTCATTCTATAACATTGATGAAACGGTAGAAATTTGCGGACAGTTTGCCAGAGAGAGGGGTCATGTCGTCATGATGCTTGAGTTGTAAATTTAAATATTGTTATCCATATTTGTAAAGTGTAAATATTGGTGATAAAAATCATTTGTAGATACGAACAAATTTTACTGTCATATCATGCATAAAAATGCTTATGTCAAACATTTATACACTTGTCGGCCAAACAGGGTGTTTAGGCATTCAAACTCTAACTATTGCATTGTTATATGGTGATTTCATTAGTTTTGGTTTTTTGGGACACCCTGTAGTTAGGCCATTACCCATATCCGTATGCTTCCATCGTCCGAGCCTGTTACCCACTTGGAAAACACAGCATTCCACTTAACCTATAGAATAATGTATTGCTATTTAGCTGTATTGAACTTCCCTACACGATAGAAACTTTATGGTCTATTAGAACCTATTCATTAACTTATTCACGCTCAGTAAGCGTAAATGCATATTCTTCAAAATAACGCGCGCTTTCCATCAGAATCCCTCGATCACTCTTAACCCCGCCTATTTGCGACTCTCAACCAAGCTGGGATATGTAGCACGGTAGATAAAAGAAGTAAAACTTACAATATTAGTAGACCAGGAGAATACCTGTGTTACGTCAGCTTCGTGACCTTGAAGAATTCCGGTCAATTTCATATTCGAGCCTTCATCGGAAAATTGTCGAATGTAGACTAGTTTGTCCGAGGCAGCGTATGCAAATTCATCTCTGAAATGCGACATGCATAATTAATTATAAATAATAATAAATTCACGCTAGTAAACAAAATCAAATCCGTTTTAAATTCCAATCATCAATGTTTGGTGTTGTTTGGGTGTTGTTATATGAAAAGGTGTGCTAACTAGCACACCAAGTGTGATGTTCTCCTGCACGCCTAGGTTTACTAGAAAACACATATTAAGTTGTGCTTTTGATTAATATTATACATTCACAAAAAACCTAAAGCACCTTTCGGGGCTATATGCAAGGTCCATAATGACTCCATCTGCAGAAAGTTCTGCACAAGATGTATTTCCATTCGAGTCTGCTGTGTTATAGAATACATCGTGAAGGCTGAAAGAAGAGCAAATATGACGAACACATACAGTTAAGCAAAAGGATAGGTGAATAAATTGTTCCTACATGAAGCACTATTATAGTCAGAAAGTCTTCTAAACAATGTATACATGCCATGCAAACTCTGCTCTATCATGGCATTTTTATTGCAAATTCTCTCTGTTGTAAAGATTAATTCACGACTTAAGACACACTTTTTTTTTCAAAGAACGTAACTACCATTAACTATCTTAATTTTCATAGATCTGCGTGCATTACAATCCTTACCATAATTTTTCTAAATCCCATATAAGAATTTTTCGATCCCAGCCTGTGCTAATCTACAACGCACATAGGACGAAATCATGAACATTTCAAGAAATTGAAATATTTTACTGTGGAAGAAACACCTACCAAAAATGTTGTATTATATCTTTCTCTATGATCTTTCTCCACAGCTACTATACCAGTAATACAGTTGTTATGCTCGCTAAATACACTCTTGCATATAAAACCAGCCACTCGGTTGGTCACGGAATCAATATTTCCTTTTGATACCTTATAAAATTGAGCAATGATCCAGAATCAAATCTCTGCAGGATTGATCGATATTGATATCATTTTCATGTATCAGACAGCGATAAGAAATTTCAATTTAACAATTTTTTATGTATTATAAGAGTTGGTGAACATATTAAGTGTGTAATAAATGTAATATAAAGATTGTACAATAAATAGATTATATGTTGAAAAGATATTATTCGACTCATACTTTAAACCAGATAAAGAATTCCGGCTGAATAAAATTTCGGTGGAATGTAGTACTTTTACTGTACCATTAAGCTCTGAATTACGAGAGGAGGTGAAGAAAAGGCGAATGCATAATGGGGATAAGAATGAGGAGATAAAGCAAGAGGATTTTAAGCATAAGAAGGAAAAGTACGGAGTAGTAACGCAGGAGGCCGGTGGAAGGAAGCATAGGAAAGAAAAAGACGAGGAGGCGGAGCGTTAAGTGGTGGAGGATAAGACGCAGTTAAGCATAAAGGTGAAGTATAAGAAAGTAAAGTATGAAGTGGAGCATAAGCAGAGGAGTAACACGAGGTGATAGAGAAACAAGTGGTAAGGCTTACTTTTAAGAACTTCTATACTTACACCAGTTTCTGTCTCAGGCATACAACCACCGTTATCTAGTAAAATCGCATATCTGTGATTTAAAACTTCATCGACCGGTTTCATTTTCTGTAAAACGTCCACGGCATTCTTGTCAAAACCCCAAACATCTACATGCAGAATGAGACACATTTGGAAATGTTAAGAAAGACTACCAAGAAATTCAGAAAGAAATTTATACATATTTTAGAAAAAAAGATAATTTTACACATTTTGCCATTGCTTTAACGGTTTCTTGTTGTTACCTGCACGTAAACGTCTTATCTATCGAACTGTACTTACAAATATTATTGTCCTCTGATGCAAACACTAACAAGTCCAAACTTTCAACGAATAAAGAATTCAGTATGGACACATCATTGGTGAAGTCTGGGTTTGAGTAACTCTGCAATAAATTTATTCAATTACAAAATAACAGAAAAAACATACACCCTCGTTTTATTTTAAACCCTTGAACTCGTCTCCCTTTCTTAAACAATAATTCTAGATGTAAGACATCTTCACAGTTAAGTGGTTTAAAATTTGTTAATTTCCTGCAAGGCTTGAGCCTCATCATCGAGTCTTTCACTTTACTTACCATTTTCGTGAGTTTACCACAATCAGGGGAAGCAGAATACAATTCTTTTGGTCTTTTTCTCTCACTTCTTCCACCAATTTTCTCATACTTCTCAGTAAACTGGTAAGCAAGTCGAGCAAGTCCTTCGCTCCTTGGAAATGTTTCTTTACTAAAGGTATAAGGGCATGTATCCACTACATTAAAATCTGCATTCATCCGACAGACAAGTACACAGTTAAGAAAGGGGTTACCGAGCACAATGTTTTCATTCTTTGCATTCAATTAAGATCAAAATGATCGTGAATGTCATGGTTTCTAGGTCTACATTTATTGTAACTCTCAAAGTCGCAATTAAACAAATAACAAGGGAGAAGACTGGCAGTGTCTTTTCTTAACACCCTATCTAATGTATTACGACAACTGCCTAAAATAAACGTGGAAAGAGGGCCTTTCTCAATGACAACATGTAGGCCAGAGAATTCTAATTTCCCATTGGCCAATTTTTTATACGTGTTTCAATTTTATACGAAACATTTTTTGCTTATAATTAAGCATGTTCATGTTTTTAAACTTCAATGGTAGAATTATATCCACATGAAATCAAATTCAAGATGGCTATTTATCTATTACAATTTCCTTAGTTTTGATCCCTTTACCTATAGATAAAATTGCTGGCTTGAAGTCGTTCCCACTTTGTGACATTTCCATCGCTGCCACCACTAAATATCAGCAGGGGGACCTTAGGAGCTGGAAAAACAAATGTATATAATATCAATTGTTACTGAGACAACTCCAACATTTGAGTTGTAATTCCATAATAATAATTCCATAATTCGTTTTCTACTAGCAGGATTTTATGGAACCTCATATTGTTTACAACGCTAGTCGCTAGGAAAGCACTGCTTAATGCTGCTGTTATACAAAAAATTAAATTTGTTTTGCTTGGAATTCATGGTAGTTGCATTAAGGAAATATGGATCAGCTGATCCAGCCTACTCTGATGAACACTGCATGTGTTCAGTCCTAAAAACTATCCTAAACACTAGCATTAACAATTGCGTTTGTACTAGCATTATATCACAAAGCCTTTCAATAAACGTTTAATTCTCAGAAAAAACGAAATGACTAATAAATTATACACGATTCTTATCCACTCACTATATGCAAGTGACTCAACAGGGCAATTATGTCTCAAGGTAGTTAAACAACCGGAGGGGTTGAATTTCCAAAGAATGAGTTGCCGTCTGATATTAGTACCTAGACATGAAACAAAACAAACATATTATGATGCGAAACAAATAGTTAATAATTTGTTAATTCATAATTAACATTGACGGAAACAAACCTATCACTTGTCCTAGCTCTGGTATAAAAGCCAGCAATTCTAACAGTATATTTTCGTTGGGTGTGTGAAATGTACCAATAAAATCTGAGACCTGTTCAGAAACGAAATGCTAACGTAAATTTTGATATTCAGCACGAAGATAAATTTTTTGGGCACCATGGATGTACTGCCCAATGTCAATTGAAAAAAAAAGCCGTTATATCACGTCTTATGTCACCGAACTGCTACTTAAAAAAAAAATATGTGTATTTTTACGGGTTATCGGACCACCGATGAGGATGGTTATGATGATAAATGAATTAACATGCTCGCGAGGACCACTGCAGTTTACAATAACGCGTTTAGTTTTTTCATTATGGTTATAGGGGATAGGGTAACACCGTTATATCGTTTGTCTTTGAATTAAGGCGTCATTAAAGATTAACGTACGTTTTCGCCTGACTTCGGATCGTACATGGGCGCCTCGAACCCGCCTGCGGCTATCCATATTGTCTTCGCTGGTCTGACATATACCAAACCTGTTATTACTGAACTATAGCAACAAAAAAGGATTGAGAAAGTAATCATCAGCTGGTACGCGTGATCGGCAAATTTTTCAAACGAAAAAACGATGTATCACTAATTGTAATCAACAAATGCTCGCGAAATATCAGGCATAAAATAAATATTTGCTCTTTTATAATTCGTGTTCCTGGCACGTATAGAACTAAAAATCCTTTATCTCTTGTAGAACTACGCTAGTAATCATCCTTGCTGAGGAAAAAATAACCGGGGCAATCATGTTATTGTATTTTGAAAAAAATTGGCAGATTCCTTCCAGTATACTTTAATATGTGATTTAGCACCAGGAAAATTTGATCTTTTACATACTACTACCCTAGTCACTTATAGTGTGCCTAATTCAACCTGCCATTTAGAAATAAGCGGGGCTATATTACGACAAATATGAATCGAAGTCTCTTCCACCTTACCTAAATCCATCAAATCTATGCATAATTTGACCATCGGGAGTCCATATCTTCACAGATTTATCAAAGGAACCGGTAAATAACCTTAATAATTCAATGAGAATCTGTGCTTTAACCAAAGTCAAATCTTGTTGAAAAGTTAACGAATAATTACTTCGTTCTAGGTATGTTCTAATCCAACTGAAAGAGTTTGTAAGACTAGAACAAACGTACAGCTTATAAGCACGATTTTACCCTTTCGAATAGACGGAATTTTGGAATACAAACCAAAGAATATTGTCTAATAAAACTTACAGAGTATTATTGTCAGAATCGCGAGTTACTGACAAGCAGGTAATTCCTGCCTCGTGAGCGTCTCTAATACTGCAATAAGGAAAAAAAAGTAGCCATTTAATGATCAAAGAAAAGGAAAGAATGGCATATAAAACAAATTGATGAGATTTGAGTGTTTCTAACGAAAATCAGCACTGGTGTTCCACAGGGATCTCAACTTGGACATTCACTTTTTCTTCCTTCATATATACACTCTGCTTGATTATTATAAAGTTTTTAAGCTTACGATTCTAACATTTTTTCTCACATGTGATTGTCATATCTAAATAAAAAATAATTTAACGCACCACGTCGCTACTTTCAATCCTCTAGCACCAGGATAAGACAATGATTCGTAAACAATGAGGGTTCTGTCAAAACTGCCAAGGAAACAAAAAAGAGAAGCCAGGAATGCCTAGATTATATCCCTCAAAACTCGTGTTGCAGGGGATATCTAATAACAAACTCCTATATTGAAGTTAATAATTAAGTTCACGACAACCAGGCATCGTTATATACCCTGAACATGATCATTTTGGCCATATCTTATACGCAACGAATTGAAGTTAATAACTTCTGTCACGGCAACTAGGTATATAAACCATCTTAATTATCGCTACTCTGGGTTTGATTAATATAACTAATCACCAAACAAAGATTTCATTCACGACCCAACGTTTCGACACTCCGGTCTTTAGTGTCCTCATCAGGGGTGATCTGACGTTGATCTTTATATACTCCCAACATTGATGTTTCAACATCAGATCACCCCTGAGGAAGACACTAGACCGAAGTGTCGAAACGTTGGGTCGTGAATGTAAATATCTTTGTGTGGTGATTACTTTCATTAATCAAAACCAGAGTGCATTGGTTGAGATAAACTCCTATATCCTAAGGCAATTCTTCTGACAACTTACCCGCCACTGTAAAGTCTTGTTTCCAGTGCAGCTATACATTTCACTATATCAGTATGCTCGCGACATATGTACGCTGTAAACAATAATTATTTGAAGGGAGAGCCATTTTTATTGGTCTGAAATTCTGAATTAATAAAGTACAGCTAATGGTTTTCCGACTAACAGATAAATAGGGGGAAATATTGTTCATATATACACTTACCTTTAGTATCGATGACGTGACCTAATTCCTTTCCTAGTAAAACAGAGTAATTATATTGTTTTAAAAAGTTGTGTTCTTATTTATCGAAGACTAACTTGTGTAGAGGAAAATAGGGGGAAATTAATACAAACCAAATAATAAATGCTTACCAGGATCTTTCATTGAAAAGACTTGAACTGTTGTTCCTGCACAAGCAATTAATTGGTTTTTTCGTGAATGCCAAGCCATACCATAAATAGGAATACCAATCTTTAATAAAAAGATTCAAATTTATGGATTTTAAACATCGAATTTGTTGAACTAAAACAAAGACAAAGTGCATGGTTGGTTATCGTGATTAAAAATTAATTTAGTCTTTCAACGTAAATTTATCATCCCCGATCCTCAAAGAGGCCACAAATTTTAATCATGATAACAAACAACTTTTCTGTTCAAAATTCTGTGCCGATAAATATATTTTTTCCAAGCTGTGTGGGAAGAAATTTACTTTAATTTAAGTGATCTATAATCCGCAAGGTCATGTTATACGCAAGGAAATTTATGCTCGGATCAAACCATGCACGTTGGGAGGTGTGAAAATTAGTAAAGAAAATCTGTTACTGTGTGCATGACATGCTTTAATTTCGTCTTCTGCATTAATTTCTTTTTCTCGGGAGAAAAATATCAGCAAACAGGGGCGGATCCACGATATTTCGCACCTAAATTTTTTGACCATGCTGTTGCTCTTATTTTTTTTACATTTGATTGGTCATCAAACAGCCAAAGATGGTTCAATGTTATCAACAAATATCCATGAGATCTTCTAAACAGATGCCTTAATATGTTACAAAATATGCAAAATCGTCGCTGGATGATGCATAAATCTTCCATTCCAGAACCACTGTGCCATTAGAGCATTAGGACTTTTTCACGTTAAACTCAGCAAGGTACTGTTTTCAATCAGCGATCGAGGTTCGCTTGTTTGCCTCGTTTAGGACAAGAAATTCTTGTTCGGACATTTTCTTTTAGGTAAATAAAAATGCGGCTGCTTCTAAAATATGCAGATCTCGGAATTTCTTAATCTTAGCCTTTGGATTCGATACGCGATCTATAAGCGGTTGGAATCCTTTTTCTCTTTGGGTTTCTTGAATTCAGTAGATCTCACAAGCGGTCAATCGTTCTCAGAAATATGACTGTTGTAGACAACCACAAGGGCTTTCGAAGTTTCTTTCTTCGTTAATTGGTACTGCACTTGTTTCTAATTTCGTTGATTCGTCTGCTCCGTCAGATATTGGGAAGACAATGTCTTGTCGTGAAAAATGGTTGCTGCATATGCGCTAGGATACGTCGCTTTCCATTCTGGACAGTTGTTTAAAGCTCTAATTGCTTTTTTCAATCTGCTAAGCACCGTGCTAGGTTAGTTGAAGATATCCAAGTACAGAATTGGGGATTTGAATGGCATAATTATTGATTCAAATTATTGCTCATTCATGAAATAGCGAATACTATTTGCTCATCAGGGACCGCGGAGCAGGGTGGCTCGCTGAGCTTTAGCCCCATCAAGAGTTTTTTCGTATATAGTCTTTAATTTCGAATATTTTTAGTTCGCTCAAATTTACAAGCAATATTTTTAGCAATTTTTATTTTTTGCTTACAAGTATACGCAGGGTATCTTATCTTGAATACTATCGTAACTTTTACTTCTTCAACGTAAAGGAAATGAGTATTCTAATTTCCAACGATATCTGTCGTAATAAATCCGCTATGTTTACAAATGGATTGAAATTAGTTATGTTCAATACATATATTTGGCCAAAATGAAAAAAAACAGAGACAAAAAGAACAAGCATTTAACCATCAAAACAGCGTGGTTATCCATTTCATATACGTTATATTGTTTAATGTTTGTATATCGCCACAAATTTCCATAGGAACATGGCATTTGACCATTAAAACTGCGTGGCCAGAATTAGACCATGGTCGAGTGTACCATTTCCCAGTATATTCGACCATGGTCGAGTGTACGGTTTTTCCGCATATTCGACCATGGTCGAGTATATCGTTTTCCGGTATATTCGATCATGGTCGAGTATGCCGTTTTCCGGCCATATTCGAAGTTGTAACTTTATATAGATGTTTGTATATGAGCACCAAACATGCTTGAAACTTCACATAGCACCAGAATTAGACCCTTTAACCTGCGTGGTTATCCATGTCAAAATATTTGACATCATAACCAAAGCATGGTTTCCGGCCTCTTTGGTTGTTTGTATTGTTTAATGTTTGTATATGAACGCCAAACGTGCTGGAAACTTTACAAAGTATCTACTATTTCCCAATAATCCTTAAATTGAGAGGCATTTGGGACCATTTCAATTTGCAGAGGCCTATGTATATTTCCAAAACCTTCCCGGATTCTCCTAGCAGGCGCACTGTTCCGAGCTTCAGCAATACGAAAAACACTCCGTGGTCCCTGCTCAGGCATATATCTAAATAATCCCAGATGTACTCTACTTACTTACTTTACTCAATAGAAAATTTTATTTAAAAGTAGTAAGGTACTGCTTTTCAGTCAGTTTAAGGTATATAATTTACTTTTTGACTTGTTTAGATAATCGAAACCTCAATACAGTGCATGTTCAAATGTACATCAAATATCACGTCTAAATTATTTTTTTTAATCTGTCGCTACGACAAATTTTTTATACAAATCAAAACAAACTAACCTGCGGAACGAAACCGATGTTCTGTCACTGTGGTTGGGTTTTTTGTCTTCCTAGTTGTTTAAGCTAGTTGTAACACAAGTTGACGGCAGTGTAGCGGAATAAGGGTGTCAGGATAAATTACACGGCCTAATTTCGAATTAAAAATTTGAACTCCCGCAAATACCCGCGTTTCTTGACTATTTGTACACTGTACTGAACGAGGTACCGCTGGAGTAATTTTGAATGTTAAAATATTAGTTAGACCTTGACGACGTATAAAAAGATAAATGGAGTAATAAAGAGATTTCCGTATAATAATAATCCTTCGATTAAGTTTGGCTACCATGTCAAATTCGCCCCTGTCAACAGAACGATCAAAATAATCATTATCGTAATTTTCCTGGTATTATTCCTCCTGCATAGCATCACCATGTGTTAAAAAACGCTTTGCAACTAGAAGCAAAATTGCCTTCATAGACATGACCTTAAAATTAAATTATATCGGTGTAAGTCTTTTAATCTTTGTAAGAGTTACATACATGAACTTGGTCATAAACAGCTCCTCCAGATCCCCACGCAATAATCGTACCATCGTTACCACTTGAAAACATCAGTTTGGCTTCCGACCTGCAAATTTTTGGTGAAAAAGCGCTAACGAAAAACAAAATTTTGGAATCTCTATTGAAAAATGCAGTCTCAGCTAATCTATGGCATTGATCAAATTTAACAGCTAATAGTAAAAAAGGAAGCCATTATTTACAACTATATAGAATAATACTAATAGAATGTAAAGTACAAGCAGCGATATGCACATAATCAGATTTTCAGGACGAGCAAGTTGTCAGATATCATAAAGAGATCGGAAACGAATGTTTTCGCTACTAAAAGTATGCGTTCAATGATATCCTAGCATATTTCGGGGTACTGTATATTTAAAAGTATTAAATAAACGTTCACCTTTCAATTATACATAAATCATATTTTTGGATTTTTTCATAACTTGCAAACACGCCTTTGACTAGGTTAGGGGTTAGATAAAGATCACTGCTTTTCTGTCCCTTTATTTGTTTCCTTACCAGAAAAGAAATGCTGTGACAAAGCCCTCATGTTCGTGAACAGAACGTACAGATTTTCCAGCTTCACCAGTGGAGTAATCCCAAGCCTTAATAACACCATCTAAAATGTGTATAAGTTTATTACACTTGCTTACCTACATTCTATCATGATATGAATAGAAAGAACAAATAATTGAAAAGTAACCGGTTCCACAGACTTTGTTGCGAGCGAATTGAGCCAAAAGCGGAGCCATTTAATAGTAATTAAAAGGATCGGCTCGTAACAATAACAACCACAATTAACATATAATGCATCGAGAGTTAATAATTATATCGATAATATTATGTTTACGTTATATCAAAGGATTTATGGCATTACCTTTTTTATATTAATATATAATAAATATCTATATATTGTACAAATATTTATATTATAAATTACTGCATATTTGGAAACAATATGGAATTTCGAATGGAATGTCTGTAACAATTATTAATATTATGTATTAAATCAATGTTGAGTCAATTTGAAAAATTTTAACTGGGTGCAATAGATACAAGTTACAACAAGATGGAAACGTGTTATTTATTACCACAATTAAATACTCACATAATAAAGGTGATGCAAGTGTAAAAGGCTTCAAATGATGTTACCATAAAGTCATGTACGAGCATTTTTAGGCAATGCACAAATAATATGCATTTTGCCTATGGACCTAAATTTACCTTCATTTTTCCTTTGAAGTAAAAAAACTTTATTATGATGTTACCAAACATCCATTCCATGCTACCCTGATCTCACTCATTGCTCTTTTGTGTGCTTCCATTTGTTGTTAGGTGCTGATCTTTAAACCGCCTTTGAAGGTGAACCCCCGAAGGATATGCCGGCTCACCATAAATACACATTACACAGTGCAAGGTAGCGTATACAACGTATGAAACTACATGCATCATTTTAAAAAGCAACTTGTATAAAAACAGTTAGAACATTCCACAGAACATTCCACATCCCCCTAGTTTCCACATTCAAACTTGTTCAATTTCCAATACGGAAAGGCGCCTTCGATTGATATTTATAATGCAGGGCAAATTATTTGTCGTCGATTGTCATATGCCACTAAGCGCCGTGATTTTGCAATTAGCTAAACTTTAAAACTTCAATCGCAACATACATATGACGATAGCAATTGTAAAAGATTGTTTACTAATTGTGTACTTTAATTAATCCCACATCTTAAAAACGCACACCATATTTTCACGAACTTGTACCACACACTCCGATTTAGGCATTTCGTACTAGTAAAGTAACGTTGTACTAGATCTTAACAAACCATCCGTAAGTATCGGCGTGAAAGCAAGCATACCACCTTTCTTTGGTTAACTCTTCTCCTTTAAAGCTTTATTTTCTTCAGGATACGCTGCTAACTGTGCCTCTTGAAAAACTCTTCTTTCAGTCTCGTGCAGTTCATCCGTTTCGAGTCCCCCAACCTTTCGCTAGGCGACAGTTGTTGATAAATCGTTGAACCCATGCAACCATGTATTCGTGCTAGACAATACCCGAATTCCAATTTCTTATCGTTATTAACTCTATACGATTTCGAAAACTGTGATGGATTCAACCTGCTCTGTTGTTGAACTTGAACTCTATTACGAAACTATAGGGCCACCGATATTTGTCGCAACATCAACTTGATCTGGGGCTTGAACTTTTAGTACTTTTAATTTCTGTAAGAACTAGGTACCGTACCACCACAGTTGGTTGCTTTTCGATTCATTTACTTTCACCTAATGCGTGCCCAGATCTGCAGGATTTAACTCGGACTCGACTGTTCGTATATCTTGCCAACTCGATGGGCGACAAAAGGCTTATAACCACTGCTTCGTCCATGAATCCAATAGTGGACGATCATTCTATCGACCCAAACAGATATGTTACATCTTCCATTGGTATTTCTACAAGGACAATGAAATTCGTTTCGCCAATCGTACTCAAATCAATGCTCCCATGAGTTCCAAATACTTACTGCTTTCAAAAGGCCAATCTCGTCTTTTATGCAATCAGACGTGTAAAAACTGACTCGAATTGGTATTCTGGAATAGACTGCAGCGCGTGACAGCAGTATGTAACGATACGCTGACAACTGGACTGTATATATATATATACAGTATTGTATATTGCACGCAGGACGGACAGTAACAATCTGAGAAATCCGTATACTTCTGGCTCTTTTAAAGAATCCAAAACTCTTCACAAAAATCATTGTGATAGCCGATTTTCTGCACGTAACAACTGATGGCACATCTGACTTACATCTTCGGCGGAAGGACCAACATGTCAACCACGTTGCTCTGTATCTCTGGGCCAGATAATGCTTCAGTGCTGAGGCTCTTGCCTTCGTAAAGAGCACCATCGAATACGATCCTTATCTTGGTACTTGTCAACTGTTGGACAAACCAATGAAAAATGGGGAAGAAACCACCCTTTCTCCGGTTTTACTTCTTCTTTTGGTACTTTCAGGATATCCAGTATACCCTGCTCCTTACGCTGCCCGATATTCCATACCGCCGTCCATCTCAAAGGACAGAGTCTTGCAACTAGTTCATCTTTCGCACCAAGGAATTCTTTTATCGAATACATTAATTCATATTTGTCGGCTCCGAGCAGAACATCAATGTCATTCCCTTTCTCTAACTTGAACATCTTTCAAGTGTGTCCAATTTTGCTTGATTTTTAATAGCCAACCAACTTCATTCTCGCTCTGGACGATAATTGGCACTGTTCGCAAGGCAATCTTCGCGCCCTCATGATCTCCTAATGTTTCCATGTTTATTAAATGATTTCCCTCATCTCCGTTCAGGTCATGTGTGGATTGAAATGCTTTTTTTGTATCCTTCTTTTTTATCTCCGTTGAGGCCTCGATTGTGGTTTTCTTGACAACCGGCTTCAAGAGCATGAACCTCCAGAACAAGCCGAACATGGATTGGTTCTTTGTTATCTATGTTTTTTTCCTTTTTTCGCTATCCAAACCAGTCCCATTTTTAATTTCGGTTGCTTGGATCTGATACTCTGCATTCTCTGCCACTTAATTTTTCAGCTTTTCCAGAGAATCGATCTAATGATTTTCTTTTATTCATCTGTAGCACTGTTTAAGTAACCATTTAGGTCTTATTTTTTCAATACAAGGATATGGAGGGCATAATTCTCCAAATCTGATTCGCAACCCTTTTTTTATTTAGTGCAATAACAGCTCGTTCTAATACGTCCTTTGAATTGTTCTATTCAATGGGTTTTTTAGCCTTTCCAAATGGGAAAACGGCGTCCTCCATGCTTACAAACCAGTCATGTTTTTGCAGCTTTATATACCTCCGCCGAATATCCCAACCCTATTATTGTATCTGCCGCCTCGCCCGTAATGCACGCCTCCAAACGAGACATTTTAAACTGAGGTGAAAGATATGTTAAATCCACACAGCTCGTAAATGCTGCGTGCCACTTTTGAAAATCCATCTTGTTACCTGCAAACTCTGACAGATCCGAACTCTCTCGAATTGTGCCTGCGGTTTAGCTGCTCCGATCTCCTTCAAAGCTGGTTGATCTTTTTCGTGATGATTCGTGATCTCTGATGATTCCATTGTTGCGTGGTGATCATTCATTTTCATTCCGGATATTTACCAACTGTCTATCAACCTGTTCATTTCATTCTTGAGATTTATTTTCTTCTTCATCTTTAGCTTCCCTTCCTTCCAGTAACTATCGTTCTTGTTCTTCATATTCTTCTCTTCCCTTTTGACTATTTCTATTCGTTCTTTTCGTAACGGTGCCCACTGTTCAGCCTTCTTTTCTTGCCTGTAATCTCGGCGCCTGGCTTCCGTCGGCCTCGTTATCTTTCCTAACTGTAACTGAATTCATCTTTAACAACTTTTATGCTAACGAGCCAGATTACACTTTCGAATTGATCAACTGTAGCATCAGCCTTATCACCCACTAGTTTTCATCGCATTCACTTGGTCACTATTTTCCATATAAGCTCTTTCTAACCTATTCATAATGTCTAATGTTTCTCCCCTTTGTTCATCAATTCGTAATCATGGTCGTTATGTTTAATAATCTGGTCATTCTTTCTCTTTGTCTTTTCCTTCGTTAAATACCGTTGTCTCGTCCTTGCCGTTATCTTCAGCTTCGCTCATTATATATAATTCAACGTATATTGTTTTCAATATTTTGAATATAATACCGATACTTCCTCAGTTCCTGTGTGAAAATGAAACTACAACTTTCTATCAAATTTCTTTCAGCGTAACTCTAAATTGTCTTGAATGCAGATTACATTGAATTCGAATTATAAAATAAATTTACAAAGCAAAATAATAGCAATGAAACGGCAAAAAATTCTTATATTTACAGTCGTATATACACGTTATTCTACAGTACCGGTAACAATCTATTCACGAATAAAATATAAAGTCGCTTAAACATTAATAATGTACGACAAGATATGTACAATATTCATGAGCGTTCCTGGTGTCGATTTTTTTCATCTTTGTTATCTGAACTTTTTCTTCCGGTTTGTCACACATCAATGAGTAAATAACCACTAAAAGCCATCTTGCCATTGATTTTTAATTATCCAAATAAAGACTACGGTGTTGTCGACGCAGACCGTCTCGATCAACTCACGTCGTCTTTGACGTCGCGTCGTGATATCTAAATCCCTCTATCTGCTCTAAGACAACTCGCAAACTGCAAGGTCGACCTCAAGAAACTGTACTTCCACGTAGTTCGAATTCATTCCACCCTCTGAGTTTCTCCGAAACACTGTTAACACACATTTTGTTCTCATCTTCGACTATACCGCGAAGTGGCAAACAAAAATTACCTTGCAAGTTTCAGCTATCAGGGCCATTTTGATTTTAATGTTTCTCTAATAGACAGATTCGAGCTAATATCTGTCTAGTAGCTCGCAATCAGACTGCATATCCAGCGCTTGTGTATATAATAAATGAATATACACCCCTCAATTAAGCTTCTAGCTACGGCCCTGTAAAGTACGTCCATTTCATAGCAAATTTGTTTTCACCGATTTTACAACATACTCTTGTTGTCAAGAAACGTTTTTATATACCCATCTCAGATTCAAAGTATGTGCATACATATTAGTAGCGAAAATATGCCTCAAAACAGTGTTAATTAACAAATTCGCTTTAAAAATTAGGCAGATGACTGTTGCTTCGAGCAATTGACTAGCTACTTGTCCGCGGCTATATTGTGGGAAACAGCATACCTTTGTGACTTAAAGAATTGAAATATAGGTCCAATTATGGAATGATCGATCAAGGTTTTTTGAACATTGTTATAAATTTTTACCTAACTCTTACTGTAAAATTCTAATTAGCTGAAAAGATGAAAGATCATCGGAAACACATGCACAGGTCACTACACGTGTATTATTAAGTCAGACGGCCTATCGTGATATAGCCAAAAATTGCCCAAAATACCTTCAAATCCAGCTAATATCTCATGCTTTATTGGATTATAGCCTACAGCTGTAATAGATTTACAATGTGTGTCCTTTATAATTTGCACTTGTTCCATAGCCATCTTTCGATTGACTAGAGAAAGTGCTCATCAGTAAATGAACAGTTCATATTTGGCCGCCATCTTGTGTTGTCATGGCGACAGCACAATGAGTCACTATATTAGTCTCTACATGACGTCCAAGTAAAACACAACATGGCCGCCAAAAAGTTACAATATTTGGAATCATCCCAAATATTGAAAAAATTTGAAGGTTGATATTTACGATCGTGATGGTTTGTTATTTCTCATGGAGAATAGACCAGCTTTCCTCGGTCGCGGAAGAGGTCGTGGTACTAGAGAGCAGAGATTTCAACCAGGATCGAATTATAAGAATGACACAAAGACACAATTGAACACGTCAGCATGGAATTCTGGCGCTGCGGCTAGGCTTACGAATGATCAAAAGGATTCTCGCGGGGATTTATCCGATCGACATAGAAAGATAGAAGAAATCCGACAGGCAGCGGTCAAATTTACTGATGACACGTACTTATCGTCCTCCGATTCCGATGAGGACATAAATGATGATGAAATATTGCGCAACACTTTGACCGCTTACCAAGTCCAAGGTTTGCATTGAAATATTGATATTACAATGCACCAATTGCTAAACAAACCGTTGTCCATTTACCATACGCCCTCTAACCCCATGCCCAAGGATATAAGGTGTCGTGACGTGTGCAGTTTGGTTCGTCTTACGCGAAATCTCAAATCTCGAACTCCTTTACTCTGAAGTCAGAACTCACATGAAATCCAACCTAAAATAAAATATTCTAAATAATGGGTGAATTTAAAGTCAAAAATACTCAAATAACCATAGAAGCTTTAGGTAAAGATCATTAAAAGTCGTTTTCAAAGAACCCTAAAAAGCCTGCCGTTTGGAGGTATGGCCATGGGTAGTTAGGGGTGAAAGTTTCCATTGTATGTTCCTCCAAACCGCATTGTGTGATAAACTGGAAGGTATGCGAGAAGGAAAGACGCTTTGTTTGCACACGAGTTAATAAGGAAGTCTTTAATATGAATGGCCCTCGTTAGGTTCCGGTACTTAATACAATTAATACAAAAGTATAAGTGGCAATATTCTTTTCTTTCTAAAGATATTTCGTAACCATTGTAAGTTTGCTATTCTCTTTGCTTGGTGAGAGTTAGTAGCATCTTCTTGCCCTGAAGAAGCGATTTGCGTCTAGTCTAGTCTAGTCACGTATTAGTAAGAAAGTCAAAAGCGTTCCTTATTGCTGCGCAGTTAAATATCAGCTTCTGTTTACAAGATCTTGAATTCTGATTAAGAAGATAATCAAATAACCAACCAACCAAATAGTGTTGTTTCGGCAGTATTGTTTGGTTTGATATAGTATTTGATAGAAATTTTTAGAAAGGAAGAAAAATTCTAACCCAAAAAATATAAGAGTGACTTGCAGACTTGAACTCACACCTCAGTATCACGAAGTTTAACATATACGCTTTAAACCACTTGGCCACCAATTTATTGTCGATCGTATATACACGTTTTTATATTGTTATGTACCAACTGTCAACAGTTACTAGACCTGGTTGGCTTTAGTGATAGAAAAATAAAACTGGTATCACCTCCACCTTTAATATAAACCTTTCTTCGTTTAGGAGATGGAGACAATTTAAAGAAGATAAAGCAGTACCTTCAAGAAAGTTGCAATTCCCGTGCTTTGACATGTTTGATTTGTATTGCCTCCGTAAAACATATTGATGCCGTATGTGTTTTCCTTGTATTCGCATAAGACTGGAAGTTATTTACTACAATCCAAGCAAATGTTTAAATTTCAGATTTGATTTATACATACATCACAATTTTAACTCTTATCTTCTCTTACTTTTTTCAAAGATCTGGAATTGCGCTCAGTGTTACAGCATCTTCCACCTGCAATGTATTCAAAAATGGTCGAACGACGGTGCTGTTCCGAACTTGCCTTTGTCCCAAGAACACCTTCCAAACCAAGACATCAAATGGTTTTGGTAAGTGGAATATGTCGACTTTTCTGGTATAGAAGTGGGAGTTGTTTGAAAACGTTGCAATTGCAGTTTAAAACAGAACGACATTTCACAACAGGTTGAAATGCAGCACTGCAAACAGTGCTTAACATTTTTATCATTTTAAACGCAGCCCAAAATGCCGATGTGAATATCAACAATCTGAACGACCAACAGAGTACATTTGTTTCTGCGGGAAAACGGTACGCCCGTCAAATCTTACGCTTAATTTCACATAAGAATTTCTAACTGTTCGCATCCTGCTCATCTTCATCGCCGTCCTTGTTTAATTAATTGCGAATGCATTGATTATTTTAGGTTAATCCAAAATTTGACCCATGGTCTGTGCCCCATTCTTGTGGTGAAGTATGTGCACGCGAATTAACCCCCAACTGTGGACACAGCTGTCTTTTACTCTGTCATCCAGGTATAACTATAGGGTGTACTTTGTTGAAGTTGATATACCGTACAATATACTTTTCCCACACCTGCATTGCTATGTTTGCGTTATCGATAATTTATCGACTTAGGACCATGTCCTCCATGTCCAAAAATGGTCCAGACCAGATGCCATTGTGGCTCCCAACCGCCTACCAGTCGTCGATGTAGCGCCAAAGAATGGTCATGTGGAAAACCCTGTGAAAAAGTACTTGCATGTGAACACCACAAGTGTAAACATCCATGTCATGGTGGTATGTAATTGTCATTGTTATGCACTTTTAAAGTAGAGCAAATTTCACTATACGTCGTCACGTTGAGCAAATAGCACCGTTTTTATAGCAAGTTATCTTTCTTAGGTCTTTGCCCACCGTGTCCCGAACGAAGTTCTCAAAGTTGTATCTGTGGCAGAAACACATCTATTAGGTCCTGTGCTGAGCCTCGATGGATGTGTACTGAGGTACTTTGTATCTATATGAAACTCTACGGTTAAGTAAATCATCATTAGACCTTTGATATAAAAATGTCCAATGAAAAGATTGACTGATATAGCTACTCGAATAAATTTTTTTCAGGTTTGCGGAAAACTTCTTGAGTGTGCTAATCACACTTGTGTTGACATCTGTCATCAGGGAAAATGTCTGCCTTGCCCGAAATCTGGAATGCGAACTTGCCCGTGTGGAAAAACTAGTAAGGATATATAGTCACAATAATCTTCTATAATACGCTTCCTTTTCCCAAATTCGTTCAATGATGTTTTGCATTTAGAGTAGATGACGTTTTTATGCGAGGCTTTTCTATCCAACGCGGCTTTCGTATACAAGCTCAACTTATCTAGCTACTATACAAACGTTTTCAAACGTTTTATACATTTTCGATTCCGCCTCCCACTCTGAAAAAAGATGAGATGTCATATCGTCCGGCATGTTCCACTCTCTGTGATAGCACCTTATCCTCGCTAAAGAGTGCAGTGACACGTGCTCCAGTTCCGAAAGCAATATTCGGGTTCGGGTTCACAATTTTGTCCTTTCATTGCTTTTATATTCACTATTATAGTGCTCGCTCTGATCGGTTCTGCCAACCTCCAGACTATTTATCTCTGTAAGAAATCTTGAAACACTCGAAACCAGCATGTTTTTCTCGGTCGAAAAAAAATCGATGTCGTTTCAATATTTCCATATGAAGTGTTCCAAACGCTATGCAGAAAAAAAAGCAATCGGAATAGCAACTTTATCATATTATTCCATTCTTTCAGCTTCAAATCTGCCGTGTACTGAAGATGTCCCAGTATGCGGGGATACATGTGAGTTACTGTTGGCATGTGGGCATCACAGCTGTACACGTCGTTGCCATTCAGGACCGTGCGAGACATGCAGACAAATGGTTAACAAAATATGTCGCTGTGGTAAGCGCGAGAAATCAATCCAATGTGCGCAAGAATTTACCTGTGATATCAAGTGCTCCAACTTAAGGAACTGTCAAAGACATCAGTGCCGTAGGAAAGTATGTTTCACATAAAAAATAATACTTTTCTACTGCGATATATTACAGTTATATAAAATGCAAGTAAAATAATTAACTTCATGTATGTTTGCCAATAGCTTAATTACGCAGAATATAATAATACACTACTTTTAGTGCTGTGATGGTAGATGTCCGCCATGTGAACAGATTTGTGGTCGTCAATTAAGTTGCAAAAATCACAAATGTCCTTCCGTTTGTCACCGAGGTAAGCATCCGTGCATCATTTTCAATTATAGTTAAGTTTTAATTATTTTTATCATACAAATTTATAGACGTATAACTGTGTGATATTTACTGTATTCTGTGGTTAATACACAATGGTATTGCAGTAATCACAGGTTCGATTTCGGTGTTGAAAGAGAAACTCTTTTGATTTATTCCTATAGGTTTCTGCTACCCTTGTCCGTTGACGAAGGACGTTAGCTGTAATTGTGGTTCTACTAGGCTGGCTGTTCCATGTGGTAGAGAGCGTGTTACAAAACCTCCTAAATGCTCTCAATTATGCAAGTAAGAAACTTGGCTACACATGTTTTTTGCGTGTTGTTTAACCGTCCAGTCTAGCCGCCTCACAAGTCGCAAGACATGCATTTTACCAAACATCCATTTTACAAGCATTATTTGTTGTTTTTTTAGAATTCCTTCAAATTGCCACCACCCAATACGAAAGGTACAATTCTTTTAACTTTGTTTTCAGAACAATGCATTTACCCCGGGCGTTAGTCATGCGCATGCTGTTTTTTACTTGCAATTTTAATTGTTTAGCCTCACCGTTGTCACTTCGGGTCATGTCCACCGTGTAAGCAAATTTGTGGAAATAACTTGCCATCGTGTGATCATACATGTCAAATGGAATGCCACGACAACAAGAAGACTCCAACCAAGGTACAGTATCATTCCCCTGTTTTCCTGGCGTTTATGATATTTGCCATGTCGTCTGCTGCATGTTTATATACCTAGGAATTCTACTGGTTAGATATTTTATTCATATCTGATCTATGCGAAATGCAGCAGTTACCTCGCACCTGTGCCACCAGCGCTTTGAGGTCACGTTTGCCTATAACTGCGTAGTGAGGACCGTTGTCTACATCAAAAAGACTTTTTCAAAAAGTAGTAGTTTTTTGCGAACTTGCTGACATTGGTAAATAATGTCAAATTTTGTCAATTATGGTACCAGGTGAAGTATTAGGTGAAGTAAGGTGAATTATTATATGACTAGTGTTTGTTTTTGTAAATCCTGCAATTTGATTGGCTGCTGACGAGGCGGGATTTTCCCATATTGCCCACGGGCAATACGCTCAATTCTTATTGCCCTCGGGAAAAACAACAGCAATTCGAAATGAATTATTATTTGTGTTTATGGTTTTCCCAAATTAAGTCATATAATAAATAACTTACTGACTTCGATTGTTCGGTCTGTACGGTAAAATATCAAACCTCGGTCGTGCCGTATTGACCTCGCTATCACTCGGTCAATACGGCACGACCTCGGTTTGATATTTTACCGTACAGACCTCACTCTCAGTCAGTAAGTTCTTAGTATTTGCTATCTTAAAACGTTAACCTTTCTTTTGCAGTCATCACCTTCAACGTCACCATGGACGAACAAGAAGGAAGTGGAAACGGTTCCAATACAATGTGGGCCTTGTGCTGTGCCTGTGATGAGGTATTTTATCAACTACACAGTGTTAGATAGTTCCCTTCATTTATTTTACGTTGTAAAAAACTAGGACGTTTTGTTTGACTGGCGATTTTATCGCACGAGTCATTATATTTTACGTTTGTTTCTTTAAGGCGTTGTTTGGGAAAACACGAGGTATGCTAAATTAAAATATTTTACTGGCAATAATCAGTGGTGTTTGCACCTTTCCATTTCCCAGTACTACTACGGTATATAGCAGGGAACTAAACAAGCGTTTTTTTTTTAAATTATTGTAATGGTACTTGCACATATATTGTAATCTTCGTTACTAGACGGTATCAATTCCTTGTTCTAAAGATGGAGTGTTCAGTTGTGGACGGCCATGTGGTCGTTTACTGTCTTGTGATAATCACAGCTGTCAACTACAATGTCATACTGTTAGCCAAGCACCAGATGAAGGGAGGGTAATGAATATTATGTACATTGCGGTTAAAACGGGAATTGACTTGCGACAAATTTACCTCTATCACGTTCTTATTACCTTATTGCCTTGATTTATATTGGATTCAATACATTTATGTTTATTAGTATATACATCAGAAAAATTAAAAAAAAGTTAAATATACAATTAATATAGTTGACCATGCAATTATGACTGTGAAATATTGGTTTCTAGCTTTCACATATGCAAATTAATTAAATACGTTCCAATAAAAATACGGACCAATAAATACCATAAATGTTTGCACGAAAACTGTAGAATATTATAGTACCAATATTCAGGTGATATATTGCCCATCAGATAGAAGTAAAAAAATCTTATCACAAATCGATTACTTTATTGTCGCTAAAAAGACAGGGCAAAGCCGAAAAACTTTTTTATTATGTCCCATAGAGTGGTACAGAATGCGAACAATGTGATCGACCTTGTTCCAAACCAAGACAGCCAGGATGTGTACACGAGTGCTTAAGAAGGTGTCACCCAGGTAACATCTTTAATTAATTGATGCACAAAATTTAATCCATATTCTAACAAATTACCTTTCACTCCACGTAGGCGGATGTGGCGATTGTAGAAAAATGGTTAAACAACAATGTCATTGTTCTTCCATGGCCATCTATGTTAAGTGCAGGTGTGTGAATGTTTGGAAATTTGATTTTGAAACATTGTAATATTTGAGAGAGCATTCATTTGAATGACAGGACATGCATTGCTTCGTTGAAGTGCTTCTAGGGTAATAGGTCATATATATTTACGGTTGCGGATGGATAAATCTATATTTAACAGGCTTTTTTTATTTATTTTCCCAGTGTTCTGATTACATCTGACGATTCGGCAAAAAAATTGCTTCTCTCGTGCAAAGGTGGTTGCCCTAAAATGTTAAAATGTGGTCACCAATGCTCGTTGCAATGTCATCCAGGGAAATGTCTTGATGCTAATGAATGTTCTAAGAGAATTACTGTGAGATGCCCATGTAAAAGACTAAAGAAGGTAAGTCTGGGAATAGTAGGATATATAAAAAGTCAGATCGAAATAATGTTGTCTATTGTGTTATCATTATAATTTTTCGGCAGGACTACCAATGTCACGAAGCTCAATCTATTTCACTTGAATGCAATGACCAGTGCAAGGAAATTCAGAAAAACAACGAAAATGAACGGAAAGCACAGGAACGTATTCAACAGGAAGAAGAAATGAAATTGCATAAGGTTTGCATAAAATTTAATTCGGGGTTCTTCCTGCATAGTGACGGTTCACAAGTCTGTGTGCTTCATCAAAACGTTTTTCTTTTATTATTAGGAAGAAGTCGAGAAATACGAGCGAAAGAAGCAAGGTCGTAAACGACGTCCTCGTAAGCAACAAGAGGATCTTGAAGAGCCAAACTGGTTTTCAGTTCACCGAAATGCTATTTTTGGCAGTATGGTTATCGTTGCAATGTTAGCCGTTATTATTTATATCGCTCTCGCAGAATAGTCTGCATGAAGGGGAACTCGTAATTTACACTTACCACTTTACATACCACGTATTATTGTCATTATGGAAACTTCAGTAAACTTTACCTAATTTATATTGGCCAAATTAAAGGCTGGTTTATAATTAATCATATAAGTCGTCGTAATCAACATGTTGTAAATAACGACAATTGCGACTAAATCTGAGAGTATTCAAGTCTCCAGTCCTATTGGTAATTCGCAAAACATGGCTTCCGAAAGGCGACTAAATGTTTCAGGGCGAGACTATTCAGTTTTCCCACTAAAATATCGACCAAATTGCGAATAAATAAGCGCTAATTACGAATTCGATTTTGATATTTGGGATTTCGCATAACAACGAATTATGACATGTGAAGTGCGACGAATTATGTCATACGAAAACCAGCCTTTAGAAAGGCCAGTTTACCGCGCATTAGCAAATGTCAAAATTTTTCTAAGACAAAATAATAAATGATCGTGTAGATCAGACGAAGATTTTAAATCACGATCAACGATACATTTATTGCATTATCTTACACTTTTCTTAACAGGGTACAAGGTTGCTTTTCTAATATTTTTCGGCCATTTCGGCTAATGGCGCAGGGACTTAAATAAGAAAATGCTGCATAATTGTTCTTTGAATTTTTTTTCAGAAGAATTGATTAGCAGTATTTTTTACATTTTTCCATCAATAGCATTTGCAGGGTAAAAAATCCTTCTAAAAATAAAAAAAGGGTAAAAAATCCTCCAACATGGGCTGATAAGGAGAATGGTTGGAATATCCTAAAGGTTGTCTGGAAATTATGCATGATAAAAAAAACTTCTGTCAACTTCACGGTATAATGAGAATTTCCTTGCAGACATTCGGCATCCCGGCGAAGAATGGTTTATGGCAGGTGACAAAGAAATTTTTACTTACAAAGTAACAAAAGACTTTGCTCTTCAGGGATCACCAACAATGTCAATGGGCTTTACATTAGCAATTCAACTTTCCATTTGATGAGGCATATTAGGCTATTTTATTCTAAATCATTTTTATATTGTTATAACGTTGACTGACACTCCTTACAAAACTTATACTCCTTTTCTTACCTTTAGATTCAGATACAGGTCAGACTTTATACCTTTCCTCCCTTTCATGCTTGACATTTACAGTTAAAAACACCTGCTATCCGCCATGACGCCATCGTGTTTTATATTAAAACCTAGCTAACTACTAACATCAAAGGATGTTACATCACAGCATTCTTCTGCCATGAGCTGCATGCTGCTCAAATTTTGCTTTTTGTTTTTCTGGTGCGCAACGGCGAGGAGTTGGATTAAGCAATAACGCATGCAAATGTTTTTGCTGCCCCGAAGTACGTCATTACAAGTGTAATATAATTATTACTACAGTACATAAGAGACTCAGTGTAAGTCATTTACTCTTATATAGCGAATATACAAAAATCACACAAGAATCTTATACTTTTCTGCAATAGCAAACACCTTGGTATAGGCAAAACGATCTCGACAGTAACAAATAATAATATTAAAGGCCTGAATAGCTTTCAATATAAGTTTATACAACGTCCGAAGCTAAACACGTGCGAACACACGTCCGTTTCTGGGGCTTCGGCTAGTTCAATAAATTGCACCTTATATATTTCCATTAAATATACCTGAGATTCGCTTGTATTACTTGTGCAACAATTCCTCCACAAACAATAAATGAAAATAAACAACGGTACCTTTAAATAATGAACGGATGCATCATGCATGCGAAATCGCCCCAAAACTTCTGGCCTGACACAGTTCGAACATGAAATCTGCCATCTTCTGAGAGAAAAGAGCGGCAAAGTAAAATATTCCGAAATATGACAGCCTGCGAACAAACGCGACGACGAGTCACGAGTCGACAATTACCGAACTTGTCAACTTTGAACCATGCCCTTACCTAAATTCCTTAAATTCCGTGGAATTTCCTTCACATTATCTGAAAAGTCAATGAATACACAGAATTGTTTGAATGTTTTTACTAATGCTCATTTTGTTTTATTTATGTTCTTTTAACTAATTTAGGACAACGGTTTGATGTAACAAGATTGATGTAAGATGACAAACTTGCAAATCTAAGTCTTGTTGTCCTTTGCTAATCTTATCAATTCAAAACAGTTTGTCACAAGAATACGGACTATACACATGTATTTGGAGATCAGCTGCCGTTGTTCACGTTCCTGTCCAATACATCTTAAAATCTGTGCGTTTGAAACCAAGGCGACACCTATAATCGGTATTCTAATATAATCTTCTCCCAACACCCTTAATTAGTACCCAAGACATGCGACAACGTTGTTAAATTTTTATGCAGCTATCTAATGAATCAGTGATATAAACAGAAAGCCCTCATGATTTAGAACCTATTATTAATTGCCTTCACGTTGCCGTTCAACATTACAGAAGATATTTAACGCGAGTTGAGGAGAGGAAAACCGCGCCCCTTTGAGGCTAGTGAACATAAGAAATAAATCGGTATATATATGTTCGATAAAACGTATTTCAGGAGCTGGGAATGACATGGGTATAATTAATAATATAGGTGTATATAGCGCAGACTAATGTCAACAACACATAAGTATAGATGGTTGTATTCGTTTAATGCGCTTGGGAGCACTCTATTAAGATTGATGACGCACGGGAACTAAAGGCTGTTTTCCACCGTCGCGTTTTTGCACGTACGTGCACGCACGTAAAAGCTAAAAGCTTTCTAAGCTGTTGTGTAATTAATTTTATGCCAGTAAAACACACACCAAATTTTCAACAGAATCCAACCCTATGCATCTATTCAATCGTTGATTTCATAAGTATCATTTAAATGATTCTAAACTTTTACGTGCGTATACGTACGTACAAAAAACGTGACAGTGGAAAACAGCCTTAAGGCTGTTTTCGACTTACGCGTTTTTGTTGATACGCACGTACACGCACGTAAAAGTCTACTGAAACCTTATACATGTTACCTTTGAAAAAAGTAAGTGAATAACGTTTACACTTGCAATTTTTGCTGGGATTTTATGTGCGATTTTCTCCTTTTGATGTCGGTTCGTTTTCATGTGGTAGGGGATCTCTACATTAAGATTGCATGATAACGCGAAGGGAGTTGTATATAATAGACGATAAAAAGTCATTCAGATTTAAAATGCATGCAAGTAATGTCATGAGCGTATCATCAGCAGCCAATTAATTATGCTATCTGGGCAGTTCTGGGAAAGGTTCTCAGAAGACCGACATTTTTGAATGATTGTTCACTGACTTCTTCGAGTACTAAGAAAGGCTGTCATAACGAGAAAATATTTAAAATTTACGAGTTCTTGAACGTCGGAAATAGCCTTTGTCTACTCCAATTTACCTCTTAAATTCTTCACCATTCATCCAGTATTTGACGAGACGAATACATTAGGGTCCAACGAAGTTGAACGAACTACTTGCATGTAATTGTACTATAATAAAATAATTTAAATCTATTGAAACGACGCAGCCGGATCAAGCAAGTGTTTTCTGATTTACTAGTGCAAAAAATAGCTTTAGCTTCAGCTCGAAGTTGTACAAAAAATGGTTATTTATGAGAACGAAATATGCATGTGGGAGAAAAAAACAATGTAAAAAGATTTTGAATCTAGCCGGGCGTAATACGTTTCATTTATCAACATATACAGTCAGACAGCGATGTAAATACCACGAAGAATGGATTAAAAATCGTCCTATACTAAGTTCAATGTTTTTCAATAATACACAGTAGCATGACAAAGGGATGTACGATAAACAAGTATTTAATATATAATAGCTGTTTTGTCAAATTACACGTTCTGCTGCACATTGTTCCAAATATAGAGATAGTCTATAATGTGTCTTACGGGCTATCTGCATTTTCTACTCTCAGTCTTTGTTTTCTTCTTTCACCAAAACTGTATCAGTGTAGATTGTAAAAACTGCGCCTTCGTTAATTTTTGACATAACGCAGGAATCTTTGATCTCATTTCCTTTCTCCGTATCCTCGCTGTCCTCATCTTTAACTTGACAAGGATTGTGAATAAGTTAAGCATCAATATAGTGGCGACGAATACAAACACGATTGGAAGAATCATAAGTCCTTTATCACCTGCACTATCAGGTAGAAAATCGATAATGGTTGCCGGAAAGCTAACAACTCTAAGGCAACTCATAATGGACAATGTCACAGTTGATTTCTTTGACAAACATGGTAATACTGAAAGAAGACCATAGTTTGATAGGAGATTGAACATTGTGAAACTTACTCCAAGAGCGATTACAAGTAAGAGTTTTACGACGGAAACCTTTTCTAAGTTTCCACTTGCGCTCGTCTCACTGATTTTGACCAGGAAAATGCATACGAGGAAAATCATTCCAACGTATTTTACGGTATTGTTCCAATTCGTCACGAATTTTTTCACAGTGCTAATACGACGCAAACACATTCCAGCCTTTAAAATTATATATAATCAAATGTTAATTTTAAAATTATCAAGAAAATTTGAAGTGCTGATTGCTCATAGCCAAAGGGTTGGTACTCATCTAGTAATTGTTCACGAAAACAGGAAAACGACTGAAGGAGTGGGTGGAGCCCATTAGTTCTTACGAATAATATACTCACCAGCAATGGCACCAAGATTCTGATTACGATGTTCAGCAGTAATTTCCCAACACTGATGTGGACGTGCTGCATCGTTGGCACCAACAAATCCAACATGGGAGGGACAGTAAAGATAGGAGTGATCATGCATAGGATTGAAACCAAGACAGTCAAGCCTCGATCGCCGTTTGCTTTTGTCACCTATATGAAATATTGATAGACAAATCCTTATTCGAATGAATTTTTAGGGAAATTAGGACCATTTCTAACGTTTTAATACGTTCAAATTTAGATATTCAAATTTAGATATTCATACGTGTCATGCAGGCGTGCCTTTATGCTTCTCCAAAGTTCCAAAGCCTCGCGCAAAGCGAGCACACCATGCATAACGTGCAGGCTAAAAAGACAATTACCTATAAAGTTTATATAACGTGTGCCCCCTTCCAAAAAGTACCCTCTATTGAAATCATTTCTGTTAGGGGAACCTTTTTTTCGGACACGCTGTACATGCACAGGTACAAAGATTAAGGAGTTAATTAATAACCTACCATAATCAGTGAGATTGCGGGGGTATTTGGAGACATGAGATATATTTGCAATGACAGACGAAATTCCTCTGGACCAAAAAGTGCACTTTCTCCACCGCTACTGTTTGAATTGTTTTTTAAGTTCAGTGGATTATGCCCAACGCCAACGGATGAGTCGAATTCAGCCTGGTTCAATACACACGTTGAAAACACTGGACCGACGAATATTATCAAGAATAAACCCAATGCAATCTCTTTGTAAGAGCGAACAGCCGTTTTTGCTTCCACAAAACGAAATCGGATACCAATGGTCAAAAAGATAACGATGATGCAGATTTTAACAATTGGAACTCTTTGGCTCACAAAGACTGCTGGTTGAGGCAGAAATATCCCGACGATTATGGATAAAATTATCCCATTTGGCAAGAAATTCCTCAAGTAAAAATTTCTAAACTTCGCAAAGATACTTAACTTTTTCACGCTTTCCTGTTTTTCCTTCGCTTCTACCGCCACGTCAGCTTGAGACGCCATTTTCAAGAGTTGAAGGTTCAAGGGTTTATTATAATTTAACATTTATTGTGTTTCCATAACTGTATAGAAACATGGGCCGAACTTGACAAGCGAAGCGATGTAATGAGAATTTGTAACTAAATCGAATTATATATAATGATTTGTACAAAATCTTTTTATTGGCTTATATTATAAAAGAAATAGAAAACATTTTTCCTGTGTTTCTATCCTCTGTTTCTACATAGTTATAGAAACACTTGTGAGAGTTTGGGAGAACTCGAAATAACGTGGCGAGCTTTTCCACGTTATTTCGAGTTCTCCCAAACTCCCACAAGTGTTTCTATAACTATATAGAAAGATGGAAAATGTTTTCTATTTCTTAATTGGAAAACGCGAACAAAGGACTGATATTACACCGTTTATTGCTCATAACGATGAAACGAGGTATCATTTGTGTAAGCCAGCGACCAATATGCGTAAAAATATGAATAATTTTAAGCGAATTTGACAGCGAATTGCATGAAACACATATTCAATGTCAAAGATTTGAATATGCATATCAATCATTATCGTCTCAAGCTACACGTATTTAACAGCATAAATATGGTGGCCATAAAAATCTAGGGATAAGACGCGTAAAAAATAATTCATTCTAATCCAATCGTTGTTCATGAAAATTTTTAAACCGCTAGAGATCAATAAAGTGAATGTATAATCGGCATTACATTCATTGGTGTTAATTACATATTGTGTGATCGTACTAACAGGCGCTTTAGTCGTAAAAGGTTTAATGTTGTATTCAGCTATTGTATAGAGGTCAGCTGAGAAAAAGCAGGCGCGCGGGGGTGCTTTCGTTTAGCGGGAAAGCTTCCTTTGTCAAAACTCAAAACCTCCCCAAGCAGCCCCCCCCCCCGCTCATTTTTTCTCAATACCTCTTTATATTCTACTAAAGCGCTGGATAGGAGACTGGCATTTGAACTAGTCGCACAACAGTTCCGAAAGAAATTTTATTAATTTGAAAAAAAAATTATCCGTCTGGAAAGGAATATTTCACAATAAATTTTATCCAATTGTGCCTATAGCTAAACGCTGCCTATTAAATCCTATTAATATTGCATCTATTTCAAAAACATTATCATAATAACACGTTCTCCTTCAAGAAAACAGGTAAATTCCAATACGTAAAGAATAGCGAATTAAAAAAGGCAATTGCCTAAATCTTAGTATGAAGTTGCAATACAGTTACGCATCAGAAGGTTGTTCTTCCTTTGCTTCGTTTTCTTTGTTCTCGTCGCTCTTTTCCTCGTTCGCTTCAGGTTCCTTGGCTTCCTCTTCAGGTTCCTTGGCTTTCTCTTCAGTTTTATTGGCTTCCTCCTCGGGTTTTGCATCAGCTTCAGGCTTATCGCAGGACGAAAAAGATTTCAGCAGTTCGGTCAAGGCGTCCACGACCGCTTCAAACTTCTTACAGCATTCCCCACCTTCGGCCGGCTTCTCTAAGACCGCTTTATCGAACTTGCCTTCTTCACTGTGCACATTCAGCGCGAATTTCCATTCTTCCGATTTCAAAGTCAGAACTCCTTCGACTGTTTCCTCAGTAACAGTTGCCCCTAATTCTTTAAGGAGTGATCTAAAGACGTTTTGAGCTAATTCTGCTTTAGACATTTTTGCAACAGCCTTCGAAGGGTATATAAAAAGTCAGATTTTTGTACGCTCCTAATTCGTTGACTGGCTAACTACGTCTGTGCGAAGCGACGCTGCATATACCCAGGAAGTTTAATATAATTAAGGTGTTTATACCGTCTCCAATCAAAACATCAAACCGCAGTGTATAGCATGCTTCCTATCCAAAGTAATTTGCTCATATAGTGGCAACACGCATCGTAATACGAGGTAACAAGTTGATTCCAACTTTACACGCGCTTTTGATTTAGTCCAACAATAAAATGATAGGCTAGCGTAATTGGTAGGTTTGGATCCTGAACGGGTTTTTTGAGGAGCCACCTGTTGGATCGCTACCTAATTGTTTGGGCTGTGACTAATTTAAATCAACGAGTAGTTGGAACGAAGATGCCACCTGCTTAGCATCATACACAGCTCCATGCGCACAGACATTTGTCGTCATGAAAACTGCGATTAAAAAACGGAAATCTAAAATATTTTCGCGCCCATGCATGCAACAACTTCTGCGATTTTGCAGATCACTCCCCCTTTTTAGATATTTAACATTGTTTATTACTCTTATGCACACCACATGCACGCAGCTTCCTCCGCAGGACCTCGAATTTATTTATTATTGTTAATATGGCCTCGGGTAGGGGGATTTCAGAAGGTTAGATGGCCGACATAATGACATTCCCAATAAGAGGGACTAATATATTGAAATTGGTCAATATAATCCAGGTAGAGAGATACAGAAACTTAAAAATATTTAATGAAAATCATAGTGCTTCTTCATTCAGTTATGAGTTTTTATTTGTACCAACGGAATATTGTTGATAGGAAAGAACTATAAACCGTGTACGCGCACATCTTACCACACAAGTTCTCGGTCGCACAAAACAACATTATTATTACCACATTCGTATACTCTGCGTTTACAGCGTCCGCATTTTTCCTGAATTATTAATTTCGCGTAGCTTTATTGCCCATGCCATGCTATTATTAATAATGCGACAATCAATTATTCATAATAAAAAACATATACCTAAATCATCAGCACTTATACACAGGATAACTAATTTGAAGTGTCTTGACATTACGTTCCAATTTCCATCACCCTTTTTTTTTTCGTTGACGATGGGGAATTCAATTTCTAATGAACTAGCCTTAATGCATGTGGTTCGTAGCGTTAAGGGACAAGAGCAATAACAGCATAAATTATTATCACCAGCAAAATCACCAGTAAAATCCAATTACATAATTATTTTTCATATCGTAGCATTGCTCTTTGAATATTTTCACTAAAGTGATGTGTTGTCTCGCATCTCGCATCCTAAATCCTAATTAAGCTAGTAACTATCGGCGACATATTGCGGGAAAGTAGCGTACCCGCGAAGAGGCCTTCAAGGCCCCATTTACACTATACCGGATTGCTTCAGGAGTGGGTCAAAATTTGTATAGCTATTAAAAGGCAACAACAAATTTTACTATTAGAGATCGAAATAAATGTACCAAATCTATCAAACTAATAAGCATTTGCTACACAGAAAAAAGGCAACCGAAGATATCGGGACGAGCGAATCCAGTAGAGTGTATTAAAACGGGGTTAAAGGTACCCTTAGGTACTGCATGAGTAGTTTATTCACAGGCTTGATCATGAGATACCATTTCGAGGTGTTGTTCGTACCATATTGATAACAGGCTGCCATATGATATAACGTTAGCGTGGCCACATGCACATCTTTACATCTTCTTTAAGAGCCGGGTTTATTAATTTTGCGTCAAATTTTCCGACATTTTAAAACACTCTGAGTGAAGTGTTCTGTAGAAAATTACCTACTGAATAATTTATGTACTGGAAAATATGTACGATATCGTGACCATTGAGCTAAAAGCCATTGAAATAAGGTAATCTTGCCCTGTATACAGGGTGTCCCAAAAAAATGTCCCCTCTATTGAAATCAAGCCTTTGTTCGAATCTGATTGCCTTAAATTAATGATAAACCCAATTGAAAGCAAGACACTTTATTTGAATGCCTCAACCTAATAAATATGCTATTTACACTACTGCGTTGATCATGCATTCAAATTCCAACAAAAGCTTCATTTCAATAGCAGGGACTTTTTTTTGGGACACCCTGTATAGAGGTCATGTATGGAGGTCATATTTTGCTTCAAGTATACAGGGTGTCCCAAAAAAATGTCCCCTCTATTGAAATCAAGCCTTTGTTCGAATCTGATTGCCTTAATATTATGATAAACCCAATTGAAAGCAAGACGCTTTATTTGAATGCCTCAACCTAATAAATATGCTATTTACACACTACTGCGTTGATCATGCATTCAAATTCCAACAAAAGCTTCATTTCAATAGCGGGGACTTTTTTTTGGGACACCCTGTATTTCGTACGTAGTGAATCTGACCTGGTTTCAAACGTTTGCAGTTGCCTTCTTTCCATCGTTGTGAGAAGCAAATCGCGAGTTTCGTGTGCTTTTTTACATATGTACAAATATATAAAACATTCATTGGCTAGCTTTTTTTCTTGCTTTTAGCTTTCTTCTTTTTGCTTTTCTTCAACAAACACAACGGACAATACCACTTTTCATGCTTGGGAGGAGCTGCCATTAAGCCAACACAAGACCTAGAAGTGACGATGTAAAGTTTCATAAATATACAATCATGATAAAGTAAATTAGGAATCAATAACCAGGAAACACCTTGCATGCATTTTTAAAATTCCACGATTTTTGGTGCGATTTTTGTTTGGTGTGTATATGCAAAAGAGCTAAAATGTCTCTCAGTATATTTTCAAAATATTTTCTCAGCATATCGTTCGTATCAAATTGTTACACGCTAAAACATACCAGTGACACCATTCATCACAGCCATCGCAACCGACCATTGGAGAACCATCATCTTGTTTATGACACACTGGACAATAATAAGCTCGGTCAGGGTCATATTCCTGCAGCAATGGGAATTAGTAAGAATAAACCAGGAGGCATAAAAGAATGTTGGAGAAAGTCATGACATTATATACATACAAGAGTGTTGTTGGACAAGGTTTCGACCAAGACGCTGGATCTGACATTCTCAGTTTCTATTACAACCATAGATGATTTCTTTGAAGACGACTGACCAGTTGACGTACCACTTAAAATGATAAAGATGATGTATTTAAGCATCTGAGGCCGGTTGTATAAAAGTTAGTTAACTTTTAATAACTTTAACTTTTTAGTTAGTGGCAGAATTAGCCAATCAGAATAATGTAATTTCTAGTTAACTATGTTTTAACTATTAAAATGTAGTTAAAAGTTTTCCTCAACTAGCCCCAGCATGGTTATCATTGCACCCTTGGACAATGAAGCTACGCGGCATGCTGTATTTCTCTACTTCTACAGAATATAAAAGTAGTTAATCTGCAAATTGAAGGCAATAAAAATTGTTGTATCTCGCTCCTGGCTTGGTATTGAACTGTTTCTGAAGATTATCTATAGCTGTTGCTTTTCACTTGACATTATGACCGAACAAATGAAATCAACTAAAATTAGTGTTCGGGTGAAATTCGGCAGAAATTATTTGACCGATCAAAGAACAGCAATAGTAGAACAACTTATTCCGCACTATGCTATTTTATATGGTATTCTTGCAAAGAAACACTGACAGTACGTGCTACATGAACGTTTTTGTACGTGCTACTTCAAATCTATTTACATATTTGTAAATCTATTTACATATTTGTCTACATATCTGATGACATTAAGTGCAATAAAAACACTTTATCAGGTTCATTTTGAATTTACGCAACTTTATAAACTATACAGACTTTTGCAACCAAGATTTTGGTTTTTTGATAATAAATTTTCGCTGAGATATACATATGCCGATTTCATCCCGAAACACAAATGTATTTTGATTGTTACATCCCACTTTTATGGTACATAGTAGCCATAGTAACCATATATGGTGTGCTATGCTCCTGTCAAAATTATGTTCTACAATTCTAACTCTTTCTTTGTCAATAATAACTCAACGCTTCTCCTTATTTCTACATATAACTACAGTACTTTTGCCTTCCCTTTCTACTTTATAATACTCCCTGGCTGAGTGAAGTAAACTGCAACAAGTTTGAACATATCTCCGTGGCTGAAGACTGGCTGTCTGACTAACGTATATTGAAGTTAATTGCTACAATAGAGAACTTTCTGCAGGCCCTTAGCCAAGCACATTTTCCACACACCAGCTTTACAACGACCACCATATAAAAAGAATATGAAGAGGGAAAAGGAGTAGAATTATGCATTATAGTGTTGAAAGTATCAGGCAGGGGAAGTTTGTTATATACATACATATAAATATTTTCCTACCGTTGTAAAACCAGACAAGGTATCGGAATTAACCTCCATAGTTTTAAAGCTTTACTTTATGAATCTGTTATGCAGACTGTTAATACTGTTGCCGAAGAAAAACTAAGAAAAAACTTACCATTTTGACGAGGAGGTCGTCGATTCTCCAGTCTTGGTCTTTGATTCTCCTGATGGATCCAATTTAAACCGTATTTTGGGTATTGGAGGTTCGATTTTTTCGCTCTAAATTATTTATAAATTCGAATGTATACCACAGTTGCATATATAAAACAATTCGGGAAAGATTAGTAATGTAGGAAGCAACAAGATATGTTAGCTCCAGATATGAGTTATATAAAAGAAGGTAACAATTTCTGGTGATAACTGTGAAATAAATTCGAAAGTCGAAATATCACCGTAAATTAAATTGTCGTCTTGCTTTATATATAACTCAAATTTTGAGATTACAAGTCGTCTTTTTCAAAGCACGTTTCTTGACTTTCTTCCTACATTTCACCACATTTTTTGCTTGCAAAGGTTTAATACTAGTAACGTATACCTTGCGTTTTTCTTTATGAACGCTTTTCTCCTTCTCTCTGTCCTTATCCTTATCCTTCTTTTTCTTTTTCTTTTTGCTGTGTTCTTTCTTCAAAATGGCAAATTCTAACGAATCGCCTGAAATTTTAAGCTTCTTTTCGCTTTTTGTAGTGCTTTCACCTTCGAATGATTTCGTCTTCAAGCCAATCGCCTTCGTGGGCGATGGACTACTAGGGGTCTTTGCTTTCACTGGTGTCGTGATAATCTTCGGTTTCACAGGACTGTATTTGGGCGATTCACTATGCTGTTCTGATTTTGGTAATTTTATCATTAATTTAGGCGTGCTAGCGCTCAAAACACTTTTAGTTTTTTCCGCATCGCGTGACGACTTTCCGCTATCTGTTTCGACTGAAGTTTTCTTTTTCTTTTTGGCCGGGTTGAATTCACGATCTTTAATTTTGGGTGATACAAGATCTTTCTTTGCCTCAACCACAGGTTTCTGTGGAGGTTTCTTTGAGAAAGTTTTTGACGAGGTCTCTGTGGACGGACTACCTTTGCTTCCGAGAAATGACGCTTTATGCTCATTACTTTTATTAGTCTTTTTAACTACTTGTTTTTCAGATAATGGCGACTTAATTGGGGATTTTATTTTTCCAGCGGTTGAATTTTTTACGCTCAGCGGACTTTTTATAGGCGACAAAACATCAGTTTTTGGGCTGGAGAGCGCTGCTTTATTTTGAACATTCGGAGAGATCGATTTTTCCTTCTTTGTTTTAGGTTTTTTCGGACTCGGAGACGATTCCGACTTCACCTTTTTCTCAGGTGGTGGTGTTAATTTCTTTAAGGGTAAAACCATCTCTTTTGTTAAATTAGGTAACTGCTTGGGCTCTGTTTTTACCTTCGTAGTGCTTGCGGGTTTTACCGGCTCTTCCGTTAGCTTAGGAAGGTCCTGTGGCAAGTAGGGAGAGACTGGAGTAGCCGGGGACAACGATTCTCCGTCCGTATTTTCCACGTTTTCCTTCTTCTCGAGAATTAAATTTGCCGGAATATCAAGTCTTGAACGTTTATTATCGTTTGGAAACAACACACCGATTTCGTGACGGCGTTTAACCGCCACATTGTCACTCGTGTCCATGACATTATTCGATTCCTTTAAAGGAGTCGAATTTATCTTTTCAGCCTCTTCAGCGCCGGCGACGCTGTTATTTTCGGTGGTTGGGTTCTCTTCCTTTTCACCTATAAAACCGAATTAACATTTTCGCTTTTTAGTGGACAGGAAAAAAATCCAAAGAGATTCTAGCGAAAAACCCAACATAAATGAGTTGCATGTAGGAATGTTTTGCACAACCAACATACCGACTAAGGATAATATACCATTGTGAAACGAATATTTAAGCTGAATTTATACTAGGATTTGGGGTGGTGCATGTTCCTTTTAAGGTCTGTTCACACGATCCGATTTTGTTGGATCCAATTCACTTCTAATGGATGTTTTATGGTCCGTTGTATGGTAATGTATACGAGCAGCAAATCCACTGAAGTCAATGCAGTACTGCTTTATCAATAACCGACTATATTTCATACGTCAAAAGTTAGCTGGATCCAACAAAATTGGATCGTGCGAGCAGACCTTTAAGCACCTCCAAACATGCAGTAGGCGTAGTCCCGATAGCGCAATTATTAAACAAAACCACCGAATATTACCATCCGTAGAAAAACGTATTTTTTATCGAGACAACCATGCAAACAAGTATTGTTAATTTTTTAGGCCATGCATGTTATAGGTTGGATTAATCCTAGGGGTTGAAAAGAATTACAGGTAAATATCGATGGCAAAAATCTATATATAGCCGCACAAAACCTGAAAGGGAAAAGTGATGAAAAATCGTTCGTACAGTAGAATAACATGAATAAAAAGTAATAGACCGTAGCCATACAGAACCTGTTGGTTCTTGATAAATTTTTGGAAGGGGAGGAAGATGCTCAGAGTAGAACTCCGCTCGATCTACAATATCTCCCTTGCTTGGATGTTGTAGTCGGCATGGCTGACACTTTGGGTACGCCGTGAAAGGATGAATAAATTGGAGTGGATCTACCTGGGCCACAAAATTTTCCAACTCTTGCAGTACCACACCAGTATCTTGGAAGGCTAGGTGCAAGTCGTCTAGGTTAGGTTTTGTTCGGCTGCCTGAAATGCAGAGGTAAAAGAATTCTTGATTTTCTTCAGTTCCTGCATGAACTTGCACTTTTTTTATGTTGCTCAAATGTAATTTAAATGCGAAAAAGATTGCATCATTATCAATAGGGACATGGTATGTAATTTGGGCAATCTTCAGAGCATCCACATACCATAGGCTAAAATTTTGAAGTTAAGGCAGCCATGGAGAAATTTATTGAAATTTTGTCTAATATTCTAAAGATATGTATGATCGATGATATAGAGAGGCTAAAAGCTACCTATTCTGTTATGCACAAGTTTACTCTGTTATGATTTTGTTAGATGCAAGTATTCCTGTATCACACAACTTTTTAAATAAATATGAACAAGACCAAAAAACTATTTTTTGTAGTATACACTTTAGTTTTACAACCTATTTCCCCTCCCCCCTGATCTCTAACATCAGGCGATTGTTAGTTGGTGCATCTTGGCAGCATAATGTTTGCAAATTAGTAACTATTAATCTAATATTTTACTAATATCTATTCATATTAGCTATAGCTTTTTTTCCACTATTCCTACATCATAGTTGTTAAAAATAGGCCATTTTGGCAGTTTGGAACTATTAATGCATATAAGAGAGCCCTTCTTCGGATTGTTTGTGAAAAAATTTAACTGTGGGATAACTGTCCATTACAAAAAAATTAAAAACTGTATTTTTCACCAGATAGCTTTAAACCTAAAAAAACTTTTATATCACTCATATTGCAACTCTGTTTTGACACACCAGTTTAGTGTCTTAAATTCTTAATGGAAGATGATTAAGATGTATTACAGTACATATTAAATATATTACAGTTCAAGCAAGTGAATTAGCTTGTAGGTAAACCACATAAGTATTTAATACTGCAAAGCATTCTGTCCATTAACCCGGGCCTTCATAATAAGTGTTATGGTATTGTGTGAAATTTTCAATAAGTTTGGGCTAACTAGTTATTGTCATGTAACAATATTCTGCTTTAAAGCAATGCAAAATCCAAATTTCATCGGAAAAATTAAAAAAAAAGAATCCAAGAAAATTAATGAAATTAATCATAAAAATTAAGGAATATTGAAGAAATTTTTTGTGTCATATTGAACCACATAGCTTTTGTTTTTATGAGTCATTACTGCTGGGCTAGTGTGTTCTACACTTCTACACAGAATGTAATAGTCTAATGAAGTTGAGTCCAATTACTTTGGGCAGATATATCTCAGCCCTAGCATTACAACTGATAGCATTAAGTACTTCAGTCAAACTGTCTACAAAGTCATTTACATGGTTGTAGCCTGAGTTTGAAATAAAACTTGAGCAGGCTATCAACACTTGAATGTATTTTAACACTCTTTGGTACTAACAGCAGAAGAATGTATAGCATTCAGACAAGGCACAACAAATTCAATGGCATGGCAATATTTACCTAGTAGTAGTAGTAGTAGTTACTGGTAGTGCAGCAGATGTTAGATGTTGTTGGTGTTAATATTATCACTGTTGTGTATATAATTTGTTAGTTTGTAGGCTGATGCTCTTAGAACAGTAACCTGATCACCCTTGCTCTATCGTAAAACGTCCATCTAAACATAAGAAGGGTTACACCAATGCTACTACCCTAAGATCAAATTCACAACAGTATTATGCATTTATGCCTTAAAAAAGTCACTTTTTTGATAAAATGTTTGTTAAAGGCGCATTTCTTGTACCATTCATTCATTTATTTAGCGTTCACTTATTCTGTTTTATCGTGCCACGCACGCGCAGTAGATCATGCAATAGATCAGAAGTATGTTCACTTCTCTGATTGCAGCAAATTAATAGTACGAATACTATGCTTTGATCAACTGGGCCCTGTATGAATAACAGCTACAACATTCTAATGGTCGTCCGTACTTATCAAAAACTTACACAATTGCGTGTAATTATTAGCAACTTTCCCTATTTCCTCTAAGTATCTTTGCATAACGTCTGTGAGCGTGTCGTGTGTAGATTTGTGAAGAGCATCCCAGCCCATAGATTGACAAATTTGAGCCACGGCGTGCCGTAAAACTTGCCGATTAAAACTGTCAACCATCTTTGTGCTCTGAATAGCTCGATCACATTTGGTCAAGAGCACTTTTAAAACGAAAATTAACCATCATATTCGACTTCTTTGGATGTGCGGAGTCCATCTCATGTCAATAAAATCTAAAAATGATTAAAATCAGGGAAATTTCAAATGTGAAATTTTCCACTTTGGATGCGCACTTTTCATACTTCATAAAAAACTGAAGAATTCGAACTACAAGAAAATAGAAGTATGAAAGATCATACAAAGAAAAAAGATTATGCCAGCTTTGCCAGGAACGAAAAATTTTTTACCAAAAAGGTAAAGTCTCGGTCATCTGATAGAGCTTGCAACCTTGCACGTGATAATACAATAAAGTAGCGTCATAATACAATAAAGTAACGTGGGGAAGCAGAAGTCAACTAAGTTCCATCAGGTTCCTAATGTCTGTAGACTGACTGTTCTCGCCTTCGTTGTTCCTTCCTCTGAATGTTCAATGTTGTTATACCTGAATATTATATACCAGTATGCTTTCGTTAGGTGCAAATGTGTTAGGAAGACTATTATTAATATTATTTTTTTCTGGAAATGTTGCCACATTTGTAAAAAGATGTCACGTTCGTAAAGCTCGGTTAAAATGTTACTAGTTACTAAAATGTCATTAGATCTATGAATGTGGTTAGATATGTTCATGCTGCTGTGACATATTCATGGGGCGAGTACGTAGAATACTGAAACGTGATAGTCGGTCTTAAAAACTATTGGCATCCTACAGACATTTTTGTTATGTACACCCCCTGATCGTTATAAACTTTAATTCATGTATATTCTTGGATTTCACATGATTTCTTGGATTCCAGTAAGGGTCAACTCGAAATTGAGACATAGTAGTCTGAATATTAAATATATCAAATTCTAAAAAAATACATTGTTATTAGTGATATCAATAGTTTTTTTAAACACACTTGGTGCTTTAATTCCTTGTCACGGTAAAAATGGCCAGACAGGTTTAGAGCGGTGTTTCAAGAACTCTGCATTCAATTATATACGTCTGGGTACAATTTCACTCTGAAACCAGTTCGTTACAAAATGCGGACTGGCAATTCTATGCAGCGTCGCACAATTTTTGACCCGATGAAGCACTAAATGGGAAGACGTTGTTTAGCCACAACTTCGTAATCTTTCGGTTTCACAACAGCTGATACAAAATATGCTTCTGTACTTGGTTTTTCTGATCCCTTCGGCAGTTCAAACTTGTAGCGTTGGAGCAATGTGGCTGCGAACGTAAACATCATAACCTTTGCCAACGACGAACCAGCACATTCTCTGCGACCCAAACCAAAGGGAATAAAACCATGAAGTTTGGTCCATCCGACAAACTTTCCTTCGGAATCTAGAAAGCGCTCGGGCTTAAATTCATTTGGTTCAGGCCATTCTCTTTCGTCCAGGTGTGCTTGCTTCAGGTTTATCAACACTAGTGTACCTTTTGGGATTTCATAACCATCTATTAAAATATCACGTGTCGTATTCGAGGATGAGGAAGCGATTACGCCTGGTATTCTTTGCACTTCGCACAGGGTACTTTGAAGATATGGCATGTCAGGGGCATCTCGTAAATGCGGTAGGCGTTCATTTCCAACAACCGCATCGATTTCATCGTGAATTTTTTGTTGGATGTCCTCGTGTAAAGCCATATGTAAAATTAACCAGGCTAACGAGGCCGACGTCGTCCCAGTACCACCAAGCAGAACGTTCGTCATCAAACTGGGGATATCGTCTTTTGACCCAATTTCCTTGCCCCTCTCTTTTGCGAGTTCCTTCTCATAGGCCGCGATGAAGCTATCGGTTAGATCTCGGACGATACCGGGAGTGTATGTCTTCTGGTGTGCTTGAAATTCTGGGATGAAAATAGATTGGACAGTTTCCTGCGCGCGCTTTATGTTTCGACGGAATTGTGTTGGTAAATATCCCAAAAATGGGAAAAGATGGTATAGCGGGGATTGGTATCCAATGTCTGTAATTGTCTCTAAGTGTTTCCGAAGAATGTGTATAGTCGGGCCATCCAGAGGTTCGGTTTTTGACGTGAGCCACTCCCAAATTTGGACTACAATCGCACATTCTAAAGGTTCTTTAGGACAAAATGGTTGCCCGTGTTTATTGTGAATTTCTTCAATCGCTTTGTCCACTGCTTGTCTTGCTCTATCCTCCGCCTTCTCGATGCCACTTCCAAAAACGTGCATCGCAGACTGGAATACCCTTCTTCGAAAAAGATATCCTGGTGAATAATCCGATAACAGTACATCGTTAGTACCGGATATCTCAGTGAAAGGATACATATGCTCTCGGCTCCTTCCTGAAAGATCATCTTTTTTTCCCACTCTTGCTTCACGTATAAGTCTAGCGTTGTTCAGAACAACCACAGCGCCTGCTGGACGGTAAAAGGTAAATATATCACCGTATTTCCTAACCAGTTTTGAAAAAGGGTCTTTGGGATCGCTGAGCATTTGAAGAGTATTGCCGATAAAAGGCAGCGGAAATGGTCCAGGTGGCAGTTTTCGTTTTTCCAAGTAAGTTGTCGTGCTCCAGAGGAACCATAGGAATATCATCGATAAAATAATTTCAACGATCATGATTCTAATTTTGGTCCTAAGAACAAAATGTAATTAAATGGCAAAGTATTTCACGATAAAAACGATAATAATAAGCCGTAAACTGAGGCTAGTTTTTAAGTCCAAATTTGATGAATTGGAATGTATCAATAAAAGAGGGTTCCGAAACTCTGCAAACAGAGTACTTAAAAGTCTTAAATAGTAAATTGCTAAGAGTCTAAGATGCAATACCATTGCGCGATACAAAGCAAGGGGAAACTGGAGACGTTGCCAACGCTTAGAGGACTGACGATGCTTTGTATTTCTGTAGGATTACAAAGCGCTGAGACGCTTCAGCGACAAGGAAAGCGCGCGTGATCGCGATGGTACCCACATGGCATGCCGGTATTCGTAATGTCATAATACCATTATAAAGATTTATTCTAAAGAGTGATTCAACAGGCTCTTTTCGTCGTCGAATTGCGAAATATTTCGCTTTTTTTTAAATGCGACCGCTGGAATACATTACATTTCTACTTCATGGCTCACAATTTAAAAGAAGCCGGCGAAATATTTTGCATTTCGCTGAAGAATTTTGCCCGTGGAATGATTGGAATAAGTACATGCATAACAGGGGCCAACCTCGTTCCCTGGGTCTTCTGTGTGAACGAGGTTGAACTGGGACTGCTGGAGGAGTTTATATATTAATGTCATTTGATTTAGCATTAGACAGTCCATATTGTTAAAACAATGATCGTAGTTGAGCTACATGCTACAAGTCATTATAAAAATACCAACTTCGGTAACATATCAGACAATTTCGTGCTCGGCAATATGACACCAAACATTTTACTGAAATAATACAATAGCAAAATAGCTTATATGTTGACCTTGCTTCGTTGCCTGTGTCTAATAGAGATTATATCCTTACCCCGTATTCTTTTTACTTAAATTCGATAGATGTTTCAACTAATCCTTTGCAATTTGTATCTTTGAGTTGCTCAGGCGTGAGGCAACAATGATTTAGCAAGAAATGGTAATACGAAACACAAACAATATGCACGTCGTCCTGTTACTTACTCATTGTTAATATTGTTACGCAAAGCTTTATTGTGTTTAGAGATATGCATATAAAAATAGCTGCAAAAAAAAGAAATATCAAGAGCATGACAGGGATTAGTGATTAATTTTTGCCGCAAGACGCCTGAGTAAATATAATTTCGGCCCATTCGCAACCATTAATCGCCTTTCCCTTTCATGTATGACATATCGTGGGATTAAATAAGTAATAAGGTGAAAATAAATATAATCCTCTCAGAATTAATACCTGGATAAACATTCGTAAGTCGTCACTTATCTTAATGGTCGCATTCTTTAAAAAAAGTGTGCGCGCTGTAGGCCATTCAAGTTCATATGTCAATCAATTGTGTTAAAAATGTTGCTCGGTCAAGCATGTAATAGATTACGTCATCACAAGTTCAATTCGATAAAATAAGAGTGAAAATAGTTTAAGTTAAAAGATATTGTTCACAGACGTATTGTTGGTATATTTTACTAGTTGTTGATGATGAATATTTTAAGTTGTGAACATTTTTAAGTATTGATCGATTGAGCAGAAGACCAACTCGACTAGTGCGACAACGCCTTAAATAAACAAGATATGAGAGCTGGAACGAGCTTCTAAGACCAACCCACTGGTTACATGTACAACGCTGATTGGCTGGATAAGGATCAGCCCACTATGGTTGATGACGTATGCAAGAGTCACTGAACCCTCATTATAAAAGGGCGTGCACAGCACCTGAACCTTCAGTGGACTGACGGAGTAAAGATTAACTTATGAAACGTTAAGAAAGCTCAACCTTTACAGAACCAACAACCTGGAGTGGACTAGCGGAGTGAACTAGCGGAGTGAACTAGCGGAGTAGACTAGCGGAGTGAACTAGCGGAGTGAACTAGCGGAGTGGACTACCGGAGAAAATAAAAAAAAGTATATGAAACGTTAGAAAAACCTTATAACAATTTGGTGCAGGATCGGCCTTACAAAACGTTTCGGAAACTCAATCAGTCTACTATATACTCAGAAGAAGTCAGAACAATCAATATTACAAACATTGCTTAGAAACGGGTGAATTCTGGCCTTGCTGAAACGACCTGATGACTGGTTCGAAGGAAACGCACGTTCTGCATTCATCAATACTTCTACTTATGGCAATGCTAGACTTTGTTTCATTTTTTGGTTATATGTTCAAGACAACTGTCCACGACCTCTACACTTCCCTCGAACTACAATTGAAACTACAGTTGTTTTGCCCTCAGTCTGCAGTCCAATACGAGTTTGGCGACATGTACTCTCTTTATCCGAACGTGTTGGCTATGCCAGAAATCCAGCTAAAGACGCACCAGTGGAAGCCTCCGTGGTTATGCAACGGCTACTGAGACGCGGCAGAAAAATCTCAGAGTTCCCCGGATCCTTCCTGATGGTTAGAACGCTTGTACATGGACATGAAATTGGACGAATTTTAAGATTTGTATAATATATATCAGCTTTTGTTATTGTCATGTTACACGTATATGTTTGTAATTTGTCTGTTTATGTTCCATAATATCAAACACGAGAGTATAGCTGTTCAACTAAAATTCCTTAGGTACACTCAGCATGCTGATTAAACATGTTGCCGTAGGATAGCGCATGCATGTTTTTAATTGGGTCAGTATATAAATTTAATTCTGACGCCTCTATTTGTGCGTCATTCGTCGATCATAAATTTTTCTCTTCCCCCGGGACAGTCAAGGGTCTCCCAAACTTGTTGTAATGGATTATAATTCTTTTTCAAGCCAAAAGCTTAAATATTAGACAAATTCTTGTTTTCTCTATGTAGACTCGGTATTAATATTGTCGATGAAAACCTACATTTTGGAGTTTGGTTTGCCGTGCATGACGTTTAAAAAAGTAAAATGAGTTTCAGTTATATATTAAGAAGTATACGTATAAAATTTGTTTGCATAAGTTGAAATATTTTGAAGAATTATTAAGACGTATATATAGGTTTAGGTTATTATTATGGAGAGATGTTTTGTCGGAAGAGCTTTATAATAATTTCCTGTTATGTGAGTTGATCAACCAAGAATCTGAATACAATTTTCGCTGTTGCAATGATAAGATATTTTATGAAATTTGAATAATTTTTGGTACACTTTCTGACTGCATCTACAAAATTTATTATATCGCTAAAGTCCCTGGTACATACATTCAGGAAAACAGGAATTTTTTTACCCCTTGTTTTCACACTAATTTTGGTTTAATATTGCTATATTCTGACGTGTTTAATATAATTATATGACATTATTATAGTTAGATTACCCCTGAGGTGCATGTAGGCATAAGTCAATTATATTTAGATCAGTTGTATCTCGTATAATCGATTATGTAGTGTCGTCGTAGAATAACAACACGTACTATGTGTATAGTTTCAGTTATTAGGCATTTGGTAATATGCCCGTGATAGCCACGCCGAGCTCAAAAATAGTGCGAATTTGTAGACATATATAAGTTCATTATAGCTCACTCGAAGCTGGGGACAGCTTATTCTAGGTGAGGAGGATTGTTACGCAAAGCTTTATTGTGTTTAGAGATATGCATATAAAAATAGCTGCAAAAAAAAGAAATATCAAGAGCATGACAGGGATTAGTGATTAATTTTTGCCGCAAGACGCCTGAGTAAATATAATTTCGGCCCATTCGCAACCATTAATCGCCTTTCCCTTTCATGTATGACATATCGTGGGATTAAATAAGTAATAAGGTGAAAATAAATATAATCCTCTCAGAATTAATACCTGGATAAACATTCGTAAGTCGTCACTTATCTTAATGGTCGCATTCTTTAAAAAAAGTGTGCGCGCTGTAGGCCATTCAAGTTCATATGTCAATCAATTGTGTTAAAAATGTTGCTCGGTCAAGCATGTAATAGATTACGTCATCACAAGTTCAATTCGATAAAATAAGAGTGAAAATAGTTTAAGTTAAAAGATATTGTTCACAGACGTATTGTTGGTATATTTTACTAGTTGTTGATGATGAATATTTTAAGTTGTGAACATTTTTAAGTATTGATCGATTGAGCAGAAGACCAACTCGACTAGTGCGACAACGCCTTAAATAAACAAGATATGAGAGCTGGAACGAGCTTCTAAGACCAACCCACTGGTTACATGTACAACGCTGATTGGCTGGATAAGGATCAGCCCACTATGGTTGATGACGTATGCAAGAGTCACTGAACCCTCATTATAAAAGGGCGTGCACAGCACCTGAACCTTCAGTAGACTAGCGGAGTGGACTGACGGAGTAAAGATTAACTTATGAAACGTTAAGAAGCTCAACCTACAGGACAGACGACCAAGGACAAGAACGCAAAACGACGAAGATAGAGAAGTAGAGAAGAGAAGAACGGAGAAAGAAGAGAACATTAGCGAACTTTAGTTAAAACTATTGTAAAGATCTCCTACCTCGCGTAAGAAGAAATAAAAAACATATAACAATATGACACTTGGTGTAAGTGTGACATATGAGAAGATATCTACATAACTTTAAACTTTTATCGGTCCATGTAAAGTAATCCGGAATCCGACATTTTTTGCTTTGGGATCTGGGAATCCGATGTTTTAGAATTCGGAATGCTCTTGCCAGTGCAATGCTCTTGCACCGGTATTGCAAAAGCGTAGGCTCGATTCCTGCCGGGAGACCTATAGTTAACTGTTTACTCATATTTTTCCATCAACCTGAATTTGAAGTGTGTATAATTCCAGTCGAAATTTAAGACCCTTTAAACTTCTAGAATTTACCCACATCGAGTGAAGTGCCAAAAATCATAATCGATTTACCCTCAGCAAAAAATCATAATCGATTTACCCTTATTTATTCACTTTCAAAATTTTTTAAAATGTGTTAAAGTGCTGAAAATGCCTTACTGATTTTCACTAAGATCTAGACGATTTTTTTTCGTTTTTAAGCGCATTTGATTTCTTTTTCGAACAATGAAAATATCGTAAATTCCAACCAAAATAAAGATTTTCGGAATTTTCTAAAATGTTTTACATGCTTAAAAGTTAAAATGACCTCAAGTATTTACTAAGGCTAATCTATTTCATATAATAAAATTCTCGTAAGTTTACATCAATAAGTATAAATTAGCTTTCAGGTACATCACGTTAGTACTTAATACTGTAAAGTTTCGGTCCGTTAACCCGGGCTTTCATCAGTGCAATGAAGAAGGCCCGGGTTAACGGACCGAAAGCTTTGCAGTATTAAGTATTAAATACTTTACATGGTGTACCTTAAAGCTAATTTATTAATCTATTTCGTTTTTGAGCTTTGGAGCAATGATCGTGTAGTCTAGTGACGAAGACGGCTGGGCGAGGTATGTGCCACGGTGAGAGTGTACCTGCTGCTACGATGCAGTGAGGTTACATGGAATTACCCGAAATGTTCAGAGTAGGCAGCCCGAGGAAACCAGACGCTATTTCGCTCACCCAATTTCTAATCATCTAACGTGAATACAAGTGCTTAAATTAAACTGAATGCATGCATAATTATTAGAAATGCCGAAACAATTATCTGAAAATAGACACATGGCCTTTTTATAACTGCAAATAACATAACCAGCGTGGCAGCGTCGACGATTTGTCCCGCTATGCTAATATTTTGGTGTCCATTTACTGTGAAAACAATGAATTCCCAATAGCTATTATGACATGAAATTTGTCGGGCTGGCTACCCTACAGTAACTAACTGTAACTACAACCCAGATAACGCCAACGTTGCATGTCTCGAATATTTATAAACATGCACTGGAATTGTTTTTCAAAATTCAACTATGGAAATATGAACGCTATATATAGCTATATATCTATATACTGAACATTATAAACTTTCATACTATCATCCATACTATTTAGTATTTCCAGTGGCGTAACAGAACAATAATTGGGGGGGGGGGGGGGTTTGACCGATGGATTTCTTTTGTAAGCTATTGCACTTTCTGCCCGACGGATTCCTTTTCTACTGAGTGCAATAGTTTACAAAATAAATGAATATTCACCCCCCTAATTATCGTTCTAGTTGCGCCCCTGACTATTCCATAATATGGATTTTGCAACAAATTTCCGGTGATATAAACTGTAGTATTGCGAACCAAAATGGCATAATGTTCTCACAAAACATGATATTTACAGGCCTACTTTTACCGACGGAGTGGTATGCCACTGGTATAGGATTTTCTTGCCAAATTTCAGTTTTCGACTGTTTTTGAGATACCATTATATTATTTATATATTCTCGCATTTGCACCGAAGACTTTAAATGATCCCCAATTTATGACATCGTAAAATTCTTCGGACTCCGACATTTTCACCTGAGTTGCGCAGATTGCGTCTGCAACCGGCTGCCCACGACATAGGTTGTCATAAAACTCTTCCATAAACTTCTTAGTCGCGTTGTCTGGTATGGCCCACAGGGCAGTGACGATTGACCGTGCGCCAGCCACTTGAAAAGCTCTCGCTAATCCAATAACTCCCTCACTATTTATTTTACCATGGGCTGTATGGCAAGCACTGAGAACCACAAGATCAGCGTCCAACTTCATACTCTCCACGTCTCTTGCTGTCAGGCGATAATCGTTTTCGCTATTAAAAACATTGATGGTCATGAACTATATATCGCTAACGATAATCTTGTGAAGAATAGGTTAACGGTGGAGTTGTTTTAAATATGATATTAACGTTTTAGATTTGTATTCAACAGATAATCACATGCAGGAAGCACCCATCCAAAATTCACTTTCAATTAAGAAGACTATATAAGAAGATTTTAGCCAAAAGTTTTTTTTCTCAAATTCAATTAAAAAGTGTTTCTAGTTTTCTTCTTTCAATTCCTTTGGATATGATGCACTACATATTTTCTGTATGTCTGGCTTAACAAGAGCACTGTATACAGAAAATTGTTGCTGGAAATTACATTCTCGAGGCTGCTCCGATACCAGTGTATTCGCAGAATTTTTGCAAGCTATTTTTAACGATTTAAAGCCTCAATGTTCACTGTGTTTGAACGCGTTTTGTTAGAAATTTCTTATTACTTACTCATGCACTGAAGATGTCACTTGTGGGAGAATGTTTATATAAAATACAATCGTGTTTGCATATAATTATTAGGCCTACCTCATGTGACAGATTTTGGCCATTAACAATGCTTCGCCACCCTCTTCACCATGACAGGAGAAATGAATCAACCGAGCAGCTGGAAGTCGTTTCAACACCGCATCCTTCGTGGCTTCATCTCGAATCAATGGGTCGACACCAAAAATCTTCGCAATTTCTCTGGCTTCTTCCTCGGCCCGCGGTAGTTCATCCGGATGGGTTGGGTTTCCAACTATTAAAGCATTATCGAAACCAGCTATCTGGCATTTATTCTCATTTATTTCTTTGGTGGAGTGAGCAAATGAATGGAAAGAAAATGCTTCGATGATAGTCAGATGGTGACAGAGCGGTTTTCCATTATGTTTTAGTGCTGAAAAAGGAATATTGAATGATGTCCCTTGCGGAATAACAAGAAGTTTAGGAGTTGTGCCGGTTGAGGGTTCGTTAATGACGTTTTCAATTTCCTGTCTAAACGGCTTCAAGATACATATTGACAGTTCATTTATCAGGTCTAGAAGCGTCATGCTTGTTTCAGCTTGTTCTTGTTGCTCCATGCAAGTATTAGCAAGCACCGACTCATCTGATGGCGAATCGCTCTCTGCTTCAATGTCCACCTGCAGACATGGACTCTCCAGTGATTGCCTGTCATTCAATAATTTAATTGCATAGTCAATCAAAGGATATTCCTCATATGCCGTGGCCTTAAACTCAATTTCGTACCTTCCTTGTGTCTTGTGAAGCGCTCCGTATAACTTGGCCAATAGTTTATTACATTCACTGCTCGGGATTAAACACTGTTTCAGTAACTCGCCTTTGGATGAAATGAACCACAGACTCAATTTGCCGACATCCTCCAAATCCGATATAAAAAGTACAGCTATGTTTTGACTCTTTATCATATTCAACAAAATATTCCCGGAATCGAGTGACATCCCAACATCACCTTCCATTTTATCAAAGAAATCTCTTCCACGTCCTTTCTCTGCAACAACAAGAGCTTCTATCTTACTGTTGTCTTCAAGCATGACATGCTGTAGCAACTGAAACGGTTTACGTTGTGTATCGTTAAATGTGATCTTTGTCTGGCTATCCTGAATGCTCTTTCTCAGAGTTTCACATCTCTCGATGACCACCATTAATTGCACCTTTGCCTCATCCCAGTTTCGCTCTTCCACAGCTAACTTAGCCAGCCGATATTCGCCGGTAAAGCGAAAGTCTTCAGTATCGCCCCAGGAGGCTTTAGGCGGACGTTTGGTGTTCACCGCTTTCTTGAAACATTCCTTTGCTTTCTGGATGTTACCAAGACCTTCATACGCTCTTCCCAGGTTACACAACGCATTATTGATCACTCGGTAATTTTTGTGCTCCATACCATACTCTAGACATTGTTCGTACGGCTCAATAGCTTCGTCGAAACGACCCATATGCTCAAGAGCTAAACCGATATTGCCATAAGCACAGGCAATATAGTTAGGGGTCTTTGTTTGCTCTGCTATATCTAAAGAATCCAAAGCATGTTGGAGAGAACAATTCTTACGTCCCAATACCAGCTCTACAACGCTAAAATTGACAACAAGTTTGCACTTTATGCCAAGTTCATCAATTTTCCAACGGACCATTTCTCTCATGATGTCGAACGACCGCTCATATTTCCCTAGTAAAAAATACAAGTGCGCAAAGTTTTCCAAGGCTTCAATTATCATTTCTGTTATATCAAGATCGCAAGCGATTTTTAAAAGTCGCTTGATCAGGTCTAATGCATGTTGAAAATCACAACCTTCTTTGTCGGTGCTGAATAGTTGATTTAGCAAGGAGTATTCTTGTTTATATAGTTCATTACTTCTCCATCTCGCAAAGAAAGGCTGGCTTTCCTGTAAACTTTGGGAATTCATTTCGAAAAGAATGGTTTTACGATTAGAAGAAACAAGAACAAATTTCTTGGACAGCAAACATTGTGCGACTCCAAGCATTTTTGCATCGTTCAAACTTATTGCAAGGTCTCTAAATTCTGTTGCATAATAGTGCATTTCCATATATTCTTCTCGCATTAGGTAGAAACAGCATTTTTGCAGAAGACAAAACGCCAGACCTCGTCTGTACGTATTCAATAAGGCCTTCAATTCCAACAGGTGGGTTGATCGATCTGAAAATATAAATATTTTTTATATGAAAAAGTATAAGTCTATTGTTACGAGAGAGTTTCTCCAACCCTGTTACATCCATCTCGATATCAATAAAGATTTCAGTGCGGATTTGATCGACATTTAAAGGTATCATTACAAGGCACTTGTGAAAACAGCCACTTCCATACGCCGATCTTGATCAACATAAGTGGAGAATACAGTGATTAATAGCACGAATGATGTGGGACAGGCAATTTAATAATTAAAATTGGACGATCTCACTTCCCCAGTACCAGTGGCGTACCCATGCAGGCTGACGATTTAGTCATGCTATGCAAATTTTATGTTACTATCATTATTCATTTCTTTAGAAAATCATTGTTTTTACAGTCAATGAGCGCAATTACACTAGACCACTAGACTAAACGATTTAAAATAGACGCATATTACTGATTTACAAGTTTGCCGTGCGGGAGTCTGCTGTTGTAGGTCCCCGCGCAGCGCCGCCAGTTCCGCGTGTAGCAGTTACGTGAGCACTTTATGTAAATATAGTTTAGTTGTTTGTAAATACGTCACAAGGACACATTGTTGATTCGGCACAAAGACACGTTGTAATGTAATATAGCACTATTAATTAACGCTTGCATTGAATTTTGATACCATCATTGAGTCAGATCGTAGAGGAAGCATGAACTCACGCTGTAAATAGAATCTTTAAATAAACGATAGAATACAGTCCCCTGAGTGGTTTTTTATGTGGACCAGTGTGCGCGGGATCGATTGGGGATTCTGCAAAACAGTGGTCCTTCGAGCCGGATTTGTGAAAGGTGAACGAGGCTGCGGACAAAGAGCGAGTGATATTTGCGCTGCCGTCGTGTGTAAAAGATTTAGCGTGAAGTGGAACAACGAAAGGTATGGACGATCTGACGAGGAAAAGACGGGTGAGAGGAGCTCATAGAGCTTCGGCTAGTAAACTTGTAGCGAAGATAGTTGAAACGATTCCGAGAGCGATTGACGAGAAAGCAGAAAGGGATTTGACATGGCTGAGACAAAGCCAGGTCACGTTACGAGAGAAAGTCAAGAGGTTAAAGGAACTCGATGAACAGATCATTGACATACTAAGCACCTCGGGAGATGAAGACGCCGAAGCACAGCTCAATAAAGAGGTCGAAAGTTCAGACGAAGCGGTCGCAGAATTTGAAAGGACATTGATGAAAATCGACGACGCGCTGCGGGAATCCGGTGAACAAAGACTGCCATTGTTGACGACGCCAGACGAAGGAAACCTAGACCAGAGCCGTATATCGACAGCCAGTACGGGAAAGATCGTCAGAGCAAAGCTTCCGAAACTAAAGCTTAAGAACTTCAACGGTAAAGTATGTGAGTGGCCCGAGTTTTGGGACGGGTTTTCAAGCTCGATAGACAACAATGACGCATTGTCTGACGTTGACAAGTTTGCATATTTGCGCGGATATTTGGAAGGACCAGCGAAGTCTACAATTGCCGGATTAGCGTTAACAGGGACAAACTACAACTGTGCAGTGGAATTGCTTAAGAAACGGTTCGAAAAGAAAAGCATAGTTCAACGAGCACACGTGAATGAACTCATACAACTGCCGGCAGTTTACAAAGAAAGGGACACGCAGAGACTACGGAAGTTGTTTGACAGCTGCGAAACGAATAACCGCGCCTTGAGAGCCCTGGGGGTGAACGAGAACTCGTATTCCGCTATTGTTGTTCCGACGATCATGGAGAAGCTGCCCGAGCAGTTTCGCTTGACTATTACGAGAGGGCAGAACTTCCTGGAGTGGTCAATGGAGGAAATGCTACAAGCCTTTGAGAAAGAGCTCGAACTACGTGAAGCGCACGATGCGGTGGGATCGAGGTCGGGTCGAGAGTACGAAAGAAACGATGGGAGTTCGGCGTCGGGTAGAAAATATGGTCAACAACATGGAACTGCATCCACGTTAATAGCGAGTGAAAGGAAGGGAAACTGTGCTTTCTGCCTGAAGATCCACAAACACGAGAACTGTGAGGGAGTAAAGGATCCGAAGACACGAAAGAGTTTGGCTCGCAAATACGGTAGATGTTTTGTTTGTTTGTCTAAGGGTCATAGAGCCAGTAGTTGTAAGGTCGAGAACAAATGTAGTGTTTGTGATGGGGCTCATCATGTTGCACTGTGCGAAATGAGTCCTAAGAGCGAGGGTAAGCATGACGAAATACCCAAGCCTAATGACGAATGTAAAAACGTACCCAATAACACGAATGTGCATGTGACTACTCCTAATAGTAACTTGCATGCTGGAACTGGTAGCCTGGTTGCCTTGCAGACTGCACGTGGCGTTTTAAGGGGGGAAAGGGTGGTTAAGGTGCGGGTCCTCTTTGACGCGGGAAGTCATCGTTCCTTTGTTACTTCCAAAGCAGCTGGTCTCGCGAATCCCAGGGGTATAAGAAGGGAATTGTTAGGAATTAATACGTTCGGTCAAAATGCGTAAAAGCCGAGCACAGGGAAGTGGTTGAATTAAAGCTTGAACCTCTTAACGGAAATAAGGTTATCACACTGGAAGCATTTGTAGTGCCGGAAATATGTAGCATAGGAAATAGCCATGTAGAGATAGCGCGGAGGGAGTATAAACATCTGGAAGGTATATGGTTTTCAGATGTTTCTAAGTCAGAAGATGAGTTAGAAGTAGATGTTCTGATAGGGGCAGACTACCTTTGGAGCTTTCAGACAGGGACAACCAAGAGAGGTAAATCAGGAGAACCTGTTGCTATAGAAACAGAATTAGGGTGGGTTTTATCAGGACCGCTGAGAGTACAAGACATTGAGAGAGCGGAGCCAGTCCAAGTGAATTTTGTAGCACAGAGATTGAGTAGTGAAGACAGTTTGGAGAGTAATGTGCAAAAATTATGGAGTTTTGAAGGGTTAGGCATTAGTGAGGAAGATAAGGTACATGAAGAGTTTTTAGATGAAATATCATTTACAGGAAGTAGATATTCAGTCAAACTGCCCTGGAAGGAGAGCCATAAGAAGTTGCCTGACAACTATGCAAATAGCTTAAGTAGAATGAAGGGTCAGCTGCGACGACTGAGGAAAGAGCCAGCATTGTTAGCAGAGTATGATTCTATCATCAGAGACCAGGTAGAGCGAGGGATAGTGGAGCCAGTATCTGCATTAGAGAAGGTTGAAAGGGTTCATTATTTACCACACCAGGCAGTAATTCGCAGGGAGGCAGTGACCACTAAACTCCGGATCGTCTATGACGCATCATCCAAGGAAGGTAAGTCTGGGACATCGCTTAACGACTGCCTACATGTTGGGCCTTCTCTCAATCCATTATTATACAGCATATTAATACGGTTCAGAGAAAATAGGATTGCTTTAGTTGGTGACATAGAAAAGGCATTTTTGAATGTTGAAGTAGATAAGGCGGATAGAGATTGTTTGAGATTTTTGTGGGTCAATGATATAGAAAGTGATAAGTTGGAGATAGTTGTTTATAGGTTTTGTAGAGTAGTTTTTGGAGTGAATGCATCACCATTTCTATTGAATGCAACCTTAAGGCATCATTTAACAAAGTATAACGAAATCGATGCTGCATTTGTAAGAAAGTTGCAGGAAAGTTTTTACGTTGACGACCTGGTCAGTGGTGAGAGTACGGTAGAGAAGACCTTTGAACTTTATGATAAGGCTAAGACAAGAATGGCACAAGGGGGTTTTAGATTAAGGAAGTGGTTGACCAACAGTGAGGTGTTAAGGAGTAAACTAGAGATTCACGAAAAGATCAGGGTTCGTCAGAACAAAGCATCAATGATCAGGAAACATATGCTAGGTTATCTTTAGGAGCAGTAGGGGGTGAGTCAAAGGGCCATAAGGTTTTAGGGCAGGTGTGGGATAACCACAAGGACGAACTGAAATTTGAAATTTCCAAGGTGGGAGAAAAGGCAGAGACGTTATCGCCAACAAAGCGGAACCTCCTGAGCATTTTAGCCAGTTTGTTCGATCCTCTAGGGATAATAAGTCCATTGATAGTTAGTGCCAAGATCTTATTCCAGGAGGTTTGTAATAGTAAGACGGGTTGGGACGACAGCTTTAAGGAAGAGCCTTTAAGAAAGTGGGAAATCTGGTATAGGGATTTGATTGAGACCAAGGAAATCACTATTCCTCGATGCATATACCAACATCCAGCGGAAGAGGTTTTAGGGTGCACATTACATGGGTTTGGCGACGCTAGTAAGAAAGCATATTGTGCGGTAGTATATGTTGTTTATTATACAAATGTAGGAAGTTATGTCCGCATGTTAACATCAAAGGTAAGAGTAGCACCTCTTAAAACAACTAGCATTCCAAGGTTAGAGTTAATGTCTGCGAGGCTCTTAGCGCAGTTACTAAAGTCAGTGAAAGATTCATTAGAAAACCAGGTTAGTATAGATAATACGAAGTTGTGGCTTGATAGCATGACAGCACTCTACTGGATAATGAACAACGGTGAGTGGAAACAATTCGTCCGCCACAGAGTAAATGAAATCCTGAAATTAACAAACAAGGAGGATTGGGGACATTGTCCTGGGGTGGAAAATCCCGCGGATATAGGGGTGTAGTTGCTTCACAATTGAAGGATAACAAGCTATGGTGGGTGGGGCCTGATTGGCTTATTAGGTCTAAGGAGGAGTGGCCGATATTTGAGGCTGCTGCCAAAACAAGTACGGTCTTAGAAGAAGAACGAAAGTCTTCCGTAATGGTCGTAGCTAGTAGTAAAGAGTTAGCTAGTATAAGCAAAGTGATAAATCTGGAGGATTATGGGACAGCGGAACGACTTTTCAGAGTAACAGCATGGGTACTTAGGTTTGGGTTCAATGCACGAGCAAAGTCTAAGGGCATGGAAAAGCGCTGTGGAGAGTTGACAGTAGAGGAGCTTGACGAGGCGGAAAATAGATGGATTAAACAGGCTCAGGCAGAGTTAAAGGAGGCTAAAAAGTACGCCCAGATTAGTAACAGTCTAGGCTTGATGGAAGAAGGAGGTATCATAAGATGTAAGGGTAGACTGCGTAACTCTGAGCTAGAGTACAACACGAAACACCCAATCATTATTCCCAAGGATAATAGATTAACTGAGCTGATTGTCAGAAAATGTCACAGTGAAGTGCACCATTGTGGGGTTAGGGCAACCTTGGGCAGGCTAAGGACGAAATATTGGGTCGTGAAGGGAAGGCAAATGGTAAAGCGAGTTATAGGTAAATGCGTCACCTGTAAGAAATTAGAAGGAAGGGCATATGGGGGGAGACAGATGGCAGATTTACCAGGCTTTCGAGTGAAGGAAGCTGCTCCTTTTTCTAATGTGGGAGTAGATTTTGCAGGTCCATTGTTTGTTAGGTGTTGCACCAAGGCATCCAAGAAGGCGTATATCGCATTATTTTCCTGTTGTGTGACTCGAGCAATACATTTAGAGCTAGTGCGTGATTTGTCTGCGGAGACATTTCTGTGTTGCATGAGAAGATTTGCAGCGAGGAATGCCGAGCCTAATAGTGTCAGACAACGCCAAGACGTTTAAGGCAGCAGAGAGAGCAGTAAAGAAGTTGTTTAATCAACCTAAAGTAAAAGCAGAATTATTAACGAAGCGAGTAACTTGGAGGTTTAACTTAGAAAGATCGCCTTGGTGGGGAGGGTTTTTCGAGCGAATGGTTAGGAGTGTTAAACGATGCCTCAGGAAGGTTTTAGGCAATGCCAAATTAACAGTAGATGAACTTAACACAGTATTAGTAGAGATAGAAGGCACATTAAATTCCAGACCATTGACAGAAGAATATGAAGAATTCGAAGGCGATGTATTAACGCCATCACACTTAATTTACGGAAGAGCAATTAATTTCATACCACGGAGGGAGGTAGCTAGAGAGGAAAGTAGTTGTGGAGAAAGATTCAAATATATTACATTGAAATTACAACATTTCTGGACCAGATGGCAAAGTGAGTATCTCATAGGGTTACGAGAGTTTCATAAAAGTGGTAATCGAAAGGCAAGAAGTTTGAAGGAGGGCGAAGTAGTTGTAGTTTATGGAGAAGGAGAGAAGCGAGGCAAGTGGAAACTAGGGAAGGTAGAACAGCTAATTTTAGGAAATGACAGCGAGGTTAGGGGAGCTAAGTTAAGAATAGCAGGAAAGGGTAAACCAGTTTACCTGAAAAGACCGGTGCAGAAACTTTACCCGTTGGAAATTCAAGCTCGACCGGGTGGGAACGGGACGGAAGGGAATTCCCCTTCAGGTGAGGCAGAGGGTTCCTTGCATGATCTGCATGAGCGTCCGAGACGAGCTGCTGCTGAGATTTCAAAAGCGAAGACAAGGGCGATGCTTGATTCATAGACGTGTATGAATCAAGGTGGGTGGGATGTTGTAGGTCCCCGCGCAGCGCCGCCAGTTCCGCGTGTAGCAGTTACGTGAGCACTTTATGTAAATATAGTTTAGTTGTTTGTAAATACGTCACAAGGACACATTGTTGATTCGGCACAAAGACACGTTGTAATGTAATATAGCACTATTAATTAACGCTTGCATTGAATTTTGATACCATCATTGAGTCAGATCGTAGAGGAAGCATGAACTCACGCTGTAAATAGAATCTTTAAATAAACGATAGAATACAGTCCCCTGAGTGGTTTTTTATGTGGACCAGTGTGCGCGGGATCGATTGGGGATTCTGCAAAATCTGCTTTATAAAGAGAGAATCTCTCTTTTAAACTGGTGAAGAGAGGATAATGCTCGCAGATTTTGAGGTAACTCATTCCACAACACTGCCTCTCTACAGGGTGTCCCAAAAAAAACGAAAACTATTGAAATCACCCATAACAATGCCATTGTTAGAGTTTGAATGCCTAAGCACTCTGTTGGGCCCACAAGTGTATAAATCGGGGTTGCCATAAGCATTTTTATGCATGCATCATGATGCGGTCAAATTTGCTTGTTCGCAAAAATGATATTTATTAACAATATTTACAATTTACAAATATGGATAACATTATTTAAATGTGCATCTCAAGGACCATGTCCTTCGACATGTCCCTTTTCTCTAGCAGCAAAAAGCATTTAGCATTTTATAAGCTGCATTAAATCCCCACGGGCTGAAATTCGTGAACACGGCATTCAAATTTTAACAATGAGTGATTTCAATAGTTTTCGTTTTTTTTGGGACACCCTGTATAACTAAAACTTCGTTTAGCATAATCTGTTCGCAGTTTTGGCATAAATAAAGCGTTTTGATAATTTCTTAAGTTGTATCCAGTACTGCAGACTTCAAATAAATCAAGAAGATAATCCGGTGTTAAGTCATTAAGAGTTTTGAACATCATTACATATTTATGCTTTTTCAGGCGTATCAAACCGAGATTTGGTAATTACCCTCGCTGCTCTATTTTGCAGTTTTTGCAACTTATCTTTTAACAAGGTATTCATACCATCCCAAACTGGGCTACATTAATCAAAATACGGTTGAATTAAAGCTCCGTAAATTTTGAGGGCAGTGCTTGAATCTATGAACTAGCGTATACTTTTAAGGGCTCCAATAGCCGAAGCAATCTTTTTAGAAATGCTTCCCACATGTCGCGCCCATACGAGATCTCGTCAATTTGTATATATAAGTTATAATATAACTATAAGCCTAATGATTTCGCATCTTTAACACTCTTTATCGTCTTTCCGTTAATTTCAATGTTTATTTGCATGTTCATCATTGTGTATCTTTAATCTTCGACGTGATCCGATTATCATGAATTCCGTTTTAGCAAATTTAGACTCAGTCTATATATGAGCTATTAGGCATTTATGAAGATTTTTCTAGTCAGAGTTAATTATTGATTTATGCTCAGGTACAGATGTTACTGCAATACTTATGTTAGTATCATCAGCAAACTGAGAGGCTCTTTTAAGACAATTTGGCTAGTCATTAATGTAAATTAAAAACAATAGTGCCCCCAAGTTGCTACCTTGAGGTACAGCACAAGTTATTTTAACAGCCTCAAATACGGTTCGCCATGCATTTACGCAACATCTTTGGCTGCGGTTGCTTAAATATGATTCGACTGTCCTAAGAATCTGGGATTCCCTTTGTATGAGGTCATTGTTGCGCAAAATCCTTTGTCTATCGGAAAAAATACAAAGCTAGTATTCTAGATCTTAAGGCTAGTTTCCACTCAGGGAAATTCTCCTTTGGATTGGACAGGAGAGGAAATTTTCCTTTGTATAAACGCCGTCTGAGAACTCACCGACAAAGGAAATTTTCCTGTCCGTTCTGATCCAAAGAAGATTTTTCCTGAGTGGAAACTAGCCTTAAGAGCTCTCTTTTGAACATCAGTAACTCATTCAGTCGTTCACATCTATCAAAAGAAGAAAATCGCATATGAAATCGCACCAAAATTTTCAAGTGTAAACTGGCCTTTACACGGAGATTTCAGTAGCAGCAATATTATTAAAATAGAACCAGAATCTGTATGTAATAAATATATTCGTACTCCAATTAAACCTACTGAACTTAATCGAACAGCATCAACAGCATACAATCTTTTGAAGTCGTCAATCATAGTCTACCAAATGCTCCTCCTTTGATATTTTATACAATAAAAGAAATGGAACGATCCCTTTATGCTTTATCAATAGCATTAGGCCCGAATTGAAAATCGAGCAGATATAGTTCTTTGAATGAAATAGTGTGCAATGATGACGCACGTTCATCGTTACGTAGCTACTGCATTAGTTTCAAGCAATAACAGAAAGTCTTACCTGAAATTTTCTGCAATACTTCGCAGCGTTCTTTGCTCAATTTGATAAAAGTGTCGATTATCTCAGCCTTTAGTACATCTCCTTCGTTGGTCTAAAAAGTTTATTTCAATCCGTACAAGAGAAGCTAGGATGTTTATAGGGATGTTTCTTTCCTTATGTATATATATACAGTCGTTATGATTAAGGTTGTCACCTGGAAATATAGTATATAAATACGTAAATATCGATCACGTGATTGTACTCATATATGTTAAATTTATGGGAAATCGTTTGATCTCTGCCTTGAAAATTTCTAAAAATGCCAGTTAGGCGAACAATATTGATATTAATAAAGAACAAGAGAAAAGTAAACGAAATAACCCATGTTTATTTGTCACGTGATTGATATTTATATATTTGTATGTCAATTTATATAGATAGATATATTTATTTATTCATTTGGATAATTCTTAGAAATTTGGCATCGCTACTCTGAGTTTCATGCCACAGAGTGGCAATCATCAGGCGACTAAATTAGAAATTTGTTTCTATGTCTGCATTTATCAGATAAAAGTTTGCTTCTTGAATTGTAATCTTTGTTCTCACGAAAAATTCATTATAATCTACCCTTGTTCTCGATTCTTCTGAGAAATGCCGGGCTTGCCGTTTCCCGGCAACGCGAATTAATCTTTAAAGGTCTCTTTCTATATAAGGTCATTTAATGCCATAAAAACATTGTTGTAAAACTCGCGGCAGCAGCAATATCTGCTGTTCGCTTTATATAGTTTACTACAGTCTACACGTAAACAAATGTTTGCTTGTATGTCTGCAAAGATGATTTCTTCAGTATGAAACAATTAGCATATTTTACTGAACATTATATATAACCATGCATGCATGCAGGATGATACAGCTGTTCACTCGTAAACAAAAAATGTTGATACAGCAGAAGCTTAAACTTTCAGACTCATTAACCTGACCCAGTATATATATTAAATAAGTATATTAAAGTATATTAAATAAGATTAAATAAGTCAGTAAAAGCAAAATATAAGATTAAATAAGTCAGTAAAAGCAAATACATATTAATCTGCTACAGACTACAGTAGCTAGCGTATATATCAAACTATTGTAATTAATAGATGACAAGGCTGTCGTTTTCATGTGCATGTACTATATCGCAATAAGCTGATAAACTGTCATATGAAGATACCTAACGCACTCATGCAGCTTAATTTTTGGCTGAAACCTATCTTTGGTCGAAATTTAGTAACAATACTTACAATTACGGGGTATTGGTTGGCTTCCTGAGTTGCTTCGATAGCGGAAATTTTACTCGAAACGTTAACTGTTATAAGTTTTGGCGATCTCGCACTCGCAGTGCCAGACATCCCTTGATTTATGACAGTATATAATACGTTCGTATTTAGATTTCAATGCAGAAAAGCATTTAGCAGGTTAAAATGACCCCATCAGTCAGGGTATAAAACCATTTTTTAAAATATATTTTTCAATGACACGTATATAACGGATGTGTTAAATTTCCTGGTATTGTAAGGATTGGAAATCCTTTCAGTGTTTCCACGGAAACGTATATATAAACACGACGCATAACATCCTGTCGGTATCTTGGAAATACAACGTATATTGCGGCCATGATCACAGCATGTGCATGAATTTCGATGAATTATTACATATGACATATTGACATGACATGATATGACATATTGACATATATGACATGAATTATTACATATGACATATGAAAACCAGCCCAAACCGTTCGCGCCATTATATGCAGCGTAAATTCTGGACGCTGCTTGGCCAAAAGCCGTGTTCAGTGATATAACCCCCGAAAGGTAAACACCTTAAAGTGTAAACACCTTACAGTTGTGTATTTCTGAGTTCACTAGGATTTAACTATGCAAAATTTACGTATAGTTAAGAGTTTTATACAACCGACCCCTAGGCCTGAGTGTAATATTGTAGTTTTACATGCGTTGATACGATTTTTCAGCCAACCGCTAATTATATAGGAAGCTTCGTATACGAATACTGAAATGAGCTATACCGTCCTGCAATCACAGCTTCCAATAATAGTTTAAACAAATTGCTTTATTTATTTTCTATTTTGGTTTGTTCAGTTTTGAAATTTCGTAAAGTTGCTCAAAATAATAAATACATGCAGTAGGTTCCATATATTATAGAGAATATCAAAATACGAAAAGATATACACTGAAAACAGACGTCAGCAAACGTTTATGGCAAAGGACACATTCATCTAGTCCATTCTATCTATATACGATAACGCCAATTTCGAATATTTATGCATGAACAATGAACATACACTGGAATTTCCCCCCTAATTTAACTATATGGAAATATGGTATACCCATAATACTGGGTAAACTTCCATATTATAAACTTTCCACGTCTCTTGCTGTCAGGCGATAATCGTTTTCGCTATTAAAACATGCATTGATGGCCACGAATTATATATCGCTAACGATGATTTTGTGAAGAATATAGATAAACGGTGGAGTCGTTTTAAATACGATATTAACGTTTTAGCCTAAATTTATATTCAACAGATAATCACAGGAAGCATGCACCCGTCCAAAATTCACTTTCAAGAAGACTATAAGTGATCTCGTGGTGTAGTGCATGGTGAACATGATGGTCTTTTGTGAAATCTTTTTCCACGCTGGTCCAACTTAGCTAAGTTTCTCCCACTCGTGCGGGCTCATGTTGTCAATGGACAACTTACACAAAATTGAGAGGAGAGCGTAAAACGAAAAGCTTTTAATTTTTTATGCGAAGACCGCTGAAAAACTGAGCCCTCTTTACCGGGAGAAAATTTGCCGAATATGACCAACGTGTTCATTATGACCTTCGAGAAAAGAGTAAAGAATATTAAATAACCATAGGCCGAAGATCTTGTTGAGACGAAGATCTGTTGACTGTTGGTATATAAATATATATATATATATTATTATATATATATATATTATAATAATATTATTATATATATATATAATAATATAATTTAATATATATATAATATATATAATATTATATATTTATTATATATATATAATATATATATATATATAATAATATATAATATAATATATATAATATATATATATATATAATATAATATATATAATATATATATATATATATATATATATATATATATATTATTATATATATATTATTATTATATATATATATATAATAATAATATTATTATATATATATATAATAATATAATATTAATATTATATAATATATATATAATATTATTATATATATTATTATATATATATATATTATTATATATATTATTATTATTAATATATATATATATATATATATATATATATATATATACCGTAAATGATCGATTAAGCGCCGCGGCGCTTATTGCAAATATCGATTTTAAGATGCGGCGCTTATTTGACAGCGGCGCTTATTCGACAGCGGCGCTTATTTTAAAGTGAGCAAATAGATTATTTTCTGAAGGCCGATGAATCGAACAAACGTTTGGTAGAGGTTACAGGAAAAAGAAAGCGCGAAGTTGGGCTGGTGATTCCCGCTAAGTTCACAGCATATACGGCGAATCGACGACATGCCCAAGTGTAAGACACGGAGTTAATTAGGAAAAAGGAAAATTTTAAAGTATCAGAACTGTCATATGAGCCCGTTTGTAAGAGATATTCGACAAGAAAACTTTAGTTTCAATACTGGCCGTCGTACTCAATAGTTTAAATGTTAGGATTAACGAGTTTAAATAAAGAATCGTTTATTTCAACATTTTTTAGCGTTTATTTATATCTTCCTAAATAGGCGCCGCGGCGCTTATTCAACAGCGGCGCTTATTAAATTTTTTTTATTGAGGTGCGGCGCTTATTCGACAGCGGCGCTTATTCGAGTAGCGGCGCTTAATCGATCATTTACGGTATATAGTGCTGAAAATAATGGTCTAATGTGTTGGAAGAGGCAGACATTCTCGCGGTGACGTGATGAACATGATGGTCTAATGTGTCGGATGTCGATGTGCAATAATTTTGTAATTTGTCTCTATACTTGCATCAGGAAATGTATCATTTTAGCCCTTAGCAACGAGGCGTTGCTAACCAATCAACGCACCGTTTCAAACACGTGTGCCAATGGAACAACGCGTTTGAAATGCCAGCCGCCAGCTCAACTGCAAAGGGCTGTAAGTTGGTCAATTGAGACCTCGCAATGAATGAAATATATGCTAGTATACCCGGCAATCCACGTGCATATATAACACGCGTTTTGTGCTCAACGAATCCTCATTTGTCTTAAAGATTGTACTGATTCTTTCAACTAGCATGAATTTATAGCTTTTTGATCAATTTGATGGTTCTTTGCTAGTTTTTATTCGCAATATTTAAGCTCCTAAAACACATTTTTAAGGAATTTTGACTTCTGAGGTAATGTGACTAATTTAAAGGACCCTTGCGGAAGTATATAGCTATATTTCAAAGACCAAGACTGATCTGTTACAGTAAACGCACTATAGACGATTTAATGAACCGGATTTGTTTTAGTTCGCACCAGTGACAGAAAGGCTTATTTTGCTGGGTTATACCGGGGCAAGAAGCCCTATAGTGGGGTGAATGCAATATTTTCACTATTTGTGCAACCGCGTATAGTTATAATGATTTGCATTTGATATATAGGAATAATCAAAATTACTGATATAATGTCGAAAAATATTGTCAAAAGAACTTTGAAACGTGAACTATAAACAGGCACTGTTCACCAGTTATCAGTCATGTTCTGAATTTTCTAGAACAAACCAAAATTATCATCATTCCACGCATCTATCTCTTTGACAAACGCCAGACTCGCTTCTTTGACGTCAAAACTCCTTTCAACAATTACTATATACTTAAGAATTATCAACAAAATCCCAAATTTATAAAACTAATCTGATTACCACAAAAATTAAACCAAAACGAATTCTTAAGAAGCTAATGCATTTCTCTAACTTACATGCCAACTAAATTCAACTCATTTCATTTCACTCAGACATCCATGTTGAAATCTGTACATTATTCCATATCGATTTAAAACCCGTCGTGCATAGTGAAGACTTAACAGTTAACCCATGTTAAACAATGTATTCAATTGTAAACAGTTAAAGTGTTAAACAATGTATTCATTGTCCAGAAACCGTTGGCAGATTTCAATGTGTCTATAATATTATGAGACATAATTTGATATATGGATGATTTGATGTTCAGATCTACAATGTCATCATAAAGGGAAAAACAAATCTTTCGCAATGAGAGATTTTTTCTCTAATATATATACATGAATCTAATATATATACATGAAAGAGCTAGAGAGAGATACATGAAGAGAAAATATATGTACATATCAACTGCTGACCATAAATACTTCTATTGCAACCGATTGAGTAACATGACATTTCAGTTTGTTTATGATGGTCTGCACTGAAACGCTAATAACGTTCCGTAGCTCCTTTATAAATAATTGTCCGATTTCAAATCAAGTAGAACAGGAGTTTTTTGTTTTTGCCTCTTTTTTAGAAACGTTGGATTACCATCGCTAACCCACAATACACTGCGTTTAACATGACTAATTCCAGATGCGGCTGGTCGTCCGTATTTTCTTTTTCCTTATCAAATTACTCATTTCCTCTTTTCATATTTCAGAAGTCTACCCCAAAGTGAAATGCGTTCTTTGATTTTTTATCGTACTTCAGCAGTGCAACGTACACGACCAGGAGGTAAATGCCATGCAGACGTATAAACAGTTAAATCAAAGTCTGATATGATCTGACTGAAATATTACCATTATTTGACAAGCAAAGATTCGATGAATTATTTGTTAGGCTTCTACAGAAATATGTTCAAGGGCTGCTTTCCACTGTCGCGTTTTCATACGCACGTACACGCACGTGAAAGTCTAAAGCCTTATATATGTCATATTTGAAAAAGCCAGTTGAATAAATCGAAAGAATTTAGTTTTCCGCATATTTTAGTATGCATTTGTTGACCCATTTGTGAAATAATAACAACTTGGAAGCATTTAAAATTTTCCACGCGTAAAAAAACGCGACAGTGGAAAGCAGCCTAACTCCTTGTCTACGTGATAGGTGATACGGTAATCTATAATCCGAAGATTACTATCTTGAAGCCCAAAACGTAAGGTTTTAATTTTTGCAAATTGCTGGCATTGCTTTTATACTGCTTACATTGCTTATATATGCAACAAATTGTATATCCCCTTACATGATTGTGGATATTCTAAGACCTCTCGTCCTTTCCAATCTCTAAAACTGTAGACTGCATGTCCGGAATTCCGTGGCCCGCGTTTTTTATCAAGGAACTATAGGGGTTAAAAATTGTCCGGAAATGGATCAATGTTGCAAATTGTTTCTCGAACTAACAACCGGAAGTTGGCTTCACTACAAAGTTACCAAACCGACAGTGCTCAACATGACAACTTGGCCGCTAAAAGACATGTTCATTAGAACTTCTTTATAGTTAAAAACTCGCTCAATGATTGAATAATCGTATTTACAGGAGAGATTGTGCGGACCAAGTTGGCAATATGAGCGAATCCACAACTATTATGCTGCCAGATGGCAGCGAGCTAGATTTATCCGATCTAACTGAAGACGAACTACTTGAATTATACCAAAATTACGAAGATCACTTGGCCAACACGGCGACGAGTGTAGGCACCCTTGTCGGCGGTGGTTTTGCCTCGACTTTAGACTCATGCTTTGGTCCAACGACATGGCAAACGTCCCAAGTGGCTGGGAAATTATTTACCTTTTGTTTGATACTTCGTGTTATTACGCTAGTTAACATACCGACAAGATGGAAACATTTTGCATCGTGCCTAGCTGGAATTGCTACATTCGTAATATTTTTTTCCGAACATTTTCATATGTTGTATCATTTATTTATATTGTGTGGAGGGGGATATATTCTCATGTCGATCGCGGTAAAATACAAAGGTGGCTTTGTGAGTTTATACTGTGTTGCAGTCTTGTTGATATGGTAAGTGAACTAATTACACGACAATATGTCACCACAGTCAACCTGGTGGTAGGTTAAAGCTGACCCATTAGCTTAATAAAAGGGCAAATTTTCATGTTTGCATCAAAGCTTGTTCCAGCCTGTAAACCCAGAGCGAACTGAGAAAATGTTTAAAATCTTGAAATCCTATACTCTATCATCCAACTGAACATGGACAAAAGTAGTTGGGGAAAAATGTCACAGCAGTAATTTTTTGTAGAAGACCCATAAAAAATGTTACTGTTGGTATTTTAAGATCTTTTCCTTATGTTGCCCTACACCAGTTTTCATTAATGGGTCAGTGAAAAACATATGCTGTCTTTCGGCACTACATTTATATACAGCAATAACACTTATTAGTATACACCCGACTATTGTCTATTACAAATCCTACATTCTGATTGGCTACTCAACCATTGCCTATTTGTGATGGTGAACATTTGGGAAAAATTCGCTCGCGCGACTGTATAAAATTGAATTAAATTATTTTTCTGTGTATAATTGATTATTTTCTCAAAATTAATATATCTAGGTACAGGGTGTATACTAAAACAATTAGACAACTCGCCTTCGTTGTCTATGAGCGAATACTCAACTCAGGCTTCGCCTTTGTTGACTATATATTCGCTCATAGACAACTCGGACTCATTGTCTAATTGTTAATTAGAATCAACTAACCAACTTGATGGTTCATATTAAAATATGTGAGAGCAAGCTGATGACTATCTTATAATAACTATTTTAAGGCAAAATATCTGATTTGCTGGTATTTGGTATTGTGTTATTGCAAATTCATGGTTGCTCCCTAAATATAAATCTCTTTAGCATCCTCAATTATGGTAAACAAACAGTTCTAGATTTTACTAAATCTAAATCATTGGTTATCCACAACTAATTACATTGCTCTATTCTTAAAAAGATTTGGATCTTTAGGTATTTTGATCCCCTAACAACAAAGATACTGTAAACTAATATGTGTTTCTTGTTGCCCTTAAGTGAAGTTTTTGTTGCTGCTTCTGAAGATTGGATTACTGTAAAAGGTACGTTTTCATGACATGCCAATTAATATTTGTACATTTTGGGGCATTTTCCACAAGAAAATATTCAACAGTTATAAAAAGTTGAAAAAATTCTAGGATTGTAATAGTTTTGGGCTAATTAATTCACACCTAATTCAGGAATAGTGCGGTGCGAACCTGTGCGCAGAAAATCTCCTTATTCTAGCTGTGATGGATGTTTTCAACATTTCCTAGACTGTGTCTGTGTTCTCTTCCTTACAAAAAACTTCGGTGTTTTCTTCAGAAATATGCAACCATGCCACTGGTATGCGCTAAATTTTGGCAGGTAGTTTTGACATTTGTGTTGACATTTGGCGATAACAGTTTCACAGGATTCTTCGCAGAAGAGAACAGATGTCAAATCCTACACAATGGGTGGTTTGCCAGTTTGCCTGTTTGGTTTAATAATATCAGTCTGAATGCAATAAGAATGAACTGGAGTTCGCAAAACTGCGAAAAACGGGCGCTCGCTCGTGCATTCCTCTGCCTGGACTCAGTGATCGTCAAATAGGCAGGCTTCTGCAAAGACCAAAGTTGATTTGTCAGCATGGCCATTGCTAACATCTTGGATTCAAATCAAAATATTTTGACCCAAAAAACGCGACACGTTCTAAGCGAGATGGTGCGATATTTCGGTTTGGTAATCTCCATAGCGCAATTTCACCTAGAAAATTTCGCCCATGATCGAAACAGTTATGAAAGATTACAAAACCAATTGTTTCAATCGCGATCAAAATAATGATCCTTAGATTGAAAACAGACCTTCACCTCGTCTGTTATGTTACGATAACTCCTGAAAAGCTTATAATTTAACTCCAGTCCGAGGTAATTTGTGTACCAATTCATTTTGTGATTCAATTTCAATTTATGGCTAATCTCTAAAACAATACTCCACAGTCCAGGTCTATAATAAGCCTTTAATATTATAATCGATAATATGATTATACTACTCCGATTTGTTGTTATCCCTGAATGACGTCGACCAAGTCCTTTCCTCAAATTTCAACGACCAATTATAATTTAGCAAATACGAAAACGCCAATCAGAGAATGCGGCGCCTTTCCCGACCTTGCCTCGAAACTGTCAATGGCTATCCAATGTTATCCCCGAATTATCAGAATGTAGAGAGAACGCTCAATAGAACAGATTCAATTTCTTGGCATTCTTGAACGACGACGTCCACCAGGTCCTTTCCTGAATTTTCAGCTTTCCTTTATACTGTAAAAACGGCCAGACCGGTCCTGTGGTATTTTAGAGTATTTTAAGAAATCTGCATTTAAGTTTATCGTTATTAACATCTGGTTAGCACGGAAAATGCAGTTTCACCGCTATATTTTTAACGAAATACTCTATTTCAATACCGCAAAATATGACCAGTCTGACCATTTTGGCCGATTATTGGAAAGCGTCCCAAGGCTCAAGAGTATTATTTTCCAAACGTTAAACTGAAACAAATCATTATCAAGAAATGCGTGTCAATAAGATCTTTCTACATCGTGTACACATCTCCGAGTGCATGTGCAAGATTCCCTTAACAACAACACTTTATGACAGAAAGTTGCGTGTACTGCGAAAATAATGTTTTAAATTTAATGCACATTTGAAACTCGCCCATGAAAAAATTAAGAGTTGATGGCTTAATATTATTGAAATTTTGCATGGTGATTTAATAATTAAATCATCAATTTGTAGAAAACACCACCTGTATTTGATATACGCAAAGCTTTCGGTCTGTTAACCCGGGCCTTAATTCACACAAGGAAGTTATCTCATCTTGAAATTGACCAAATTCCATATTTTCTCTGGAAATTAAAAATATTGCACGATCATATCCATCAAAAGAAATTATCGTTTGTTCTTATTTGAAAGGCACATTCATGATTTTGAGCATGAAGATAATCTCTGTTGCATTTGACGTGGAGGAACGTGTAACTGAACTTCCAGACCTTGTAGAATATTGTGGCTATGTTCTGTGCCCATCATCAATTATTTTTGGACCTTTTATGATGTTCAAAGACTATTGTCAAATCTTACAGCGTCGTCCAATAGTAAGTGTGTGTTAATTATACGACTTGTATACTGCGCAGTCAGTCTACAGTTGCTATAAAATGAAATATATATCGAGCTTGGTCTGTAAATACATTGATTATTTATTTTATGCTACATAAGATAATTAATAACAACTACATTTCGTTTCCACGTTTCCATCTATGATCTATTAAAAGACAAATATCGCAACAAAAATCTCCGTTTTGATACATTTTTGGAAGCACTTGATTGCCGAAGTGGCGCCAGCTTGTCTAGTTTTTGACTTCTGTTTAAATTTTGGAATGCATCATATTATGCTGATATTTTAATAAACTGGCATTTAAGTATGGCGTTTATTTCACTGTTGTGAATTTACGGCAATCAGCTGTTAGTGTGAATTCGGCCTGTTGCCTAATTTTTCAACTATCCATACAAACAATATGAATTATATGATTTCCTTTTCTAGACTTTGACGTGGTTTTTGTCATTGATAAGATCCATTTCGTTAGGATACATCTTTCTCATTCTGTCGACTTGCATATGTCCGTGGATTTTTCCTGAGGAGAGTAACAAGTATGATTCCACGTTTCCTTTCCTTTCCAAGATCATCCACAAAATATTGCTACTTGTATTGGCATTTCAACTGTGGTATTTCTATTGCTATTAAATTTATCCCATTTGTTGGATGATAGATGGTTGATCGCATACCAGACGGCGTTATCGTTTCGATGTAGTAATTATTTTGTTGGCTTTCTCTCTGAATCTTCCTGTATGCTGTGTGGCATTGGCACGGTTGTGAAGGATGACAAAGATGAAAAAATTGAATGGTATAATTGACTATAGGTTTATTTATATTATTTAGAAAATAGAAAACATTTTCCGTGTTTCTATACAGTATTAGTATACACCCGACTATTGACTATTACAAATCCTACATTCTGATTGGCTACTCAACCATTGTCTATTCGTGATGGTGAACGTTTGGGAAAAATTCGCTCGCGCGACCGTATAAAAATGAATTAATTAAATGATTTTTCGGTGTAATTGCGGTGTATCGATTATTTTCGCGAAATTAATATATCTAGGTACAGGCTGTTTACTAAAACAATCAGTAGACAACTCGCAATTTTAGGTGCGATTTTATGTGCCATTTTCCTCTTTTGGTAGTTGTGAACTGGAAAGATAACTCGGCCGTCATCTTTGAAGCCAATTTGAAGCCAAGATGGGTACCAGTGCCAGTCCCTCAGCGCGATCGTCGACCGTGAAGACGGCAAAAACAATAGAAAAGAACTGGCAATGAACGACTTGCGCTTTAGACTAATTTTTGATCGAAGTAACTAGAAGAAAATAATTATCACAGCTAGGAAGATCTTACTTAAATTAGTGCAAATGCCAAGTTTGGCTGCGAAATTTTGTAAAATACGGAAAATATAGTTAGTTACACACTTCCGGCCGTAATACAAAAGTATACAAAATTCGTGAACTTCGCATGTGTATATTTTCCGTAATTTACAACAACTCGCAGCCAAACTTCGCAACTTATTTTAGTAAGCTCTTCAGTTCAGAAAATGTCCTTTTTATCGCCGAGGTAAAAAATCAGTCTAAAGCGTAAGTCGTCAATTCGGCTTCAAATTGGCTAAAAAATGGCGGCCAAATAACCCTCAGTTATCGTTCCAGGGTTTATAGATTTCACTTATAAGAGCTTTTTTTTGAACACCCGTAACTTATTCACTCGTTCACATCTATCAAAAGAAGAAATTCGAAACATAAGTAAATACCCCTAATTTAACTAGTGCAGCTTATTTCCTGACTTTAAGAAACGCGAAGATTTCCTGACTTTGAGAAGCGACGTACTATTGGCAACTGAAACTGAAACTAAAGCGCCATGGATTTACCATTCATCTGTGATGATGACATTATTCCTATTATTTTTTGTAGGAAAGTGCCAGTTTCTCGTCCACAGCACGTGGAGTTTCCCAGATCATTTGTAGAAATAGCTATACATTGGAGTGTTCCCAATCATATCTTTTTAAAGAACTGTATGCAATAAGTACTTATCATTTGTATAATTATAGCAATTCCATCTGACTTGAAAAATGTTAATCCCAAATTATAATCTTGCTTGTTTACAAATTTTTATAGATGTTTTTAAGAGAGCACGAGGATTAGGTCCGTTTATATCAATGTTCATTACCTTCGCTGCCAGTTCTATTTTACATGTAAGTTTCAAGGCAAATGTAGCTATACTTAATTTAATTGGTGTACAGGGTTTTTTGGTTATTTTTTGAGGGAAAAAGGTAAATTGGTGTGAATTAAAATGTATATGTTATACTATATAACTGTGGTGTTTCAGTATATATTGTATTTAGTCTTCAGAACCACACTACTCACGAGAACATATATACTAAGGCAATGTGTTTTTTTGTTAAAGGGTTTAAGTTTTCAAATCGCGGCAGTTCTTTTATCAATAGCGACTTATGCATACGTTGAACACGGTACGTGAAACATTTGAACATCGTCCGAACTGTTTCTATGAACTCATAAAACGTTTTTTCGTCTTTGTATATAGCATTCAGAAAAAAGCTTTCTCGTAAACTTAATATGTGTATTGAAGCAAGAAAATGTAAACCTAATTGCACCCACCAGTTAAAGGAGGTAATGAATACATTGATATGGTAAAATCAATTTACAAATATTACATAATTTTTTTATTTATAGCTACATATAATTTTTGCCCACATTTAGATCGCTTTGCATGGATTGACTTTTTTTATTAAAAATGTATTACAAGTGAACCTTGCGAGGCCATATGGCATAAGATATATTTCTATAACACCTTATACATGCATGGTTAGTTTCATGCACTATATTGAATCACTCACTTGATTTGACACATTTGATAACGAATCCGAATATATACTATAGATACATATATAGCCTGTTATCGCACTGCCCAAATTCGTGTTATTCTGATCGAACGTGTCTATTCTTATCAAGTCAAACTCTTGTACTGTATTCTATAGCCTCATTTTTGGGTTACGGCGATCAATCTTGCTTTTGGATTCCTAAATGTATTTCACTTAGCTTATCTCGGTGTCATGTTTGATGGCAACAATTCTGGACGGGTTGGTTTTATTAACTACTTTTTATTTCTTAAAACAACTAAACACTGGGTAAAAACAACCAATTTTGTTTTTACCAAATATAAGACAACTAATGTTATATTAGTTGTTTTAACAATCTGTTTTTACAAAGTATATGTATTTGGATATGCATAATTTGTTTTTATTCAATGTGGATTTATTTTAAAGAATGGTGTTTGCTTGGCATAAAAAGTGTTTTCATTACTGTACTAATTAGTTATTATCTCATTTAGGGTTACGGTGTTGAGCATACCCTCAAAAAGTGGTCGGAGTTGAATTACACAAGTCACTGGATAGTTCTGGCGATGTATCTAGTTTCTATCGTTCTATAGCTCGAAGATCTGAACGAATCGTTTGTACATCCGAATAAATGTTTAATCTTCTCAAATTAATTGATTGAAATATTTTGTGATACACATAAAAAATTCTTTTAACATTTTTCAACACGGCCGTACCGAAACTTACTTAGCTGTGTATGTATCTGTGTATATAGTTTGATATCAACATCAATTGCTTGTCTAAAAGGAAATGCTGCAACCCATGCGCTAAAACGATAGGATCCGAACTGCAATAAGTAAAAAAAAACCATAACAGGGGTGACGAACATATTGGACGGGGAGGGATGAGTTGTCTCTCGCTCGATTTGGTTATTAGGTCGTCGCATAGGCTATTGAGGACACTCGCTTACCTCCGGTATTATTCCTAGTATATGGATCTAAATTCCTGCAATTGTCCAACGATCGACTAATAACAGTGACAGCAGAGGATCCTGGAAGCACTGGTCGACGAGTGTAAACTTTTTCTTCGTCGACTTTTCAGCTGCGTTTATTACTCTATTGTTCACCCTCCTTTTTTTCTAAGCACCGTTAAGAGCTTTTTTTTAGATATTTAATTTTTGGGACTCATTTCCCTTTAGGCAAATAATCGTTAGGACTCGCCTTCTCTAGACGCATCTGAAATAACTTTCTCCTCCATCTTTACTTGTACATCGTGAGGTGGGAACTGTTGTTTATTTTTGCCAGGTGCTTTCCAGACTCTTGCCTTGGTGCGACAGCTTGTTTATACCTTCCTTTCCAACGTCCATTCTTACTTGTTTCCATATCTCAGATATAGATATAGGGTGAAGCTCTGCATTGTAGCCCTCAAACTATTTCCCATCTGTGCATGCGCATACACACGTCACAGGAAGACAGTGACACAATCTCTAACATCGGAGTATACTGTATATAAAAGAGAAAACCTAACAATTATAAAGAATTCAAAAGAATAGCGATAGGAACTGCCCATGCTAGCAACTTATCCCTCAGCTGTAAAAGTTGATATCAGCTATATATACACCCATATGGAAAGGAAGTGTGAAAATGTAAGATCCGATATCGATATCGAAGTGTAAACGAGCCTTTAGAAGTGCATGGTTAAAAAAAGTATGCGTTGTGAAGCCCCGAAGGCTTTGGTTTTCTTTATTTCGTTGTTACACGAAAAGTTAGCGAGAAGTTAGCGATTGAAAATTAATACTCTGAAAATATTTCGACGTGAAAGGAAATTGGAAATTCCAAACGGTTTATGTCACGGACACATTTGGTGTTAGTTTTTATTTCGATTATAGATTTGAATTGTCCTATTTCCGATTCTTTCGCATTGACCAATCACGCAACTTTAACAGCCTGGGCAAGACTAGACTTGGGCAAGTCAGATCAACGGTAGTAAGTGATCTATCGATGGATACGCGTTAAAAATTGTGCCAGCTGACAAGGAACGACTGACACCGTCAAATTGGGAATTTTTCACTGACTGATGGATGGGTTTATGGTGATTGACGCATAGAATTAAAAAAATTCCTTTGCTGGGAAAATTCCGGCACAATAATCAATGAGAGTTCGTAACTTCATTTGGCAACGCCAATAAACAGAACAATCTTAGGCAACACACGAAGAGCCATGAGTCTTAACATAGTTAGTAGTCGTGATTATTATTTATTACACAGCAGTTAGTGGTGCATGAATTAGCTTCTGTTCGATTTCCTTTGCGAATATCTTTACATCATACATGAGTACATCAGTACAATTCAGTACAATGCAGTGAAGAATAATACAGAAAGTAGCCACTTGATTATTAGAATGACATGAAGTGTATTCTCATGCACGTTAGAGCTGTTTTTGTAGCGTCAACCCAATGTGGAACATTCGAAATCTGAGTTAAACTGCCCGGATCGTGTCTTCCAATTGGAAGGCGATTTATAAAATCAAATTACTTTTCCCATTAAAATACTTTTTATATAGTGCATGGCTTTATTTTGGTGTCCATTGAAGTACACAATCACACAAACACGCCTAATTTTTTATTTGCCCGCAAGCATGAGTCCCTTCCCGATCGTAGGCATTATTCAAGTCTCAATTTCCCACATGCCTCATGGCCCACTGACTGATGGTGTAATATAGTCACATGTTGGTCTTTTTTCGTTCTTTCGAAGAAAAAAAAGTCTGAAAAGGTAAGCAAACATTATATGATCTCTATATAGTATAGATATATTATAATCTGCAGTATGCCGATATATAGCTTGTACGTGTGAACGCATTTTGGTTCAAAATTTTGCATGAACTGTTATCCGTAATATCAACCCTTATCAATATGCATGAAGTGTGTAGACATAAGCCCAGGCATAATTCAGTCCCCAGGCCTTGTGTCCATTATATTATTATAGATCTCTATAGGAATCTCATGAGGATAAACATCGCTGTATATATGCTGCGTCATATATTCTACATCGTATATTTTCGCTGCCGGAAAAATGCACTCGAGTTGTTTTCAAATTACTGCAAGCAAATGCGACAAAATATATTTATTTGTGTGTATTCAAAACTATTTTCCGCCTAAAAAAAGTCTAAAATTGTACTGGATTTGGCACACTATTGTCTTAGTGTACGCAAATAAGTCGATGTAATTGATTTACAATAGTCAATAATTCAAATTAACATCCGCATTGCATGTATATGGCCTATAAATAAGTTGTAGTAGGTCAAGGTAACAAGGTTTGATTTTCAAGGCTAAAACATTGTGACTCAAAGCATATCACACATAACACTTGCATGCCAATTCTTGGTTTATTGCAGAACTCGTATATTTTTTGAACGAAAACATGTAGTTATGAAAACATGTAATATGATTAAAAATATGTTGCAAATAGCATGTGATAATATCTTAAATATTCCCTTCTATACTGCCCATTGAGAGTTTATTTCAACATTTTCTTTAAAGTAATTGTGCAAACGTATAATGTAGTGCATGCATGGGAAAACTTTTGGTGACAAAGTGTTTATTTGTAGATTACATGAAACAAGTTAGAATTAATGCATATTTAGTAGCATATATGTTCTGCATTTGTAGAACCTGCAAGAACATCATTCCAAATCTTGAATGTTAGATAAACGTTGTATATTTTCCTTTTTATTCAAGAAGAACTAGCTAAATAACATTGTGACCAAAATTTTGCTAAAATAATGACATATATATATGCATGCATGAGAACTCTCCATGCAGGCAGATAAAAATAAGTTATGAAAAGCCCATGCAAGTATCTATAAATTACCTCTATAACATAATAATAACTATATACCTATAATAGTAATAGTAAATATAACAAATATATTATAGTATTATAAACTCTTCAGGAATATAGACATATACATGCAGTGTCAATAATATTTGCAATCGAATGATGCCTTCATATATCTAGACGAGATAAAATGTTATACATTTACGCATGCATCTATAAGTGCATGTTCATACCGTGATATAGTGTTCATATATCACTATAAATATGTACAGAACATGTTTACTGATATAGTTTGAGTTGTTAGATAATGTCTGCCACTACATGATAGGTATATATATGCACGTTTTTACATACCCAAGCCATTCACGAAGGTGACCAAACTGACATATGACACATATGTATATAGTCGATCGGTATATATATAAACAATTCAGGCCCGGCGAAGAATATTCTTTGACTTCACTATAGTTCTTCTGCGTTATATATATTTTCCATGAATGCAAACATGGCTATATACGTTAGTTTTTATTGATATTATGTAACGATATAGCGCTGATATCGTTTATCCAAACTTCAGTAATCCACAGTAGAGGAAAATGATGTGTTAATGTCCTGTATTTTATCAGTCCGCATCATGGTTTAGCTATAGGGCTATTATTTTATGATTAATCATTTTCAGGTCATTCCATCTTCTGCTTTTGTCGTTCTAAAGTTACTTTATATCTTCAGATAACATTTTACAATTGCATCTGTATATAATGAACGTTCCGATTCCGTTCCGATTCCGTCCCGTTCAACTTTCAACAGCGGAGCTGCATGCATGAACCACACCGATCGAAGTAATTGTTTGTCTTCTGTGTACTCATTGAAATAAGGTTCATAATTTGTATAATTCCATCGTATATAACCGGTATAATATATCCATGTACGCTGGTCAACAAGTCATGCCCATGATATAAATCGTTGGGAAGTTTCGATCGCAATTTTGGAGTAATTCCAGAAGCGTTATTTGGAATCGCCAGCTCCCAATGACCCGGCCATCAGCCTTGAAGCGGATGAAGCCTGCTGTAACTTCTCATGTCATTCATATATTTAAGCCAAGTTCTCGCTCCAAATGATTATATTACGTGTTTTATTTCAGTAAAATATGGCTTGAACGAGAAGTGAAGTTATTATAAACTGCACTAATAACACTATAAAGGGCAGTTTTGAAGAGTCCTATTTCCGATTTCTCGTATTACAGCCAATCAGAAAGCTCGAACGGCCAGGCAAGGCTAAACTTGTACGGGCCTGATCAGTAGGCGTTAGTTATCCGCGTCTAATAGCACATGTTACAGTATATCATGCATTGAATATTAACTTTAGCGGGTTAAACATTATCATTGAGATTAAACTTTAATACAGCGCTTTATAATTACTTAGGCTACGTGCATGCATGATATATACGTTACGGAATAAGCATTAACAGTCCATACAGTCTATGCTTCAAGACGTTGTATAAAAGCGTGTCTAGCTTGTTTACAACTCGTAACTAACTATATCTTTACTATATTAGTTATATCGTAGTTAGCTCACAAACCCTGTATGGCCAATTCAGTCACTAACCATCGCCTGGGACACCTTCGCTCACATCTAAGATAAACTAGTAGCTCTATACATGATGTATAATGACGGCTAAAGTAAATCATATGCACTTGATTGTTCAACAGCTGAAAACTGTTATTGTATTTCAAGTTGATACATTAGTCAGGTAATGTCCAAAATTCTGAAACTTGCATATAGCTTAATGTGAGATTGTACAAAATTTCAAAACGTTCACTTATAATTATAAAAAAAACATAATGCGGCATGCATGCACACACATGCTCGTGATCAGGTACAACAGACCTAATTCTGTTGCAGTTTGCAAATCTTTTTTGAAAAATTTAAAAAATTCAAAAGGCCACTAAGATACATTATTTGTCTGCAAAACTACATCTTTGCACAGACCTTTTATAATAGCCCCTCACTGAGTTCACGTAATAGTGCTCAAGTTATCGTTCCAGTTCCCTTAAATTTCGCCGGTTCTACCTGCCTCCCCAGACCCCAGTCTTCCCATTGGCACCGCAACTACCAAGTTGCGACTTGTAATAATATATCAGCATTATGGTTGACTGTATACCAGGCGAATACATACAGTATGTCGTTTATGCGCTCAAGAGAAATAGAACATGCAGTTCAGTATAATATAATGGCAACGTCTCATGCATGCACAATCAAACACGTAGTAATGTTACACCACACTAAATTTATCAGCACGGCACGGCGAATATGGGTACCTGTACCAATTTAGTACCTTTTGTATTGGTAGCCTGAGCACTACAATAAAACTGGGCACTTTAGACATGCCGTGCCAATGAAATTGAGTGTAGACTACACTGTAGTGTAGACTACACTGTAGTGTAAACGCGGGGCTAGTATGTCTACACGAACGCTTATGCAGTCGTATAATCATTTAACTATATCAACTCTCAAACTGGGCATATGTTTCGTTTCACAAAGGAAGCCGATTCGTTTGAACAAACAGAAAAACAAATTAACTGTAATTATAAGAATCAATACCCTATGGTGTTATAGAAACATTCGGGTTATATCAACTTGTTTATAAAGCTGTTTCACATTGTAAACAAAGAAAATATAATCGAGCACATAAAAAAGCAGGGTATGTGCGTTATATAGCAACTTGTTTAAAAAGCTGCTAAAATCGTGAATTAAAATAATATTAAGTAGCAACTTATGATGCGTTATATACTTATATGATATGCAACTTGTTTATATAAAGCTGCATGTTGTGAATTAAAAGAGCGAAAAATACGCTGTAAATTCGTAAACTAAGGATACCAAATGCTCGATGATTAGCCAACATTAAATTGATAGCAATTAATAGATAAAATTACGTCATTTTTGAGAACGCATTAAGTGACCGTATCGGATATCATCATCATCCATATAAAAAGGTTACAAAAACGACTTCAGTACAATCAGATACATTAGTCACAGTTGTGAAAGGTCCTCTTTAATCTCACCACTCTATCAAAGGCGAGAAGCCGAATTCAAAAGACTGTTTGAAAGAGTAATCGATAAGGAAAAGCAACTTTAATGTATCTCTAGTGTGAAAAGATACCGCCGGCTAGAACTCGGTGTAATCAGTGCATGCGTTTAAGACTACATTAACAGCGCAGTTGAATTGGAATTATTGGTACTTTTTGGTACGATCATATTGAAGGTAATTCTTTAAAACAAAGATATAAAGTCTTAAAGAAGCTCGACTAGCCTCCCTCTGGGCTTTGTATCAGTAGATTGTTCAGTTAGTTCAATAATTGCATCTTGTGTTCACCACGTATTGTGACAATTATCAACTGATTGTTTTGACCGGGATTGTCGCGTGCGCAATATAGTTTTGTAAAATATTATCACCTTTTTCTCGCAGAAAATACGCTTTAACGGATTTATCCAATATAGAATATAATGATGTTATTTCAACTGATAGCGTTCATCTCAGTCGCCGCTAGCTCGTCAGCTCTAGCCACTCAAAAAAACTGCTTAGAACGGCAAATTCCTTTGGCACTCGGAACATGCGTGATGACCGTAAAAGTAGAATTGAAGTATGTACTCGTCGCGGGTATATTTGTCTATATGTGCTAATTCTTTGTAGAAATGTAGATAAATACTGAAAGTATCAAAGTAGACCAGCAAACGTTTGTAGATATATATTTGCCTGAATCAATCCGGAAAGGATTACGATTTGTTTTTATCGTTGGTACATTTTCGCCACATGCTTCCCACTATAAATTAATGGAATAAGCACCGCCGTATTTTACGTACAATTAGATGTACATATATGCAACTATAATCGTTCTTATCATTCGCACAAATCCATCCAATACAGTCACTTCACATCAGTTGCACACATGTACACATATATCAAAGGTCGTTGACTCCTGTAACCCGCGGTGTTGCTATCAAAATCATGTTATCGGTGTTTGAAATCAATTAACTTTCCTACACTTTGTGCACGAACTTTTACGGAAATTTTGTAACCTAAACACGCTCTCATCACCAAGGTTTCAGCCTGAGCGCTTTGAAAATGCCGAACGCGTTGAAATGACAACGCTGAGGCAGCTACATATCCATCAGAAACGGCGCTATGAAACCCAAGGTAACGTCTACGTCGATTGCCCCATTATGCATGGTTGAATCATCTCTATTATGTCATCACGCATACTCCCATAATGCATGGGATTTGTCAAAAAGCACATTTTCGAAAAGTTATACGGACCACCCAGTAATTCGCACTTTAAGTAAAGTGTTCATACATGCATGCTGATGCCTGATAATATATGGACGACCATGCATCGCGCAGAGCTGACACAACACACATGCATTTTATGACACGACGAACAGTGGAAGTGAAATATTTCCTACTGATCGCCAAAAACGGCAGCGCTAGCAACTGTAATATTCTGAGCGTCGTGTCGTATAAATTACGTGAGTATAAAATTGAAGTATAGACGCGTTGAAAAACAACTGTGCATGCATACACGAAAGGTCGAGAGCACGGTACAGTGGTGCTCGCTTTGGTTAACTAATCACAAGTATTCTTAAATAACTCAGGATTATTGTAAAAGCATATCTTGAGTTGGAGATGAAAGTCACTAGAGTTAATTGCGATTGCTGTTCGCTTATACAGAGACAATATAACTTACTATTCATGCAATGCAAGCGGACTGGCATCTGATTATTTAATTGAACCTATAAGCCCTCTTCTATAGTTATATTAGATTAAACGGAAAACTGCTTAAATCGCCTTCTGTTAAGACTAAGACTTTAATTGGTTATACGTTGCATGGGTCCTCATCAATCGTTTACCTCAGCAGCATCGGTGATTTAGAACTCCTTATATACCCTTACACATTTGTGAAGCTATATTTTAAACTACAATTGAAGACGAATACTTATTTAGGAAAGCTAATGTATGTATTAGATATTGTAACTTATGGAAAGATTTTCAAGGTCATAATTGGGTTATAAATCGCTTCCATGCAATATAAATTTTATACATCAAATCGTTATGCATGCACACGTGAACGTCTTTACCAAATGGAAAATGCGAACGATATATATAATATTACTATTTTTCAATATGAAGTTTATACCATCATTACCACGTCCAGACTTTTTGACTGAGACCCCTCCCCCACGCACACACAAATTAGTGAGTTTAAGATTCACCAAATCTACGACGCGGACGTTAAAAAAAACTGCTCTAATTTTCACAGTTTTCCAACAGGAATGAAAATTATAGACTCTTTTTGATAAACGAATTCAAAGCCGTATGGAAAACAAATTAAAACTGGTTTCCTCACACTAGAGCAGTTTTCATGTCACAACCGTGTCGTAGATTTGGTGCATCTTAAACTCGCTATTAGAGAAGACAGGGAATCTGGACTTGTAACAGGAAAACCAGACACACGAAATACATACATCATACGAATACATCATCGTTTTGCTAAGTCCTATTCCATTGTTGCTTCCATCCCTTCCTATCAGAATTAAAGCGGATCAAAATAAAATGCAAGGGCCTCACATAACGGCAATATCATTGCAAAAATTTGTACTTAGTCTTTGTATGATGCTGTTTGAATTCCTTGCTTTCTTCTAAAAACTTCTTAGTAATCCCTGACGAGACTTGTGTGAGCTAACTCCGTCCTGTATTAATGGTTGCCAAGTGTTACGCGTTTCTTACAACCATACGCATGCCGATGTGCGTGGAAGAGATCCTGACACTCGCATGACGCTAACAAATAGACTTCCATGACCGGCTTGCGCGCGGGTTCAGTCTTTATTATGCATGCATATACTATCTGTCCATTAAATGCCGGAGTCTTTAATTTCCGAACGAAAAACTCACTGTCATGTAATATTTACAATTGGCCATAAACTGGGATTAAGGCTTACACTTCGTTTGCCGCGTTTAGAAGCAACGCTTAGCAATAAGTCCTTGATATTTTGAAGATTTTAGGATATTAATGTAGTTCTCAGAACAGTCTGTTCTTTGACCTTTCGAAACCTGCAAAATCTTACCCATTCTAGTGTATTGTAACCGGGGCCTAAATTGGCATTTGACATGCACAGACAAGCCGGACTTAACACAAGTAACTGCATTTAAATATGTTGGAAATAAACAAAACTACTTTGACAATCTTCTAATTTAGTTGGACAAGCCTAGACAAGGGCGCCGTAATTCGAGGCAATTAAATTTTGATATGGCTCTAGGATTATCGAAAAAGGCACCGCCGTAATCAAGGCATAATCTCGCTATTTTGTTTTTAAGACCACTTTTTCCCGTTTTTCCGTTTTCACGCTACAACGAGATTAATCAGATCTGTCAGTTAATTATACAAGTTAACAGTCAATTCGATGATTATAAGAACACATTATTCATCTCTGAATCATCCGCCAAAATACAACTATTGCCACGAAACCGCGTTGCTCCATAAACCACATACTTAAGAGCGATGTTATTTTTACTGCTAGAGTTTCAATATCAAGTATTGAAATAATTCAAACAATATGGGAGTGAAGTGAGTTTTATATTGAAATGCGCGTCCTGAAGGATATACAAATTTATGTATGACATTGTTGTGCATGGATTAGCTCGTGCAATCAAATTAATAGGCGATCCAAAACGCAAAAAGATATAGAAAGAGAAAACTACGGGTTTCCTACCCCTCGGGTTTCCTACGAATTTCCTAATCTTCATCTTACCATACAAGTAAGTTGGACCAACTAGTTTACAACCTATTCTATAGCAATGCCATGCAATGGCTATCCAAGCACCCACGCTTGGATTTTGTTACTCCAGGCAACAAAGCCGCGTTTACTAGTTCCAGCGACTTTAGAGTAAGCAATTGTCTGATGTACCCTGTTGTATAATGAAGCGGACATGATTGTTCGTGTACTGCATTGTATATAGTGCGAATTCGGTTCGAATACAAGGTAGCAAAACATTCAAAAGTTGTTTGTTTAAAAAATTCGTTGTAAATGAATGAAATATTCAATAACCATCGCAACATGATGCTAATACAGTTTCAATGTAGTCGTGCGCAAACCGCTGGAATTCTTTGTGCACGCATAATATCATTCAAAAGACCTTGTGATCTCGATTGAATATAATCTGATCGAAAGGCCAACATGACAAGAAGGATCTCAACATAGACTATTTAATACCTTTATCAATTCTATATCCTCGGAAATTGAATTAAGCGAGCGTGCATAACTCAGAAATTCTCGCCAATCAGAGACGGGATTGCAGCGGACGAGACCGAACACGTATTCCCGTCTGACTATAAGTATTTTCTCGGATCAATAATTTGACAGATCAAGCCAGTCGAGCAAGAAAAGTGACGTGTTCGGAGCTGCCTCGAAGTATCGAGTATATTTTCGGAGGAAAGACACACTTCGTTCACTTGAAGAACTGGCGAGGTAAGCAAAAATAATGATAGTTTCTGCGTTAATATTAAACGTGACCTACGCGAGTCAACCAACTGTCTTCGCGCGGGTATTCTATCACACAGCATTGAGAAGTCAATTTACACAGTTGGGTTCAGAAAAATCTTCAAAACTTCTGGTCGATATTTGTGTTTAAAACATGCGGAATTAAACAGGAAGATGTGTAAATAATGGCTCCTGTTGGGGGGAAATGACGCCAGCCTGGCCGCAGGATAGACTGGAAATATATGAAAACTGTAACTTTGATCCGGCAAAGTTTCTCGTGGTAGGCTATTGTTGCGCACTTGACATAGCAGGCCGTTTTCGACAAAAATGTTTTTATGTGTTATTCTGTGTGCTACAATGGTCAGCAAATGTTTGTGTATATAAGCCTGCATAACGAAACCTTGCAAAATCAAAAGTGTCAACATGGATATCGCATCAGAATGTGTCAAAATCACGCCTTGGCGATTGTACAATATGTTACACTGGGCTATTACACTATAGAGCTAGTCACATCTTTCATTTAGATTCAACCGTCGGCCGAGCTACATAAGTTTATTTAAGTTGTATAGGAATTTCGGTGATTACTAGGCAAATCATCGAACCCGTTAAACGTTGACTAATTCGTCGGATTACTGCATAAACTATGGCTGACGACACCGACATATGTTCGACCTAAGTTTTGAAATAATTGATATTAGCTGAACGGTTGTTGTTAGTCACTCAAAGCATCTACCCTTGAACTTCGATCTCATCATGCCTTCATAAGGAATAGCGTCAATACAATAGCGTCGAATATTCGCATTGAACATGCATGAAAGATCCAGACAAGAGGACGAATTCTTTCATTTTCAGTTTGAAAATACCTCACATGCCAAATCGGTTTTTCACGATACTCCGCGTTGCATGTTATCGCTCGCAGTAGCGTCCATATGCCGTGCGCAAGGCACGCGAGAAATATTAATCTCCCGCTTGCAACATTGAAATAAAACTTTATTGCAGGGACTATATACTGTGTCACAATATAGCCAATCCACAGAACAATGCACTGAATGTAGCGTATTTATTCAATACGCCGGTCAATACAAAGAGCTCTAAAATTAAAAACCTAAGCACATTCTTCGCATTCTTTGCAACCATGTGGCAGCTATGCATGGTTCCTGCCTCCGAAATTGTACATTACCATATATATAAAGGTATTTTATACGATTACTGCTAGTCTAAGTTAAACTTTATGGTAAAAACTGCGGGATTCTGTTGTGAATTTCGACAAAAATCATGTGAATACGGACGAACCTATTCAACCTAACTGATATTGAGACTGTTCTTTTCGACACGTTCCCGTCAGTAAACGGATTTAGTGTACCTTAAGTGTGGTATATTGCGTACCGAAAACGTCCTTTTGTGCGGTTTATATTCGAGTTTCCATTACTTTCCATAAAACCGTCCTATTCATATATAATATACAACTTATGAGACGCATTCATTGTTTAGAAAAGAAATACTATAAAATCTATATATACAAGCACCACTTAAGATAATGCGATACTGATATTCCTTTACCTTTGTATATCCGGACATTACAAACAACACCATATATACATACTGTAATTGTTGCTTTATATTCTCACAAAGAATACTTTCCTCATATTTCACACGTTTTCTTAAATTTTATGATAATCACTTTTGAAACTTTACCCGTAAATAATCTTAAAATGAAACATTCTATTATTTCTGTAGTATAGACAGAATTGTATGTTGCTGCATGGTAAAATAGCAAGGACCAAGGTATAAAGAATTAAATATACTCTAATTAAAGTAAAAGCTAGTTTTTAATCTTAAACACGGCTATTCAAATTGACATAGAATGTAGCTAGCTACAATTTTATAATCTAAGCCCTGATACTGAATTACGAAAGAGTATTGGTTTCCATGCACTTTCCAACAGATGTTTATAAATACGTTTCATACACCAGCATGCAGGCATGGTCTTGGGGGAATTTACAAAAAAATAATGTCAGTTTGTACTGACATACGAGGCTGCCGAGTTGAGATAGCTACATGAATCTGTAGGAAGCTATTTTAGGTACTGTATATATAGATATATGCTATAATTTGTGCAAGTTTAAACGTTTCTAGAATTGACAGAATGCGCCTATTCAGGGTAATGACAGTATGCTGTATTGTTTCGAATATTAAGCAATTTCCGTTCTTCACATTCAAGGTGTATTCAATTTGAGTGTTCTTGAGAAAACATCTACACGTGGCACATTGTTCACAAAAATAAAAAAAATCTACAGGCATACATAGGCGCAACAACGGTCCTACAGGGAACGGAGGACGTACTGATTTATAAGTCTACGACATCACCTATAATTATGATCTGAATGATTTTCCGATTTTCATGCCAAGTAACTATAGGCATATGATTTAATCGACGAAAACATTCTCCCGTTTCAAAGTGTATAAACGTTCCAGCTGAGTCGTTTCAGTGATATATGTCCCACAATCAGGACTATAACATAAACGGCAAATAACAAATATATTTGTTGGATAACATCCGTTTCAAAACAATCGCTAATTGTTTTCCAAACTACCATTTAAATTGTCAAGTCTGCATAAGAGTAAGTTTGCCTAAGTTTAGACTTTTCTTTTCAAATCACCTAAATTTAACTTATTATCGCAAATCTCTATATGCATGCAATAAACTGCCCCATTTCATTCCCCGGAAAGGAAATACGAATCGTGCATGGACTGCTGCATGGTGTTGAGAATATGCATCTCATTCGATTTCGTTTCTATTCCGGCGACTTTAGTTATAGATAAGAGAAAACCGTGCACAATATAAGAGTGTGTAGAAATCAGTCGCAACTTTCAGGTATCTCACCAGAACACTACAAGAATTTTGAAACAGCGATATTGCGTTAAGGTCGCCGATTAAGTCTCGTACCGTGAGCGGCTTCATGCGGATCTTAAGCCATGCACGTAAACAACAATTACAGGTTTTGTTTGATTTTACTGTTTCCAACACAGTGGATAATTTGAACGCGCAAAAACGACATGACGCACACAGCACACTTGAACCAACATCGCATAGATATTTGCGAGTTATTCCAAGAATGTTCACGAATCCACGAATGGTGGCTGGATGGTTTCTTAGGAGGGGCGTTTACCCAGAAAAGTCCAGGGGCACGCTCTCCCTTTAGTAAAATTTCTTTATTTCGGAATATTCATAAGTGCATTTCCCCCTCTGCTAGGAGGATATTCCTTAATCCAAATTTTAAAATGCCAAAGATGCACTGTGGTTGCTTTAAATTTTAAATTAATGTTAATGGCTCTTGCAAGCTGAATAAATTCCGCCGCCATCTTGGATCACTAAATTTACTATTCACAAATGGCTTGTAACTTGCTTCGTTGATTTCAGACAACTGCAACTACATATGTCATTTTGCGCTGTTTGCTTTTATTGTCTGCCACATTTCTGGCGGAATTCCAAGATACCGATATAATGGTTCAAAATTCCCTAAACGCTAATTCAATTATGCATGTTGTAAGTAAATTGAGAAATAGATTAAAATGATATTTACAATGCTTATAATAAAGGACGAGACAAATCTCCCACTTACTACAGATTGAATCAATTAACTTTACACGACAGCCGCAAAAACTAAACCTCCTCCTACTTGTGGGGGACGATATATTCTTTAAAAAGTACATTCTTTCGGTTATTATCGACGCGTTGGTAATACTACAGAAGACTACTTGCGCACACTTCAACTCGTCATTATGTTTTGTTGCAATGATAGATCATGGTTTTGGATTTCAAGGACACCTGCTTTCACAGGAACATAGGTTTGTGTGTTTTTAAAGAATTGGATCACAGCAGGACAGACAAGTTCAGCACGCAACATCATGAAGTGTTATATATAAATACTGACAGTTCATTCAACCTAACTTTTCATGCATAAAAAAGAGAGAAACAATATAAGTAATATAACTATAGAACCAGCTTATCACGAAGATACATACCAACAATTACTCAATTAGACGAACCGTGAAGAAGGTCTAGGACCTAGGTGACTTATGTATAATAGATAACTCGTATATATAAACTTTAATGTAATTGAATCCGGGATACAGATCATGCATGCCCCCACAAAGCTTCGAATTCCCCCGTAAATATATAGATAAAACATATTAGGTCTATATTTGTATCTCTGAGAACAGTATTCTCCAGAAGCGTTTCGCGTTTTTCATCAGTAACTAAATTAAATGATAAGCCTTTTTATTTTGCATGCCACCAGCGCACAATGGTTGAAATAACTCAATCAATAATATATATTGACCTATTGCAAAAATTGGCGACAAAGGTGCGTGCTTGCCCTTATATATATATATATATATATATATATATATATATATATATATATATATATATATATAACTATATATATATATATAAATATGTATACTCATACTCATACTCAGTTCTAGCAGTACTAGTTTATCCGTATATGCGTGCGAGAATTCTTCCTGCTGTGCATAAACATGCAGTAATATAACCTGTTTTTACAATGGAAGTATATGTGCATGATTTATTGATTATATATACATGCAGTATCATTTCCGTAGATGGAAAACTCCCCTTTCTTTTTCCAACGTACGTATGCGGTATATTCAAAATATTGTTTCGTGAAAGTTTTCGTAGTATCGTACTAAATTTTCCCTGCATGCATTTCAGTTGGATATAAAGTATAGCTACAACGAATACGATTCAGCTAGTACTATACAAACCAACGAACGTAAGTTGACTTCTGTATATTCGAATTCTATTCTATATTCAAACCTTGCTGAACGGCAATATATTGTTTACAATTCATCGTGGGAATATTTCGGAAACGAAATTTCCAAATTAGCTAGTTATTATTTCGTTTCCACATTTTCTAGCCGCGCCTATATAGACGATCACCTCTATACCTATAATGCCATTTCCGATCTTGAACGCATGGGTAAATATAGCAATAGCATCGAAATAAAGTAAACACCTAATATTACTTCAATCTTTGCAAAAATTACTACTGAGAACCTATATATGGTGTAATATGCGTTTACCGAAGAAGTGTAAAATATCAAATTACATAAATATAATGATATTGCGGGAAATAATCTGTCTGCATTTACACGTAAACTATTTGCCCTAATAACTATATGTGTATATTACTAAACGGCGCCTTCATGTGATAACTGTTTTAAACATATACTTGCAGCCTTATACAGGCTTCAAATACCCCGGGATCAACCTATATATGAATTCACTGCCTTATGGTTCTTTAAATCGGCCAGTTACTAGCAGTGATCTGTGATCGATATCGAAACTAATTTTGCTCGGCGTACTTTCTTCCTATAGTTTAATTTTTATTCATTGGCGCAACCGGCGTAGAACCTATAGATGATCTTACACATATATCATCACATCTGTATATATAATATGACTGTATCTTGTAACAAATATATATTTATATACTGTATATAGACATTTACTCTTTGAAATAGGCTGTTTATTAGATGGCCTGCATCCGGCTGCATGCATTGCAGGAGCCCAGCAAGGCAAGGGGCACGTGAAAATTTCAATTTCAAGTTGTTGTTGGGGCAAGGTTTGGTCCGTATCTACGTGCTTGATGGCATGTATATATGTTATTGTGTCGTTTTTCAAAGACTATATACATGCATAGCGACAAAAATAAATAACATGTTGATGTCAGGCAAAGGTTAATACTGAATACAGGAAGTATTCTGTGCTATTGTGTCTCCGTGAAATCTTTTTTTGATATATACATGCATCAGTAATATAAGCGATATTGCAGATGTGATTTCGGCGGAACACCCTTGGGAAATATATTTATTTGTAAGATGCAATATATGCATAATATTCGATCATTATATATATACGCGAGTGAGTCTATATCGATCATTTATATTGAACGAAATCAGTTAACACAACATCAATCATCATTTCTGAGATTTGTATGCTATATACGAAAACGAGATCAAACTAACGTTGTGTTAATTTTCAAGCCTTTTCATAATTGTCGTTAACAAGTCATTTTCACCGACGCGAAATATCCGGATAGAATTGTTTTTATTTTCGGTGTTTAAATTGTGTCTTTGTTAACTGCACACGCATATAGCAATATTCTATTAGTATTGGCCTACATCGGTGACCTTAGAATGTTCGCAACTGATGGAAACCAGGCTTAAAGAAGTGTTTATGTGGAGCCATGCAGGATGTCCTGCGTTCACAGGATGACAATAGCGTCGTATACTTCCGTGATCTCAATTAGACTCGTGTGAACTGAAAAGCTTGAGTAAATAGTCACTTTACATTCAACGAAATATTTTTAGACTTAATTATACATAAACTCTTCCTGATATATGATATATCTTATGATGGAAGAATTGGTTTAGTGTACTCAAAAAATTTTTATGCTATCTTTCAGAACTATATATATATATATATATAATTGAACGAAACTCATGCAATTATACACAATATCACCCTGCATGTTGATCCATGTAAGCCCATGCACGGCTTGTTTAACGTAAGTTAGGGACGAAAAGGATCGCAATGAATGGATAATCCACAGTATTATACTACTTCCTGCATAGGAATAGTCTGCGAAAGGAGATTTCTTCAAATGTGCATAGAAACCCTTCGTGGGCTTCGGACTCTCTGACATATATGTTCCAGGCCAGGCATAGCCATCCCGTATAGCGATCATGCACGGACTACCTCGAAAATGATAGAGCATGGTATATATCAGCTGTAGTCTATAGAAAAAAATGTTTAAATATATATATGACTGTATAACATTGGTGCTGATATTGATAATGTTTGTATGTTATCCGTGTTGACGCTGTGTTCGATAGGCATATGCATGCATGCATATTCATGTGAAAGTGTTGTATATGTAAACTTTGGAGTAAGTAATGAGTTTATCTGATTCACATATAAAAAATGCGATCACCGCAATGGACATATCATGTCAGAGGTCCTATGGCGCTGGTCTGGACGTGATCATATATCTTTTCCCACCATCTAATTTATAATATGCTGATTGTCCTTATCTTGCTAATCTCAAAGTCAATGATAATAAACAAGCGGGATTAGTTGCTAATTACGGAAACATGTGTATACGGTAACAGACGTGAAAAGCTGGATTTACAATGCGAGGACCGAGGTAATTTCAGTTGCAATAAATATTCAGGAAGTGGGATAAATGCTTGCACCAGAATTAAGTCATTCTCGGGATGCGAGATAATCCTGGCATATATACAGGAGCTGGATATACCTTCTTAAGGTTAGCTGTCAAGATATATGGTGAAAATCCCCGAGGTATGACTATAAGTATAGCGTGTAAGGGTGCATGCTATTATAGTTATGGGCATGGCATAATTAAGGCGCATATGACATGTACTAAACAAGGGCTATATTTCGCGCGTTCACGATGAGGAACGAGCTAAAGCATATAACAGAAGTACTCTTTTTTCATGTTGAAAGATTATTGGAACAATTGAGGTATACATGCATCGAAGTTCAGTCGAAATATAAGATACAAATAATACTCAGTTGTCCTTTGAATGCTGAACTTCTCTCTCGTCTCGCATTTTGTGACATATTGTGCATCATTAAAGTGTATTTGATTTTAAACAAAAAAGACGAGTTAGAGTAGAAGGAATACTGTTTTTACTGGGCGTTTTGTATATAAAGAGCATCATTTCACATTATGTAATACTTTCTATACTCGACTGCTAAATTTTGGGCAGAATGCCATAAAGGTGTATGGCAACTGCCAAGCTGATTTACAATTGCTATATGGGAAACAACAAAGGAACAAGCTATAGGGTTTGTAAAGATTTAAATATATATATATATATATATACCCGCGGTAAAAATCGAATCATATATATCTATAAATAAATGTATAAATATATATATAGCCTTATATCATAGTCTATAGACATATACTCCCGTATTCGCCTGTTGAAATCAAATTATATTATCAAAACAACAATGAACTTACTATTTTTACAACTATATATACAAGCTCTATATTGTATTAGCTATCTTATATACGATGTATCGCGGTGTTTTAAATTCTTCTCTCTGCACACGCGCCAAGCACAACGGGCCACACGCCTGGCAGCACTTAAAATTGAATTCCACATTTTTGCAGCTTGATCGGCCAATGATCAACATTGTTAAATAACCTCTCAACTCCGGCTGTTTCTTTATTTTAAATCAAAGCAAATTTAATCTGCATGTATGTTTCCAGATGTGTACAATAGACTAATAACAACGATGGCCTTTGACTTTTCGTAAATTTATATTCTCGAAAGCATCTCATTATTTGTCAACTGTTGATCGTACGCTCCGCCCGATTTAAGGATTCCCGTCCAAAATAGCCAATCAGATGCCAGGACCACGTTTTTTGTGCAAACGCGTTGGGGCACGATTCTTTGTTTCGATTTAAGTTGCCTTTTTGAGACGTATCATATTATCCTTAGCCACACAACAATGAATCTTATACTTTAATATATAATTGCAAACTCTTGGAAGCATTCGATAAATCCAAAGTGCGTAATTATCGGCTTGAAAGCATCAAACGTGCGCATTTTTCACGCCGAACTCGTTGACATTGTGGACAGTGTATCGGCTTGATATTATTCAAATTGCCAATTTATGTTACAATATTGACAAAACATGAGACAATGAGGTCATCTCATGCATACGCTGGTCAGAATCGCGTTGAGTGATTCCAGCAGTTCCGCGCTTGTACTCCATTTAACTTCTGCTCGTGTTGAGCGCGCGACTTGCGAGCGGTTTATGATAGAAAGCTGTGACTATTATGCGGTAAGTCGTGTATTTTTAAACGAACCTTAAAAAATATATTAATCAAATAATATGCTTGGCTTAAAATTGACGGCGACATTGGTTTAGGGGCGATCTCAAAACCCGTATTAGAAGTTATGCCGCTCACGTATATTTTATAGAAGTGAAATACATTTGAGGATCCTAAAACTGGCATTAAGTCGAGAAAATACATCAAGTCGATTTCAACGGAGTAAGGTACGTCTACCCGCTTACAAATTGCCTATATAAAACTTGGCAACTATTTCCTAGTATAGGCCATAGTCAAAGAGGAACCAGCGCTTATTTCAGTTGCAACATTGATACCTGTGGTACCTATATCGGCCAGTATATATGCCTATATAATAGACTATACTGACCAATTACTTCGATGCAAATTTCACACGTTTTCCAGGGACGATTTTCGCAACAACTACGCAGTCTTTTGTTATTTTAACATCAGTTTAAAGCCGTGTGGTAGACTGCTGTTTTGTTTACTTTTTCCTTGTGACCGTTCCATGCGTGGTGCCAGTGTGAAAGTTTGTGTAATTCAAACATACTAATATACTCGACAATCTTCACTTGTATGCTTAGAGTTGCTCGGTGTATATACATATATAAAGAATCTAGTCGTCCAAACATCATGCAGGTGGGCTAGCCCGAAGCTAGGACGTGCCGGACAGAAAGTTAATAGCTGTAGATGGTATAGATACTAATATAAACGACAACACGAAGGAAAGGAAAACAATACAATATCGTCGTCCGTATCTTCAGGCGTATAACCGGGCGAAGGCAGGATTAATATAAAGGCTGATGTTGAATTTGAGTGCATATAACGATGGTGCGAACAAGCATGTAACGTTAACCTCGAAGGAAACAGCGATAAACTAATGAGGTCTTGGGCGTGCATTAATGTTGTACATAAATTTAGGGAAATTGATTGAGTCATTTGAGTGCGTGTATACAGATAAATGGTTGGGTAAATTGCACGATAATTAAACAGTTTTCACCACGCTATAGACATTAAATGATAAACGAGATAATTTTCAAAGAGTATTTAAACAGTCATCGAGACTTGAAAGAGAATCACAAAGTCAAAGTCAAAGACATCATATATACTTATTCAAAGAAGGAGAGACATGCAGTGAAATCTCATGGCAAGTAAACTGTATGATCTTCAGATTTCATCCACCAGTAAACCGTATATAATAATAGCCACTATATAATGGCAGTGTGGCATTGCAAGCGGTCTGGTTTTCAAACGGAGTTATATGCGCGCGTACACTTCAGTTATATTTTCAAAATCATACCATGTAGCACCACTCGGACGCGGGGATTCTAAACTAGAGTGGGCGATCGATTTCCCTCAAAATAGATAGAACACCTTAGCCTTAGGAATATATAAAAGTAACTCGTATAAAATCCATGTTCCATGAATCTAAAAATCTAATAATATACAGCACGCTAACGCATGCATGGCGATGTATAGTCTCGAAATCAGATGAAACAAGTATATGCCGTCTCATATGCGTTAGATTTGATGTTGCTATAATGCGTTTTTAAAAACAAGGTTTGTACGGTCCAAGAATAGTTACTATATTCGACTTTGAAGAGTCAATATTCTATAATGCGTGATAAAAAACCCGAGGTTAGGTTTTGTATAGACATGCAATAAAGCAGGCTGAGGCGTTCGACTTGATCCACGCAATACTATAGGATAGCTCCTTTGTTTCAAGGGTGCATCATAACACAATATGATACTGAACATAGATACCTTTAACCGTACACATGCCTGTGCATGAACGCAATTAGCAGCTCATTCAATAATAGCATGGTGAATTATATGTTCAAATCGGCGAACATGCTGCGATATTGGGACATTAAATAAATGAACTGTATAGTTGTATTGAATTAATATGTTTAACATGCATGAATTTGGAAGACCAGACTGAGTTATTTGAGCAAGTCAGTATAGCAACTGACTCTCGTTGAAAAATATATCAGTATATATGTATTTGGATATATAAAGTATTCGCTTAGTTTCGATATAAGTTTAGTTTTGCCATTTATATTTATGCAGGAAGTTTTTCTGAACTATAAACACTTTAATTTTTTGCTTTTACTTTACCTTTGAATTTGGCCTGATGCCATGCGTGATCATGATGGCCATGTATTTATCTTAGCTAAATAACAATAAAAAGGTCTGCCTATATATATATCTATATTTTCAAGTATTTCCACCATTGAACTAACTTTAATCTGCAATTGCATGTTGTAGAGTGTAGGCATATAGATTTGTATAATACAGGAAAAGAATGAAAAAAACTTGATTGGTTGCCAGGAGCAAAGACGAAAGCATGGAATATTGAGAAAACATCAGAAAACACATGGTTTCTTCCTATATAACAAACTAGCATTATACATATACATATTATAGCTATATTTACATGCAAACGATTGCTATACACTGTATGGGCAATATGGCAGAGTGTAACTAGATCATAATTAGTTCATGAAGTGGAATTTAAAGTTATCTATAATCAAAACATTTTCGTGGGCTTGTATAGGATAGAAGGCATGATATAATCTATATATATATATATATATATATATATATATATATATATATATATATATATATATATATATATACAATATTTACAACATGCTTTGACAACCTTGTTCAAAACCTGTTATTATATATAGAAATCATACAGAAATCATCTATCGGGCATACTTTTGCATGTAGTTAGAACTGATACGTGATACTATATTCGTATAAAACCACGCCGGCCTAGACGATTATTTGTACAACAGTACAAGTATAAATTTTACAGAATTCTTGCCAATTCCTCAGTGCATGCTTTGTGGATAACACGCCCTTTCGTTTTACCTATGTAAACAAATGTATGATAACCTGTATACTGAAGTGAATTAACTATGCAATTTAGCAATACTCCTTTAGCATCAAAACTTATCAAAATCTCGGTTATATCAGTCGGATATGGCAGACCTAAATCAGGAAGCATTCTACTTTTTGCAGGAATTGCAAGACGTTTTTCAGTGAGGGAATTAACACCGTGCATGTTATTTCACTGTACATCAAGTGTATAAAAGTTTCTGTTCCCTTAATTGCATGGCGAACTCTGATGTATAATAAATATATACCAATGATCTGCTAGCAACGATGCACGCTAAATTCTATAGTGTATATGTTTTGCATGCAGTGCAAGATATAGAGAGAGGCGAATAAATTCATCCAATTCAAATCATCAATCATCCAAATCAAGTTATTTATATCAATGCATGCACCTACTGTATATGGTGACTTCAAACTATGGGTTGATACAATATTCGCGATCGATTTATAGACGTAGTGCGCGTGAATATAGGTGATAATACGTATAGCATATCCAATGTATTTTTTTTCTATAGTATGTAACATTCCTCTCCAAACGCTAAATATATGCTTTCCTCATTCCATTGTAAATATATACTGACGTATAAAATTTCTAGTCATTTCGGTGCACTATATGAATTCTGCCCGTTGTTCACAGATAAGGCCTATTAACCAATCTGCTATCTTAAAATGATATAGAAGTAGGTAATTAATACATACAATGCATATTTGTATCTTGATGATGTATAGATGTACATATATATGCATCAGCGAAATTGATTAAGGTAACTACATAACCCCCCATTTCACTATCTATATATATAATACATATAACTATATATGCTGTAAATTTTGTAGATGAGATTCATGCATGCACTCCCCGATCCAACTAGGATTATAGATAACATTTTTTAGCTACTTTGAAACAACCTTAAATTTACAGTGTTGGCATCTCATTAAATGTCTAAACACACCATGAAACCTAATCTATTTTGAATGTATATGAATAATAAAATTAGTTTTATATATATGTATATACGTTATACAATTTAATTATTATTCCATCGGCCGTACACGCGAGTACTGATTGTGTGTACGTTCGGCCTTGAAGTTTTTCTGCTATATAAAATACAATGATCGCGGATCGAAAAACAAATAGTCTAATTACGACGATTTTCAAAGCTGCAGGTTTCGGGGTTCCACGACCTTTCAATAACAAATGAAATAACATACAGATAACTGTACATATTCTCACAAACAACGTCGCTTTACAATATAACCAGTCGGCATGAGACTGACCAAATCAGAAATATAATCCGAACTATGCGTTTGCCTGTTCCCCATTCAAATCTAATCCATGGGGAGCATGTCTCCCCGCTGCTAATATAATTGTCGTTAAACAAAATGTGGAAATCCTTTTCCGCTATATAATTTACACGTTTTCGCCATTAAGCTGTTTTCTCGTCTATCCTTGTTGATTTAGAAACATAGTTTTTCAAACCATTAGAAATGCTTACAAATGCTGAAGCAAATTGTACGTGAAGTTTTATGCAATCTTGAGTTGCATTTCCGCGCAGGATTTGAAACAGAAGCACGTGCATTGTCATTCAATAGATTAGGGGGTTATTCATTGTAATTTAAATTCCTCCGAAAAGCAAAATGGCGTAATTGCCGATAAACATTGATTCTATCACGATATAATATTCCGAAGCACTTAGGGCCGGAAAAAACAACGTAAAAGAGGGTGATTATTGTAGAATATACGTCTACAGCTTACATTCAAAAGATTCTTCCAACTTGTTAAACATCGAGAAACGCTGAGGAATTCTGGTAGATACTTTTGATCACAACAAAGAAGAAGAGCGAAATTTTAACCGAGGTAAATTTGAATATACATTTAAGACCTGTGCACATGCAGCTATTTCGGATATATATTGAACATTGCCATGGTTTTTGGTCTCGTTTTTAACCTATTCAAACCGCCTACATCGATAGAAGCTCAAACTATGTAAATATGGCATTTTTTGAATACCTCCAGCTATTTTTTAACTCAGACTACTTTTTATGTCCGACCATTTATCTACGCTCAAGAGACTTCGACGCTATATTCATGCTCTTTTTTACCCTATAAGCACCGGAAACGCCATGCGTTATATTAAATCTAGAATGCCACTTATAATATTCCCGTTTTCGTAATTTCCCACTAATCAAGTCATACTTCGGTCAGAACCCGAGAGAAATTCCGTGGCGAGGTAGTGCTGTTTTGTTTGCGTTAAACTGATCACCACTGGCGATTGGTACATTTATAAACACGCTCGATTTAGAAGTGCCACCCAGTTAAATAACACCTGCCCAAAGGTGTAAACATTCGACCAACATTATATTTACCAGCCATATACGCGTATAACATCGGCGGATCGATACAGTACCATATATTTATGCTCTGGCGAAGTACTCGCGGTAAGTTTGGCATAAAACCATATATATATGAAATACCTATACATATATTTATAGAAACATCTTACGAGATATCAACAAGTCGAAGGGCTGGTAACTTTTAGTTGGGCAGGAGCTCTTCAGTTGAGCAGGAGCAACGCATGAATTGAGCTTGACTTATAGATATTGATTTAAGATCGAAATAATAATATATTTGAAAGAGACTTTACGGCTTTTACATGCACTATATATACAATAATCGTTACGTTCCTACCCTGGTGTATCTGATCGAATACACCGTACAAAGTTCATTTTAAATTTCGCCCGATCACGAAATTCGCGTGCACAAGTGTATGTAAAGCATTGCCATGCATGTAAAGCATTGACTGCATTATACAGCGCTTGTTCACAACTATATACGTAACGTGTGAATGACCTTTGGAATATTAGAGTAAGAATCAAAGAGTCTCTGATACTCTTAGTTAAAACTTGATGAACATTATCGACATTCGTTAAAGTATAATGATATAGCTACACATTCAATGACATAGAGAGTTCTTTTTAATGCTAATGGGGGACATAAATGGCCACAGCGTAAACGGTTCATTGTGATTTTTAAGTTAGTGGAAAGTAAAAATGGGAACGATCGCGTGATACGTGTATATAAAGCAGGTGGATCACTATATCGCGACTATAAGGGTTCCGGCATTCCAAATACCTCGTTAAATTATATTGTACTATATATGCACGAATTCCTAAATATATATTATCGCCACGATTAATTATATAAAGTATATGTGTATTATGGAGATTTGAGTACAATGTATATGCATGTATACTGTTAATGCTGTACGCTTATGCTGGCACATTTATTGTTGATATAAGCTTGGCAGACATAGTCGCCAATATTAAAAATGTAGACATAAACACTTCCGACTTATATATAATGCTGGATATAGTATTGGCTCGACCATTTTCATGGAAGAAAACACTATATGACCAACTGATCTTCGTATCCTGCATGTATATAAAACTTGGTCCTTGCTTGTGTGTAACTAGTAGTGTAACTCCATACTTTCTACCAGTCAGACACCATACTTTCTACCAGTCACGAGTGCTGTGAAAAATACCTGAAAATCTCTATTATAAAGTCTGTGAACTATAACAGCAGGTCGGAATAAAATATAAATTGAATCACTGTCCAGTTTGTTCGCCAATCGTATGAGCAATATAGGCACAGTCACGACAACAGAAGTTAGTCGTGCAGTCATGCACATATAACAAAATTACAACTGCAAACGAACGCCATTGATTTATATAGTCGCAAAAAGCTACGGTCGAACAAAGTAGGTTAAAAATTGTATACTATACTAGTAATACTACAACAATAGTATCGCAGTTCATATATCAAAATCGATACAATAATATTGCAGTACATCAATATTATATCATATACATAAAGTATAAACAAATGTTCAGGAATTTACCCAGTTTAATTTAAGGTATGTTTATAGCTACTTTAATTGCCTATAGTTAAAAAAGAACATGCATCAATAGTCTAAACTGTTATAAATTGAGGCGCATATATTCTTTCTTAAAAAATCTAGAAATGCATATACATGCTGGAATAGATTTAATATTAAGCAGCAAGCGTGTAGCAAGCGGATGTTTAAGCTGACATATGAAATGTTTGAAATTTGTGTGGGAGGGGAGAGTGCTAGACGAACTTATCGATTTTGTGAACATTTCCTTAGAAAACTAGATCTTTTAAATTTGATTGTTCGTGGGTGGAATTCACATCTAAAATATTTATTCTGGAGAACATTCATCCAATGCTAATTTTTTATTTGCTCGATGACCGCTCATTTCTGGTATTTTTTGAAGAGGACATATTTGAACACAAGGCCCAAGTGCGTTTCGAAACTGCACAAAACAATGACTTGCAAGAAAAAGCTCGCATATTGCATTTAATTATATCTTTATAATACTTTACTCAGTTCTTCTTTCTTTAATATATCACCACAGTGTGGGGAAGTCTCGCGACATTGCGGAGGCGATAGATTCCTAGTTATTGTCAATTGCTCAGCACATATAAGATAACAGCATTATAGTTATATAAACTGAAAATCTTTGTAAACATTCGTAAGACAAATAACAAATTAACTGTGGATGCAAACTTATCCAAAAAGAGGCAATTATTTAGGACAAAGATGATGATTATTTCTAGCGTCATAAACTGCATTTCCACTATAGGAGATACAGACTATTATTTTTACACTTATTTTCCATTCAAAAAAATTAACCCTTATAATACACTCAAGCAGGATTTTTCGCTGACTGATCATATCATCATGCAGGCGTACATTTTTGTCGCACAAATAGTATGCGCATGAACCCGACCGGCTATAGTCCAAATGCCCCATCGAAAAAGAGGCTTTTCGTATAAAATCATGCATGCATACCAGTTAAAGTATGCATATTTAGGCGCAGAGTAAATCTCAAGCATTCCAATCCAACCAAATTACATTTATGTGCTCATATTTTGCACCAACGAATCCCCATATGAAATGCGCTTGGACTCATGTGCAAGAGAAGAAAATAATATTTTTTTCTTTTTTATGAATTTCTAGAAAACAAATAGGATTTAATGATGTCAATGGTTCCACTTTTGGTGAGTAAAAATTTCTTTGAGCTACCATATAGCTGCTTCATACAGCATGTCAAGGTGGTCAAGAGTCTTACTATATATGCATGAACTGTCCAATTCGATGTCAAACTCTGCGTGCATTACTGATAGCCTTCTATAATTAATTGCATCAAGTCATATTGATTTTCCATCAAGGCTGCCAGAAATGCTAGCAGACTAGACGGAGTATTGCTTCTCGTAGGATATCAATCATGTCTTATCTGCATGTTTTCGATCCACAAAAGAAAAAGAGTTTCGAGAGACCAAAGAAATTTTCGAGAGACCAAAATTGCAACATTTTCCTTGTGCATAATGACGTAACAAGCCGTAACGCTTGCTGGGAATTCTGGTCTTAGTATTCATGGCGGAAAATTAAAACTTCACAATTTCCCGCCGTGATTATACTAAGACTAGAATTCCTTACAGGCGTCACGGCTTGTTACGTCATTATGCATAAGGTCTATTGTAAAGATAGTTATGTTAGACGATCTGTTGTAAAGTACTGAAGTTGTTGCGATACATGGAAGCGTTATTTACTGTATTACGAAATTACTTGACCGATTGAAGTCCCTATCTATTTTTATTTTTCACTCCTCCCCCCTCCCCTCCCCTCCCCCGAAATAGGTATAACGTAACGAATTTTGATTCACCCCATTCGATTCACCCGACTCATACCAATAAAAATCAACGTTGATTGATGTTTTGTTGTTCTAGTTTCTACTGGCGATCCTGGCGACTGCTCGTGGCAGCTTGTGCGGGAAGAGGCAATACAAACACGAAGGTCTATGCTGCGATATGTGTAGACCGCATAGTTATGTAAAACAGCATTGTACGCCCTACAACAACACAATATGTAGCTCCTGCGAAGTAAGTATAAATAAATCTTTTTCCAATAATCCAATATTATAAATAAATTAACGCTGGCGTAAAACTGAGTGGTTACTATTTAATATAGTACTGAGGTATATGTATGATGCAGATAAAAACGTTCATCTAAGAATTTTCTAAATAAAACCCTAGATTCAAGTTTTCTAGCCGGTGACGGAAGTTCATTATATAGATTCTATAGCTGCCAAAAGATTAAAACTCTCACGTCTAAACTCTGTTCTAACTTTTAATCGCTGGACATTTGGATTCCTTTAAATTTTATAAGACAGTCATTGTCGCTACCTTTTTGCAAAAAGAGAAAAATAATTTTTGATTGAGATGAAAAGTTTCGCGTTTTCTTTAACAGAAATTTCGAAAATGTTCACGGTCAACATGGTGTATTTTGGACTGACAAAATGACTTAGATAGCTTTGACTTGATTCAAAAGAAGTATTTGTATGATTCTCAAAAAAATGCTGAAACCGATCATTTTTCCTTCCCAGAATGCCAAAATACGTATGAAAACGCTAGCCTAGCTGACTATATAGCCTATAATACCTATATAAGAGAAACATGAAAGGCATAATTTTATTATATACATTTGTGAAATTAATGAATAATTAATGAGTCTAACTTGCAATCAATGCGCAGTATTTTGGTCACATGTATAATACATCTGTAATTCTCCATAAAGGTCTCATGAATTGTTAATTATATTAACTTTGATACAACCAATCTTAATTAGTATCCATAACTTTGTCACACACATGCCCTAATATGCATTAAGCTTAATTTACTCATTTAACAAGCACGTTAAAATACTCGCGGCCGATCTGTGATGGGATTTACAATGGTTCGTGCTACGCACTCGCCATTGTAAATACCCATACAGATCGGCCGCTCGTATTTTGAATAGTACGTAGATCTTTTAAGATTTCCTTCACATATAAATGAATAAAGTTAATAATATTTTCAATTTTAGTTCGGCACCGTAATGAATTCATACAATTCTAAAGAGAAATGTGACGACTGTCCGACGTTCGAATACTACAACGCGAACTTTTTGGCCTGTATGCCGTGTCAAACGTGCGGGGAAGGGGAATACCCTATTAGGACCTGCACGACACGGCATAATACGGAATGTGAAGTGTGCCCTGAGGTAGGTGCAAAAGGTATTTTGCATGTGCATATAACTAAATATTCCTTTTCACATGCATCAATTTTGTGTAAGGTCAAAATTTATACATTTATATTCAAACTTTCTCCCTCCCCTTTAGCTGTAATTCTTACTGACTTTCTAAATGAATGAACGAGTCAATCAATAATATACACTAATGTATATATACGTACATGCCGAACTGACATGCGTAATTCCCACTTCCTTACTCTGAATCGTATTTTCATATTTCTATATTCACATTGTTATTTGTCATGAAAATAGGATGATACATAAGCCTGGCAATTTCGAACTACCGAGGAACGTTTTAACCCTGTGACAACAATTTTAACCACTTTCTATGCATGCTTATCCTTTTCAGGGTCATTTCTCTAATATGACCAAAAATAAGAACAGCACTTGTCTTCCATGCACAAAGTGCCAAATATACTTGGAAAAATGTATTGCCACAAAGGACGCGTTGTGTGATGCGGTGCCGCAGACGACAAAAAGTCCGACTCACGGTCCCACAACACTGACAGCATCAACCAGAAGAACTAAAACTATACATTCATTGCGAACAACTAAAGGTAAAGAAAACGTTTTGGAAAAAATATTTGTTCGTATTACATTCGCTATTTCGTACTCAACGTATTTGGGGTATTTGACGCATGGTATGCGAATATTTTTTTCAGGAGAAACAAACGAAAGCAGTACCTCGTCGACGAACCTGACACTGCTCATCGTCACAGCGGTGGTGTTGATTTTCCTTTTCCTCGCCGTGGGTTTTATCGTCTACTGGTGCACGAAGAAAAACTACCCACAATGTCAGGGAGAAGGGTTACTCGGCGGTGCGCCACGGCAACGACGATACAAGCAATTACAAACAGGTAAAATAATCGCTGCATACAGGAGGGATATTTTATATAGGAATAAGTTTTAGACAAGATTGTTAACCTGGAGCAGGTTGTTGGAAGCCAAGTTTAAATACATACTCATCTTCAACTGAACGTAGATCTTATGCAATAAATATGTACTGGAAATTAATTATATTGTTTTCGATTTTGAACTTATCCACCGTTTAAGCCAAACTCTTTACAGGAACCGTCCCGTATGCCGAGGCGTAGCTAGGCCCGGCAGCTCGATCCCCCTTGAAAAATTTTAGGCCCCTGTGAGTGAATTGTTATGCCGTCATTAGTGCAAAAACTCAGCACAAACCTTGTCCCAAGTCGCACTGCCGGCCTGTCCCCACATAGGTTCTTGCTGGCCCCCTTTCCCAAATTCTTGGCTACGCCTCTGCCCGTGTGATTCAATTTGATTGAAATTCAATATACCTTGAACAAAACATTGAATACTGACTGGTACATTGTTGTTTACAGGCCAGCTCCTGCGCAGTCAAAGCGCTTCTTTTCTTATGAAACTCGTGGAGCTGCTCACTCCTGAAGGTAGGCCGAATTGGAAAGAACTAGCGGCGAATTTTGGCGATTTTACTTACGAGGAAATCGCCAACTTCGGAGTGGACAAAACAACTGCGGCCGAAAGGATGCTTTGCGCATGGCAGACGAAGAATTCGTCCACGATCGACAAATTATATAAGTGTTGCCTCAACATCAAAAGGGAGGATGTTGCAACATATATCGCCGATTGTGTAAGCCAAACGACAGACACTACACTTGTGTAGACAACGGATGACTTGCGCTGTAGACTAAATTTTGATGGAAGTAACTAGAAGAAAACAAATCATCACTGCTAGACAGATCTTACTTAAATTAGTGCAAATGCGAAGTTTGGCTGCGAAATTTTATAAAATTAGTCTAAAGCGCAAGTCGTCCATGCGTTGCCATTGGCCTTTCTCGATAGCGAATATCCACCGTTTTCTGGGTATTCACATATATTTCTTTTAATGGGTTGACGTAATTGTTTAAAAGTAAACAAAGAACACTTTTCAGAATGAAATTTTGAAACCATTTTACGTTAAAAATAATAAATGTTTGCTATTGGTTCTATAAATTAAATCATGCAAAAATATTAACTTTAAAATGGCAGATATTTCTTATCGTGAGAAAGGCTAATTGTGTCTGTTGTTTCGTTCCTGCCGCTAGTCGCTTTTGCGTTTGAACAAAATGAAGAAGTATAAATAACCAATAGACCTTATGCATAATGACGTAACAAGCCGTGACACCTGCAGGGATGCTGGTCTAAATAGACTATTAAGACCAGAATTCCCTGCAGGCGTCACGGCCTGATACGTCATTATGCATAAGGTCTATTCACTTGGGAGCTTTGTTATCCATACACCGAAGATTCGTGTATCTATACTTTTTAACTTCCAAATTTATCGGATCAGTGGAAACTTGATGTGCGCCTATATAAGTACGTTTTGCTCATTTTAAGTTCACGCGAGGGGGCCAAACGCATGTTTATGCCCAAAAAGCATTACTAAATAGTGTTTATACTTCTTGTATGCTTGTTAAAACGTTAGAAAATCTCAGTGAGATCATTACAAAATTCGTATATCTTTAAATGAAGATAACTGATTAGATTCTATATATTACCTTCTTTATACTTTGGAAGTATTTTACCGTAAGTATTGCCAGTATATATTTGGATCGACATAAACATTCACATGCAGCTGATTTCATAAAATTTTTGACGAAAATATTCTTAACTTCGATAACTCGGTTGTTCAGAAGTTCAAACATTCGTGGCGAAGTTCAGAAGTTCATCATGAAAATACGTTTAAGTACTGCGGTTGGCACATATAGATTTCTAAACCAATCAGAGACTTTGTTTACAAAAGGGATTGTTCAAGATTATCATGAGCTTTTGTAATCAGCCACAATCTGGTGAAACTTCCGAATATATGGTCACAAACGTTTTATAAAGTCAGCCGAAACTCTGTTTAACTGATATTCAATAGAATACTTGGTTCGAAGATTCGGTGAAATTGTATTCACGTACTGCTCGAATTTAGTCAAAATATTACAACTTGCACATTTAGCTGCACAAACCATAAAATACAGCATAGCATATTTAGCTGCAAAAACCTAGTTTATATCGATCGGCTATCATACAAACCATGTATTCTATCGACTATATGGTTTAACAAAACCACTAATATACTGGCATATTGTAATATTTACACATTCCACTTTCGATGGTTTACACAAATGAGATCAGTGTTCACCTCACGCCATTTTAACCAACGCTTGGTTACTTATCGAGGCTTGAGCTTATATATTTTTTGGCTTATGTCCATCGCCGTATGTAGTATAATTTAATACACTAGTAGTACATATAGATTATTTTCAGACAAGTATTTTTCTACATTATTTTAGAACCTAATTTTTGGTTACCATGAATTTATATTTCATACACCTTTCGAATAGCCTTTAGAATATTTCTATATTTTTATTTTTTGGGCATTTTTTAGTATAGCTAAATGTTTTTCACGACATATTATGTCATAGCTAGAAATCTATTACTATAGCATTGGGTTTAGCTGTGCAAATGCATCTAGATACAATTGCAGAAGCAGTACAATCTACAAAAAATGACTGGAAAGACCTCCAGCCCACAATTCGATCAGTTTTCAATTTCAAACTGATGGTTTGAGAGACCACAGGGTACCGTAGGTTATAGGAACCACCTAGCGCTTATCTATCTTATCTGTAATGTGCATTTGCGCGTTATTTCAATGTTTGGATGATATGAAAGCAATACAGATTGTGAGATTAAGTAACATCACCTATACGGTATAGGGATCAGCACCTATCAACACCTTTAGCTGTGTAATCTTTGACTATATATGCAGGTCAGATATATTGTAGTTGATTATAAATATCAACGACGAAATAAACAAGTTGTCTAAAGTAAGAGGATATTAAACTGTAAGCCATGCTACTCTTGGCACGAGCACCGTCACTATTAATTTGTGCTCAACTAGATTTACTCATTAAAATTTATACATGTTGCGAATTTACAGGTACGTTATTCGATTGTGGTGTTAATTTAATTTGCCATAATTAAAAAGAAGGCGGCATGTCGATCTTTAAAACAGTATTTTTCGAAGTGAAGTTAAAGGGAACATATCTCATATTCCACACAAGTGTTGACGTAATGTAGTTTAACATTTCTAACGTAAATGGCTGAAATGGCTGCACAATCGACATGACGCCATGTTTTTTATTACGGCAAACTATAGGAATTGTCATAAGAGTAAATAAAATTAACAACTATATTATGAAATTATTTTATTGTTCTTTGATTACGGTATGTAGCGTAATTTGGGATTGATATATATGATTATTTGTGTACATATATACTATACTGTTTGTAGTTACTTTAAGTGACGTGGGAACAGTTGCATTTGGTAAAAATTCATAAAAAAAAACTTGAATGAAGTTGAACTTATTTAGCGTTTGTAAATTATTACTAGATGAAAAATTATTAATTGATATTGTGTTAAAGTTCCTTAATAATATTATGCTAAAAATACACTGCACTATTATGAGAACCTGATTTGTGTGTGATTTTATCTCTACGATAAATTATGCCCAGCGAGTCTGCCCAAAAAGCTATTGTCTACAGTGAACATCCCCATACAAGAACTGCCTTTCCAGATTTAGTTCCCGTAGTCTTTTTGCCTGTAGTAGCGTGCAGAGTGTTGGGAAAACGGGTCATTACCCCGGGGACCATGCAGGGTCTTAAGGGGCCGGCCCGGGCACATGTATTTTGTTTAGGGAACTGAAACAAATTAACTGAAAATAAATTTACAATTACAGTGACAGCTAATTCCAAACTGACAGAAACTATATATTCAATTATATTATATAGAGTAAAAGCTAACATTCACTCTGACAGTACGCTAATTGCTCCTTGACGGTTAATCAATGCTGAGCTTCTGCGATGGTTCACGTTTACCTTTAACACAACTATGGCCCGTCAATTCAATTCACTATATACAGTCAATTTAATGGCAGGCTAAAATTGGTGCCCGTAGAGGTAGCAAATTCTATCAGCCCTCAGGATACCATTACAACGGCCAGGCGCCAGATGAAATGGGCTTCTTAGTTTATAGTTTAGGATTGTCATTTTACATTGGACTGAAGAAAAAGCATGAAGAAAGAACAAGTGACTCGACCAGGTGAGTATAGTGTACTAGCTTGTTTGTTGCAAAAAAGGTATTTCGAACTAAAAATCTTTTAGATTACTACAAGTGAAGTGACCTATACGCACGTAGCCTATATGGAAGGTGCATCCTCACAAAAATAAAATATTGCGACCATTGAGTAAAGGCTTTCTGTGCGAGACTCGGTTGGAACGCCAGAAAAAATATAAAGAATACAAAAATGATTCAACGACTCGCTTAATTTCCCTTATAACAATTAAGGTGATAATTTATGTTTGTCAGGATGAACCACACACTTTGAAGAAGAATATATTATGCACATACCGTAAGGACTAAGGCGTAACCGCACCAAATTTGGAAATTCAATATGGCGGATAACATTATAGTTGTAATGGAATGGAAGGCTCGGTTGGAATGCACCAAAAAAAAATATAAATAATACAAAAATGATTCAACAACTCGCTTAATTCCCCTTATAACAATTAAGGTAACAACTTATGTTGGTCAGGAGTTACCACGCACCTTTGAACAAAAATATAATTATGCACATACCGTAAGGGCAGGCATAACCGTACCAAATTTGGAAATTCAATATGGCGGATGACATTATAGTTGACACGAGAAATATAAAATGTTGTACGCACAGAGAAATGCAATACTACAGCCTGCTTCTCAGTGTCTAAAATTAGGAGAAATAGAAAGAAATATACCTCACCTCGAATTCTGATGGGAATTGCGATATGATCTGCCGGGAATCAATGTGAAACGAGTTGCTTGAACCAGAAAATTTCCCAAGTTGACGGCCGAATAATCGAATACTCGTCTCAATTGCATGTCAGACTTTACAGTCTATTAACTGATGTGCTGCTTATGACATGTTATTAACGTCCAGTTTTATTAGATCTTATACTAACGAAGCATATTCGAATATTTCACCTGGACGATTACGCGTAATAAACGTATATTCGTATAAACCAAACTTATTCAAGCCACAATTGCCAGATTTGTGAATTTTGAAGGCCAATCTCTCACGCTGGTCCAACTTAGCTAAGTTTCTCCCACTCGTGCAGGCTCATATTGTCAGCGGACAACTTACATAAAATTGAGAGCAAGGCGTAAAACGAAAAGCTTTAATTTTTTATGCGAAGACCGCTGAAAAACTGAGCCCTCTTTACCGGGAGAAAATTTGCCGAATATGACCAACGTGTCTGCTACAATGGCCCTTTGTTCTCTTTGTCTTGCCTTTTGTTTTCTTATACTAATGACAATTTGCCCTCAAATATTCACAAATCTGGCAACCGTAAACGCATATAATGAAAGCAATGACCTCAGGACAGTAAACTCTATAAACCCTGGATTGGAACGATATCTGATTGGTATATTTGAAGCAAGTCTTGGCCCCCATCTTTCAAGCAAATTTGAAGTCGCAATGGGTACCAGTGGCAGCCCCTTTCTACATCGTTGACTGTGAAGGGATTGGCACTGGTACCCCTTTCGGTTCAAATTGGCTTCAAAGATGGCGGCCGATTTATCGTTTCAGTTGACACTGACTCAGGGTTGAAAACGAATCAAGAATAAAATTCGCGTATTTAAGATTTACTGAACATACACATCCCTGTTGGCTTTCGACATGGAGCTGGGGGGGGGGGGCGTCTGCTCATAAACTTTGAAATATCCAAAATGATTAAATCAATGTGCAAAACATGCACCAAAACATATTATTTCCATTATGACTTACAATCTTCACATATATCATTTAATATATGTTTAAACTCTAAACAACAAAGTTAGCGCTTGTTTGTGAATGTATCTTTAAATAACTAAAAATAGCAACAAATCTTTCTTCGGTTTACAATGTCCAGAGAAATGTCAAATGTGCGTTTCCACTACATGCCACAAACATCTGTATCTGCATGCTATCTTTAGTCCGATTCCAGCCTATTAATATCATCCTGAAATAAAAAAAAAGATTTAGTCCCCGAAGTAACTCCCTTCGAGGTAAAAGGTAGGAGCAATTTAATCGAAAATGTCGAAGAACCATCATCTGCACGATTCATCAAAAAATATATAAATCATCTTTTATAACGGTGCGGTTAGTAACGCATGGTTGAACAAATAAAAGGTTTACTCTTTTATCGAAATTATTCAGCTCCAATTAACACCACACCACACCACATTACACCACACTACACCACACCTAACTATGTTTTATATAGTAACTGCTTTTAAAGTATTAAAATGTACACATCGTACCTGGGATGCAAGTTGAAAAAAAACGAGATATAAACAACTCTGTGGACTAAAAAATTGGTAAACATGTAAATATGATAAACTAACCATTCTGTATTGCAGCAATGCTTGAGTCAATGCATTTGAAACTTGAAGAGCAACAGATGCGTCATCGTCATTTTTTACAAGTTTAGTCTGTTAAAATAATGAAAATTAATGTAAATGAACAGGAAGCCCATCTTGAAAGGAAAAAAAGATAAGATTATTTAGAGATTTATGTTTTATGCACAGAATAGAATAAATAAAAATCGTCCTTTACTGAGTTAAATAACTTTATGCAATTTGATTGGGCGAGATACAAATTTATACAACTGAATAGCGAGTGCATTAAAGAATGCCTGCATATACTCTTACCAAATCTCCAAAGGCGCTTGCTAAACCGGACGATAACGAACTCTATATAATAATAAGACCTTTTACACTCTTAAAATAATATACTCGTAATACTTAAATTTCGATAAAACAAGTCTGTCACTGAAAAGAAAGTTTCTGCATGTCATGTATATATAGCTATATAAAAGTGTATAAAAGCATGCAGGAATAGCATGTGGTATACGTGCTAATGACGTGGCCAGGATATATATTACACTACCAGAGTTGCATTACTTTGCATCATGCTACATCTGATAGACCTCGGCCATGACTAGGTAACGAAGAAAGATTTCTTTGAAAGAAATTATTCTGACCTTCGGCGAAATATTTGTTTCCACTCTTCGCGGAGTTTGTTCAGGTGGTTGATGCGGTGCAGAATATCCCCTGCTGAACATTGGAGGTTGACTCTCAGTGTATGCCTCCTCAAAGCTAGAACTATATTAATTAAATGCATATTTAAAACGAGCTAATAAATAAAAAAATCAATGCAAAATTGAAATATAACGATTGTAAAATATAAAATGACATGATATAAAATTGAATACAACGATTTTGAATGGAACACAAACAAAAGCATTCAGATTCAGAGATTCAGTGAAATTGTAATCCGTTTGGTTCAAGGTAACCCTCATTATTACCAGCATTTTTATATAATATGCAACGTTTTCTTGGCGAATCCGCCATTGTGAAAAGCGATAATAACACATGTGGGAATGTTCGTGTTTGACTCACCAATCAGGAATCACGAATACGCGCCCAGGGGGGTGAAAAAATTTCCAAAAAACTGTTTTTTATTACATAATAAAAACAGAAATACATGCATGCTTGAAAATATGGAATTTATTTCTCGTGTTAAGAATATACAATTACTTAATGGTTTCCGTGTTTGGATGGCCTGATCCAAACACGCGGGAATGTTGCATGGGAGAGAAACACGAGCCGAAAATTGTTTTATAAAATAACAACGACAAGGCCTGGGTTTAAATTTAAATTCTTTAAAACTTTTAATTTCCGTGTTTGGATGGCCTGATCCAAATACGGGCTTCGACCAATCAGAACACGCGTTATATACACGTTATTTTATAATGATACCTCACTCGTTCGCTGCGCGCTCACTCGTTCAATATACTATTCTCAACATGCACTCGAAATAAATTCCATATTTCCGCGCATCCATGTATTATTCTCTATGTCTTAAACTGCAATGTTTAGTTACCACCGGTAGATATTTGTATGCACATGCTATTAATGCAACTAACCTTTGCGGAAAGCTTGTGTTGAAGTTAGGATCATTATTATAACTTGCATTATATGGCATGTTATAATTTAAGGGCTCTTGAGGAAAATAACCATATCCATAGTCCAACGAGTTATTCATGCCAAAAGAGCCGCCTTGAGGGGGGTGAGGATTGTATTGTTCCAAATTATATCCTCTGCCCCTGGGGTTTGATGTTCCTCTCCTATTCAATGAACCTCGTTGTGAATAAACAATTCCTCTTCCTCTGCGTATACCCACGGCTCCACCACGCCTGCCGCTTTGGCCCCACAACTGAGCGTGTTCTACAAATAGGAAAGTTTAAGGTTGATTTCAACACAAAATGGAAAATATGGGATGCACTGCAGGGTGCGGCGAGGATTGGCTACCCGTGAAAGGTTTCTGTCAAAGGTATGAAATTTTCCTTTCGGAATTAACACGCGAAAGTCGAAACAGGTGTTACGAAAAATATAGGTCTGCGTGGGTCGTTGTGCATATGTGGAAACAACACTAACCTGTGGGTGAGCGAACCCCTGGGGGCGGCTTCTCAACCCTGACTTTAACTTCCTGGCGTCCTTCTGCTAGTTCCAAATTTAAGGATTCTTTTAACAATGCAGCGGTGAGCTCAGAACGTTTCATTGTGGTCGGTTGCAATTCTTTTACAAAACCAGGCCGCTTGATTTTCTAGATAAACAACACACAGCATTGATACGATTCGCAGACACCGATGCATATCAAAACGACAGACGTATATATTAACCGGGCCCTAATTGATTGAACATCTTCAGGGGCTGGTTGTATAAAACTCTTACCGTCGACGTTTTAAACTTGCATGCTTTTTCACTTTTGCCTCTGGCAGTTTACCAAATAAAATTCAAGGTGTAAATGATTTTATTAAATCCTAAAAACACGTCAGTGCATGGGAATAGTAATATTCAAACCCACTAATCCGGTTGTAGCTATACAACTGAAAAGATTAATTTTGACCCTGCTATTGAACGACTCGTGCAATTTCTTAAAACCTTAACCGACGTGTGTCAGTTAGGGCATTATATTTATGTAACTTTAACAAAGTTCACAACAATTTTGTCGTTTAATTTAAATACCCCGCAAAAAACGTCTGAGCTCCTGCATGCATTGGATACATGCATAGCAGTATCGCGATCCAACTGTGATTTGCGACCAGTGAGTATTAGTAGGGCAACTTGCTGCACATGCACATGTTTATACAAGTAATGACCTGCAGAATGTACAAGGGTATCAGAACGACCATTTAACAAGTCTGACGATTCCACAAAAATTTTTACAACTTGTCAATAGGGTGCGCTGTACTTGTGGTCAGCTTGAAACAAATACAGCATAATCAAAGCTACATTTTTGACAGACAAATTGCAGATCTGATTAATTTTCGAACGCTATGGCACAAGTCTTTTACAAGACCAGTGCAAATATTAGTTGCAACAAGTTTACCAAGGTCATATATTCAATATGACGGTAAACAACCTCTCGCTTTTCAACAAAAGCTCGAGGTGAAATACAATGTTAGAACTTACCAAGACATTCGTACGATGTTTTTGGCCAACCAAGTGAGGAAACTTGAGATCATGTTCAAATTTCGCATCACATAGAGAGCATTCATAGCGTGGATTTTGTCCAGCCACCTGGACTTCTGTCACGTATTCCAGCCCTGCGTGTGGGTGGTCGAAGTATATATAGCACAGGTTACAGTATATGCAAGTAAAACATGCACAAACACTTCAATTTATATCTCAAGCCAGATAAAAAATTGAATATGTTCGTGACAATCATTGAGATGCAGTATATTCATTGCTACCACAACCAAGGAAAAACTTTGGTCTTGGTAGTAAAAAAGAGTTTTACCGTAGCCGTTCATTGTTTTCAATAAACTAATAGCCGAAAAACCAAATTCGATTAAAGTCGATTAGTAATTTGGATAATGAACTAAGTATTGCATGCAGCTATTCTGCACACCAAACTTTGATTAGTACAGTGCGTCAAAGCCAGAAGTGTCAAAAGGTTTCAGCCAGACACTACCCATCGTTTAAAGCACTGTAAACCATATACTGTTACTGTACAGTATAAAATGTTTGGTTAGGCAGTACAGCTTAGATAAACACAGTAATATCAGTGTACAGGTTTAGTTTTTCATATTTTACGTTATTCAGTTCAATAGATTGCAGTACTACGTGTACTATTTTTAAAATGACATACGTTGTTCAAATCACTCTGCATGCACGTTGGAAATGACCATAGCGCATTTTCATCCAACATGTAGTTTACACGAACTTGTCATGTAGACTACATGTATGGAGTTGTGAAAATGTACGGGGATAATTGCTTTTAAATAATGCTGTATGAATTGCTAAATTTAAAAAACGTAAATACACGGTATATGAATAAGTATGATGACATATTACACTACCTATCAAAGGCTGCGGATAATTGGCAAAAATCTGTGAGCCAATTGCTTTGTCTTTCACAGATTTCTCAGGCCTGTCATAGAGCTTCATATTTTGCGTATTGGGAAACCGGCTGCTTTTCAATTTTCCCCCTAAAATTTAAAATTTGGGCACAAAAAATTAAAAATGAGAAGTTTCTCATTATGACACATGTCAACAGAAAATGAAGGATTATGTAGCTTCCGAACGACCGTGAAGTTTCGAACCCTCGGGGGTATTGGGCTATTTTTAGCCATTACAAAATGTGCCACATCAAATTGTTACGAAGTAGTATCTGTCTGCGTCCCTATCCCTCACGTTCCTTCTTAAATCCTTAGAAATTGAAGTCAAATGAACTAGGATGAATGTACAAGCTAATACCTCCGGCAGATTTTTCGAAGCCCATAGCTTTCAGTTGTAATGCCTAACACAAGAAATATGAAGAACATACATTTAAATGTAACAAAAAACCAAAAAGATTAGCCATAATGAGCATTGCATCATTGCTATCATTTTACATCTTGAAAATCTTATATGCTTAAAGCGAAATTGGTAATATTGAATCAAATGCTAAAACTAGCACGATATTTATATATACATTTCAGTTTCAAAAAAATTTTCTTGATGCATTTAATTCGGTACTACAGTACCTAAAGATTGTAAAACAAACCTACCTTTCTATGTTTTGTTCCCAACATGTGTGCATTAAAAGACTGATGTCCACAGCAAGTGATTGAACATATCTTATGAAAATTAGAGTTTAAATAAATAAGTTGATACATATACACGTGAATAAAAAATTAAATAAATAAAATAATTTGCTAGAAAAAAAATTACAGCTATATTGACAAAGTGGCAGGAGAAAAGAGAGAGTTCAAAGTGAAGGAGAATTTCATAATCAATATTACATTCAACTAACTTTGGATTTAACCACTTTATCTAAATATCTATGCTAACAGTACTTGATCAAACTTAGGCATAAAGTATGGTAGATTGCTGGGGGGCTAGATCCTCCTGAGCCTCACTGTAACCATGTGTCAGAGTTTTATGAAAAATTGACTTTAATCTGCACACATTACTTTACATACATTATAATTGCACTCTTAGAGATCATAAATTAAATTCGTTAGTTCCTCAGGAAAAAATTTGTAAATATTCCCTAAGATGATGTAGAAAATTTTCTCTACCTCGAATTCGAACTGATCGGTATAAGAACTCCTTCATAATCGCTAACAGTCTCGAACAATAGCCTAATTTGTTATAATTGTAAGATAATTATATATTAGATTTAGTTAAACTTATGGATGTATATACCTTTAGGTGTCTTTTATGTACATCGTATATAATTCAGTTTTTACTAACTGCAAATTACGATTATTAAATTCAATCAATCAATTCAATCAATCAATCAATCACTCTTCTTCTCCTATAAAAAAGTATAGTACATACAGCATTGTGTGCATTTTATCTTTTTTCTTCCAAGATGTACTGTACAGGTATATAAGGTATATAAGATCTAGCAGTTTACATTGTACTATTTTTCCTGTCAATACCAGTATCACTGAAGACACTAACATATTCTTTTCCTTCAAAAATCTGGAATTTGATTCAAGTTACCCAAACAATAAACGGAAATAGATATTGAAAAGACAAACTTTGTAGTTTTTTACTTGCCAAGGTTTTTATCAAAGCATTTATGAAGCCGTTAAACATTTGGGTGCTCTAATCAATTCTACTCTATTATAAGTATAATAACAATTAACTTGCACAATAAATAGAAGTACATTTGAGCTGTCAAAAATAATGCAGTCTAAATCTGTTTGTATAACTTCAGAATTGCATGCATATTTGACAAATTTTATCCAAATTAGTATAACTTTTCGAAAAGTGGTAATGTTTTTTTGTGCATAATACTGGCTTATACAAAATTTGCTAATTTCACACAGCAATAGTTTTCATACTTTACAACATTTTGCAAACCTTTCTGATTTTACTAATTTTGGGATTCTCCTTCCAGCTGTACATGTACATTAAGAGACTAAGACCCAACTAATTTTCCTAGTTCAATATTTATTTTAATAGGAGATGGTCTATTGACCTTGATACATACACCAATTCGAAAATTTGTATGTTCTATAAAATTTAATTAAATTAAGAAACTGAATAATAATTAACAGATGATAAATTAATTGAAAACAATAATGATATAGATTTAGACAGCATTTTTTTAGACAGCTCTAATAAACTTGTGTTTATTTTACTAGGTAATTATTATTTATTATTTTTTATTAATATATTATTATGTTAGTGTCTTCAACAAATTATTGAAATTCTGTTGACATACTAAGTAAAGAAAGTGAGGACCAAGTACTCATCCTTGTTGTAATCCAAAAGTAGTATCTTCAAATTTTGAGTTTTGAATTTTGAGCACATTAGCTGCTGTAGATACCGGTATTATATTTCTTCATATAACATATTAAAAAGAAGAGCACAACGAAAATAAATGCTTTTCAACTTTTCATAAAACTCTGAAACATGACTGACTGGTCACAGTGAGGCCAGAGAGGTGCAGACTCCCAGCAAACTTTTTGCAATATGACCAAAATACTCACATCACATTCATAAGTGAAAGGATGATCCTTTGACAACTTTATATTATAAGCTTCAGCCACTTTTTTGATATGATGAATTTTGTAGACATGTTTTGCAAATTCCTAAGGTTAAGAATATGGTTCAATGCAGTTTTAAGACATATATATGTATGCAAGCTACATAGATCACATCACTTCTATAATACGACTTCACTCTCCATGCAAAACATTTAAAAAATCAAGTTAAGCTAGTACTAATTCTTCCTTCATATTAATCTATGACCTCAACATAAGGATTCTATTGCAATGGAAATCATCAGGTTATAAACTTGTACAAAATGCAGCGATGGAATTTCTTTCTAACATAGGCGTAAGGGCCTAGAAATTTTGGGGGGCCGGATAGTCTGCCCGATGAGCGCCGAAGACCGAGAAAAACAAGGATGGTCTACCTAGTGCATAAAGGACATGATTTCCTTCCCCAACTTCGATTAAATCTCGGATTAAATTATGTACAGTTGCTATAAAAGTTAGCAAAGTTACAAACTTACAAAATGATAGAAGTGTTTCGTAACTACATTGTGAGTTTTGCTGCGCCAATTAGTTGTGGCACATAGGGTAGTCAGTGGCACATACGGAAAAGCCTGTTTATTTCAATTATTTTTGTTTCGTTTAATTCGGGTTTACGCAAGCTGCAAGCATGTATATTCTACCATATTTGAGCATTCTTAAATATTTTTATGTAGTGTGGAGACCAAATCACTTAAGTACAAATTGCCCGACTCGTAAATACAAATTGCCAGACTAATTAATATTTCTGGCTAAACTGGGGGCCCCCCCCCTCGTACGCCTATGCTTTCTAAAGTTCATTTTAATTGCCTGAATCCTGGAAACAGGTTTAAAATTGATAAAAATGTGCAAATGTTGAGAAGTGTTTTTGTCTATTTTAAGCAGTTGTTATACCACATTTGATGCTAAGTTAAATGTCATAAGTCAAATGATCTTTAATCAAGATGTAAGTGTTATTCTCATTACTAAGAGAATAAACAAGGGAAGAGTCATGGAATTTAGACTTACATATTGCTGCATTCTTTGGGGAAAACTGTTTATTATCTCAACATTGTATGTATATATTAGTAGTTAATTTTTGTTTGTTTGGGAAAGTGTTATATTCATCAATGCCAGGGCTCATTGACAAGAGATTTACAAGGGGATCATCAAATTCCTCACCATAACAGTGGCCTTGGTTACAATTAATGGACTGGTACAGAGAAGTTAACTAGTTTAAACTGAGGAGTTAATAAACTGGGATGATCTGTGCACTGCAAAATTCTTTAAACTTGAGTCATTGACTTAAGTTAAATATCAAATTTAGAAGGTTGAGCAAAGTTTCAAAACTACCGACACAGTATCTTTCTCTCCCTTAAAGTTACCTTAGTTACAAATACGTTGATTTCCGGAAAACTATCTTATGTAATTGCTTCATATTATTGTGTGTAAGCATCAAGCAAGAGTCGATTGTATCTTAATTTTTGTGAATCAATCAATTGTAATCAACATACAAAAAGTGACAAGTTATTATACTTACCGGCCAATCTTTGGCTTTGAACTCGCAGTATTTACATTCCCTCATTTCTTCCTCGGTTTTTGGTCGTCGCCCTGGACCTTCACTATCCTCATTGCTAACGGAGGGATCAGACCCCACAACAACAAAATTTTCCAAGTCTCTTTCGAGCACGTTGCCTTCTTGAAGAGTGACTGGATTTTCGGATGCATGATCGTTGATTCCTGAAATGGCAGACGCTTGTGTATGTTCATCGCCCATTTTTTTTCAATAAATGTTATCGCTAAGAATCTTATGTCTTGTCTAAACAATCCTACGAAGGAAAATAAAGTTGACTTTCTGTTTGGAGACTTATTGTGGTGTGCGTTGTGAGTCACAACTTAGAGTTTGGTAAAACTCGTACCCAGAACCCAGGGTCTTTATCCGCTTCCACGCATGCGCCCTTGATTTGTGTCTAAAGGTAAACTGCTGGTAAACTGTAAAAGCAAGGTATTAGTTGATTGGTTGTTGTACATGCTTCGTCTTGGTTTCAGAGAGATGTTTTCTTTTATCGTCGTAGACGGTAGACCTGCCTCGTTCCCGGCGCGTGTTTTTGTTTTATATTAATTTAGCATCATACAGCATTACGTTTTTGAAGCCACCGAAAAGAAATAGGAGGATGGGAGGTACTTCTGCCAACTATAGCTACCAAAATTTAAACCATGTCTTTCACATATTGGACAATCATTGCTCAAAAATTGGGTAGTTAGCAGTTACTAATAGGTTTCCTCGGCAAAATTCCGGCCTCAACTTTTTCGCACGTCTGAGCCTTTGATTGAAGGCGTCCAAACATCTTCTTCTCAATTCTCATGCATGATGCATCTACTGCATTAAGCTTAGTGCAGCTGGATATAATATTCTATCATTTCTATCATTCTATATCTCTTGAAATGTCAAGAGAATTAACCTATTCGTGAGAATAGATAACGCCAATAGGACGGTACTATTTAATAAGTTAATACTCCTATTCTACTCAAAATCAAACGAGTGATTACAAATTAATATAAAACCTAATTTAGAGAACCTCATTAAAATCTTAAAGAATTAAAACTTGGCTTACCTATTCCGCTTGTTAAAAAACATTTGGACAAGCATGACACCGCAGAAATAAAAATACCACTGTACACAATATGTCAAAACAAGTTTTAATTTCCTTCTGAAAAGTTCTCGATCTGCAATCTTTTGAAAGCTTATCAAAAAGATCTGGCAGCTTTGTAATGGCAATTTAGCAATTGACTTTTTTACAATTTAACAAAACAATTTTTAACAAAACATTGTAACAAGGGATCAATACGACTGTGCATGCGAAAAAATAATTGATTGACCTAAAGTTCAGCCATTATAAATAGCGTTCGCGTGTTTTTTGTCTAGAATTGTAGCTAGGTTTATACACAAGATTATTAATTCAGACAATTTGTTTTTACCGTGTGCAAGTTTCAAACTGCAAAACATATTTCGGAGCATTTATAATACTTTCACCCACCAAATTTGACGTCCAAGTTAGAACTATATAGCTAAGTCCAATTTACGCAGCCGCCAGCAAGCATTATTCATCCATTTGTTGACCACTTGATGTTTAATTTATGTTTAACTTTTTTTATCATTTCAGACTTCGTAATCACCGTTTAGTCAGTTGGATGCATTGAAAAAACGGATCGCATCTTGACGACCAGCACTTCTGTTCAATGTTTTCGCTGCGAAGTGAACTGTAACTTAATTGTTTGAAATCTATATTTTCGACTATTAATGCATGTTCAAAATACATTTGGCCAGAAAAAGTGTAAAATACAGCTCGTTTACTAATGAAGAAAGTGACGAATAATTACCTGCACTGCCCGACTAATAAGATTGCATGCATTTTGACTGATTACCGGAAGGTGTTACAAAATTTTATTGATGAAAAGGGTGTGAAAGCTCCATGTTTTTGTACTTTTGTTATTCTATATGTTAATCAGTGTAGGCAATATATTAAAATTTTCCCAAAGTCGTGCAAATTCATTTATATATCAGCGAACTGCAGCACGTGCAGGGACATTCACACACGTAGCTACGTTCTTGATAAAATCACCATTAAATCAGACGGGACATTCAGAGTGGAAGACAGAGGAAGAAACTCGCGCTGAGGACTAAGCTAGCGTTATTGTTCAAGCATATTAAAACAGTAAACGGAAAGTGCCGTAAAAGCCAGCTTTATTCATTCGGCAATCTGTAGTCTGTACAAATAGAATATCTTTAGTGCAACTATATTAATGATATTAAATCATTCTCTTAATCATCGTAGACTACTCATATTCTGTCGCATTATTACAACATTTTCTTTGTGCAAAATCATATCAAGAAATTAAATCAATTTCATGGAACCAGCGCTTGTGTGTTCAAACACGTACTAGTCAACAGCTTCACAGATCACAATTATCGTTTTCATGACTCACATTTCGCGTCACTCGTTAGACAATTTTTCATTTCCTCTTCCTCGACAACTTTCAACATGTCCTCCAAAGCCGTTCGCAAATCCGATTCGTTCTGACTGTCGGAGAGATCGGGCAACGAAAGATACTGATCGGCTTCATCATGAAGTTCAAAGTTCACGTGAGGGGAAGCCTTTTCGCTAAGATTGCTACGGCTAACGTCAGTCGCGGCGGGTTCACACGCGCTCTCGACGGACTTAATGGCTTCCTTTTCCTCCAACACACAGCCCGGTCGCGATCCCTTTCTAAGCTCTCGGACGCTTTGAAAATGCTGCTCTCGCACAGCGCTGTATATCGCCAGTCCAATCTCTTTGAGTGCCTCGTCCGTTTCACACAAGACAACGAAACACTCCATTTTCGGCGGTGTTTTATCCATATGATGATTAAACGCAAGTAGCTGAACATTCGATTTCATAACCGTGCCGTAGGATAGCTTGCGTATCGGTATAACCTTCTCTTCCGACTTTTTTTGTTTCTCCTTCAAGTGAAGTCCATCTTGCAATATCTGTACGGTAACCTTTGGTAGTGATCGTTCCTTGCCCTTCACTATAATATCACCGATCAAATGTCGAATGGCCTCGCGGATTCGCTTCATGTCTGGCTCCACGAGCATCGTACTGCCGAAATATCGGACTTCGAAACTTCGCTGCTCCGTAATCTTCTTCACGCCACATTCTAAACCGAGTTTTCGCTTGATCATCCTTTCTTCGTCCGCGTTCCCCTCTTCCTACCAAAACAATCGCGAATGTTATTATTGTTGTTATTGTTACTCTGTAGACCGCGTATTTACCTCGCGCCCGTAATATAAGCGCAGCCCCAAATGGAATCAATTTCCATGGCGAGTACGCATGTTTGGCGAATTGCTGTACGTTTATTGGCAGGCGTCGATAAATAGCATTGTCCAGCTGCCGCGGCACCTGCTCTGTCTAAAGTCAAATTAATTTGACGCCAAAACTAAATAGGCAAGACAAGGATGGGGAAAAGCCGATAAAAGTAGAACTGAAATGATCACGGAATTATAATGTTATAACACCGTTTAGCCCGCGATGATGACATGCTAAAAATATTCATGCTGATGAATGTGTATACGAGCACTTAAATCAATTTCCTGTGCGTAAAATTTTGTTTTGTTGAAAAGCAATAATAAATATTGAAATATATGAGTTGATATATATGAGCACGATTATTTCTAAGTTGTGCGCGTTGTGATTGGATGGCTATTTGCGGCTTTGTATGTACTCGAAAGGGGGCGTATTCTTAAGAGCACTTGGGAAAGAGGTTTCATTGCCTTTGGCTGTCCACTTCCTAAATCCTAAGCGCCTGTCAGGCTTCCAGGTCCTTTTCCCTTTTGTAATATCCCAAAATCCAAATTACTGAAATCAGGGTGAATTTCGTCTAGAAATACTTAGGGTTATTTTCACTGAGTAGTACTTCCAACATTCAAGTAATTATTTATGGCAGGAGCTATTATGGGACATGTCGCAGCTCTCGGAAGCTTTCGTCCAATTGGATAATGTTTTTGATAATTGGATAAGCTATGCTATTAGTTGAAACAGAAATGTATTGTAAAGTTTAGACAATGAAAATCATTCTTGCGAGGGGCTGCGACACTACCCGGGGCTATTATGCGTACGAGTATATATTCTTATTTTAAATTTTCTTGTCATTGTGCATATGGATGGTGGCAAGGTTATACTTTCTCGTTATCGAAACTTTGGGGGGAAGGGGCTCATAATAAATTCCTCCCCAGCTCGGAGAAATTACAAATTCGAAGGGAAGATACAGCTTTTTGATTGCGACAGCCGACAGGGAGTCTGAAAAAAGCACTTGTCAATGCCTATTGTTTAAAATGAGCTAGCAGGAAAGAACTCTCGAAATGCTGCTCACCATCACATGGTTTCATTTTGCAGAAACGTTTTGCCCAGAAGGCTTCGCTGCATGAGCTTTTCAAGAAAAAAATGAGAGATCACGGAGCATTCTAGGATTGTTTGGAATAACAAAATACATATTGACAGGCGTCAAATATACTTTTATAGGTACCTACTGTCAACTTTTTACACGATTGAAAAATGTCTTAATGTCTTAATTTTACATTAAAAAAAAATTCCAAACGTGATATCGTTACACATTTCTTGTCGCGGGGACAAGGAATTACGCGAATAAACCGGCTAGATCTCTTGAAAGCAGTAATTTACTAGAAGTCGATAGATACCACAAAATTAAGTGTAGTACCACAAAACTGTCCAGAAATGTAAAAATATTAAAGCTACTGCTCGCAAACTTGTCGCATTTATACTGAAAGGCCTCCAAATTCGATCAAGACTACTTCTGTGTGTTGCAAGCTGGATGGTTCGGGTCTGAATTGCCTCATTACCCGCACAGTATTCGGGTTCGCTCTAATAGGACACATGTTCCCAGGTTTTATTTTCGCCCGCAAGTCTTTATTTCACAATTCACGTGCACGTGTGAATGGCTTTATATGCCGTGTCATGTATAATATCAAGCCATATTCCCAATTCGTGTGTCAAGTTAGTATACAGCCAATATAAAGAGGAGACATATTGACCAGGGGCCGGTTGTATGAAAGCCGGATAGCGCTATCCACCGGATAGTGATTTTTTGAACCGTTCTAAAAATGCTCGAAAAGCGATAAAATTTCATTTTTGGAGCCAGCAATTTTTAAAGAGGATACTCGATTTAGGAATACTAAGATTTAATCAAAGTTATAGCAAACAACGGGCGATTTTTAAGCGATTGAAAAAACCACTATCCGGTGGATAGCGCTATCCGGCTTTCATACAACCGGCCCCAGGACAAAAGTCGCTGCATGAAGTTAAGTGTGCCGTTTATCTTTCGATTGTACATCATGGCGATATTTCCTCTTAAATAAAATTATATAGGCGAACTGTGGGAATGAATCTTAAATTTAAATTCGTTGTCAATCTGTAGCAGCACAAGTGAGTACATGGACATGGTTATTAGCTTGATGTTTCGCTTTTATGCATAGTTCATACCGTTCATTCATTTAGACTTTTCAATTCATATTCATTTCCTTTCGGTTTAAAAACAATCGGGCATTATCTTTCTTACCATTATCATATTTGCATAACTATTTAATTAAATGATAATTGTTAGCATCTTTAGAAAATACAACAGAATGAAACCATTTAAAATTATGCGTACGACAGCTAGACGATGTCACTTGGCTGAGCTCACCACGACCTCGATAATAAAAGAGACTGCCCTGCCCCTATGCTCTTGTGTGGGAAAAGCTTCGCATTGGACTACCTCTGTTTTTGCTGTATAATGTAAATTATTACGATACACAGCTGCTGTATTACAGGCGACATTTTAAATTAAGATGTGTTTTTCAAGGCAATAGGCAATACTATATATAATTTAGTTGTATTCACTACAATAAATATTTGGCGAACTTACTCCTTACGTTATTAAAGCTATATTAATGCTCGGCCTTGGACTCAGTATATTTTACCGTGCAGCCTGATTTGATAACAACAACATGCTCAGCTTCTATCCCACCGCAAAAAATAGTAGCTTCGACAACTGTATTCATGCACTCAAGACTATCTATTCCGCTCAATGAGCTGTACTGCACTGGCAAGTATATAATGCTGCCTCCCAGTTCAATATAAAAGGATATAGTGCTGACGAACACAATTATCACCCACAAAATTAAATTACAACTTTGTTTGTGCCGTTTAGACTTTATGCAACTTCAATCATTTCATGATTAGAAATAAATGTGTTCAGCACTTGAACTCGCAACCCTAATTACCAGCCCTTGTATTCATATTTATATAAGTGCTACATGAGTTGCACGGCGGATCGTCATAAATCGTGTAGACGCCTTTAGAGAGGTTAGCAAGAATTGTTATTGATTTCCTCATGCATGGCATTATCTTTAATGATTCCTGCAAAAATTTCTCGATAATGATTCTCAAGTACTGAAATCATAGATTTAATACCAAGACATATTTTTTTTGCATTAAGATAAACGGTAGCTGTAGAGTGACACATTAATGTTTGTAACATATGGGGGAAAATAAGCAAACGCGAGTTTGTCAAATTGTCTGGTGAAAATCACATGCCATGCATGTAGGTTGTTCGTACATTGGTTTACTTTATTTCCCAGCACTCCTTTGGCGCTCGTAAATTTTAATTTCACTTTTCGCTTTGCGTAGTAGTATGTTTGGGATTGAATTACCGATGAACCGTCCCGATTTGAAAATCATGTCATTGCACGATATATGTGAAAAAAACATTGCGCTCACAAAAAGGATGCGCATTTGTAACCTTTTGCAATGGAAATACCGGCAAATACCGCTTACTGCTTTTCTACTTGCATTTTATCAAAGAATTTGCTGCGACAAAACTATTGACTTATTAGAGACGGGTCCCTACATAAACCTTCGGACTCGGAAACCTTCGGGTGTATATGAGAAAAGAATGTTTGTAAAACAATCTGGTTAGCCAAAAGTAGGGGTTTAATGACAGGCACCACGATTTTGCCTAAATATTAGCCGACTTAAAAGCATTCAAATTTCACCCACATTCTGCAATTAATGCTAAATGAATTAAAATGTGTTTGTTGGTGGATGTTTATACCCTCTGTGCATGAACCCACGTAAAATGCACATAGCTATGGTAATCCTTTTGGTTAAACTAAATCCCTGATTTATATTTGAGGTCAGTAAGTAAAAAGAAATTATGCATCTGTAGAAGTTGGTTCAATATTTATTATTGGCATTTTCTATTTCCATTTCCACCCGAGGCATAAATGCCAAAAAAATCGAACGCACAAAAAATCGAACGCACTCTCATTTCAACAAAACGAAAAATTTCATATTTCATTCCGCTATGCCGACATCCTGCATTGGTTTATACTGATGACATGCATCATGCGTCGTATTTCTATGTTTATTTTACGTTTTTATCGCTAATAAATAATTCAAAGTTGAATTATAACCGCACAACCGGTGCTTGTAGCCGATAAAATTAGACTTCTTTTAGTAGATTGGTGCATGCCCATACAAATGCTTTGAGTTTCAGTCCTGTGATCGGCTGACGCTTCTGCTGTCCGCGGGACTCTTAAATCCAATTTAGCCAAAAGGTTCCTTCTTTTGAATTTGCAAATTTATCGTTCACGCATGCATTCAAAGCGCTATCGTTTTGTGGTATAATGCATTAATTAAGGTCACTATAGAAAATATCCTCGTATACTCGGTCCCTAAATACAGTACAGATATACATCAGTTTATTCAATCAGTTTCTACGTTATTTCCATACAGAATTGATACATTACGATGCCAGTTGATCGAAATCGTGTATATAGAGGCTAGCTATATAGAGATAGAAATGACCCGAAAGCTTTTACGGATTACAATAATTTGTTATTGGCATGTCTTAAAGCCTGGTTTTCATTTTGTAATTTTCGTGAGCACGTTATTATCGCCGATGTGGAATAGTCCGGATCTTTAGTCTCTCTTTGGTTGAATGTCCTTGTGAACGACTGCATACACGTAAAGAAATATTAATTTGCGTGACGTGGTCACGACAATTACGACCTTGAATGGAAACCAGGCTTTACGAATGTTCCGTGCAATTACATCAATTTCAGGTGATTGCTGTTATAAATCAGGGTTCGATTGTATGAAAGCCAGATAGCGCTATCCACCGGATAATGTGTTTTTTTTCAATCGCTTTAAAATCATCCGCTGTTTTCTATAACTTGATTAAATCTTAGTATTCCTAAAGATAAAATCTTTGTCGTTTTTCAAGCATTTTCAGAACGGTTGGAAAAATCACTATCCGTTGGATAGCGCTCTATCCAGCCTTGGTACAACCGGCCCCAGGGGTTTATGTATCTATGTTCATGAATGTATCGCCAATGTCGCAAAATGAGCGTATTCGCGCGAGCTGCATGTGTATGTATTAAAGGATGCATGAGGCGAGTAACGTCCCACTTTTAATCGGACCATTACAGCGGTGAAAGATGGGAAAACGTGAATCCTTACAGGAGCTTTAAAAAGCACATACATGCATAGAGCCTTTTTGGCGATCATCGCATTTCAGAGGATTACAGTACACTACATAGCAATAAAGTCACAACATCTGCCTAGTTAGCGATCTCACTTTGTCCTGTGTCTTGCCCTACATTGCATGAATAGCTGAAATAAGGGAAGTAACACACTCTTACCTCGAGATTTTTCGATGCATTTTCTTTATCTTCCATGTCTCCAGTCATCCCAAATAGAGTATCTAAGTTTACGTGTTTGACCACTCTGCCAAATTTCTCTCTCGTAACAGTTGTGTAAATGTCTGAATAATGTGGAGATGCGGTCTTGGGAAGCCATTGTGTGGGCGTTAGGGTATATCGCTAAACCTAGTTAGCCTAAGCCCGTTGTGGTTCGCATACAGAGGAGGTCAAGTTGAAGCTGAAAACAATAATTAAATACAGAGCAGGTCAAGTTGAAGCTGATAACAATAATTAAATTATCCCATGAAGCGCTTTTTTATTTCACTCCTGTCAAAGGTGAATATTCTGGATTTTTGTTACTCGCGATGGCCCCATATTCAATTTCGGTCAGTTGCACGAACTGGAGAAGCATTTATACATTACGTATCCGTGTAGACTATAAAAATCAAAGAACTGATTAGAATGCAACAAGAAGAGAAACAAAATGTTTTTGAACGGCCTGGGATTTTTTACACTGAGCACACTGGATCGATCATAAACGAATTCTCAGTTAGGTAGGAAAGGAAATTGGGTTTTCTCTCTGTGGAAGCACCGAAGCAGTAGCGAAATTTCCTTTTTTCTTTCATTATGTTTTCATTACGGAGATCGCTTCAACAAGGATCTCCCGCGAAAGTAAGCGGGCTATCCAAGGGCGACCTCTACCCTTCAGAAATTCTTACGCTTTACTGGGCGTAGATCTGGCGTCACCCAGATCGTTATTTTCCTTACTCATTAGTTTAAGGCGAAGAACTAATTGCATACAAGGATATTATAAGGATTAAAATTCAGGTAGCGCTTGCGGTGCGTTTAAATGAAGACATCAAAAATGCTACAAAACGGCGAAAAGAAAAATAACTTTGTCAACTAACATGATTTTTTCATTACTATTTGCAATATAGGTAAATGATCGCAATTACATAATAATTACACTAGCACGGACTGTCATTTAAAACGTTTTTTACTACGCATGCGCAGAAAAATATGGCTGACATGAGCGGTGTTTTATAAAAATAATGTTCGGAAAGGAAATTGGGTTTTCTCTCTGTGGAAGAACCAAAGCAGTAGAGAAATTTCCTTTATTTCTTCTATTACGGAGATCGCTTCAACAAGGATCTCCCGCGAAAGTAAGCGGGCTATCCAAGGGCGACCTCTACCCTTCAGAAATTCTTACGCATTACTGGGCGTAGATCTGGCGTCACCCAGATCGTTATTTTCCTTACTCATTAGTTTAAGGCAAAGAACTATTGGTATGCACGGATATTATAACCATTAAAATTTAAGTATGCGCTTGCGGTGCGTTGAATAAAAACATCAAAAACGCTGCAAAACGACTGAAAGAAAAATAACTTTTGCCAACTAAGATGCTTTTTTCATTACTATTTGAAAAATGAGTCAATGATCGCAATTACATAACAATTGCTCAAGCACGGACTGTCATTTAGAACGTATTTTACTACGCATGCGCAAAGGAAAATATAGCTGACTTGAACGATGTTTTATAAAAAATATGTTTGGAGCCAGATTTAAAAACCGTTTTTCGTATTTTCACAACATTAGTAATCCGATAAAGGCGTTCGGACGACATTTCAGGACCGGCAATTTTCAACATTGTAGATCCAACCGGCAAAACAAGCTCACTCGTACCAATCAAAAGGCCATGTCTGATTAGTTGTTGCTAAACAATGTCGTGTACGTGCTCGGATCTTTGTTGGTTTATATTTGCAGATGGTAGACAGTGTGTCCCCCAAAAAAGTGACACTATAGAAATTATCTCAGTATTGTTTTAGTTTGAATGCCTGAGCGCTACGCTGAATCAACAGATTCATAGACATCAGCTTCTTGAATTTTAAATAACTATGATTACAATAAAAGTCCACTTACAATGAAACCATGGCTCAACTGACAAAACGGAGTCTGTAGTATAACACAGTATAAGCGCGTTTAAGAGGTTTAAAAATAACGAGATAATTTCTAGTGTCACTTTTTGGGGACACACTGTATTTCAAAACGAAGAAGTTGTGACGTCAGGAAAACATCGATCTACAGCGTGGGTTTGACGCTTGACGTGTTTGACGTGTTTCATGAGCAAACGAAATTATTTCGACTGACCGTTTCTTAACGTTTTCTTAACGACCGTTTCATAAGCTTGCCCGCAATTTTTATGAAAGTTATGTTGCCCTTAATTTGTTTAGCCAAGCAGTTAACGACAATACTTAAGAACCAATAGCAATAAAACGAATTTATATATATGGGCAGAAGACCCCACAATATTGATACAATGAAGCTTTATATAGGACATGCACACTTCTACTAATTATGGTGCAATGATACTTGCGAATATATCCCACTTCCCGAAATCGCAGTAATAACAGTAAAAAAACGTTCCTTCATAATTCATTTTGAGGCACTCAAGCAGCAACAACCCGGCGTATATTCCATGTCAAGCCATCTAAATGCGACCAGTTCAATGCCTTGATTGCCTCAATCTAAGATAAATGAGAAGTACTGGGCACTAGTATTGAAAATTCGTAGAAAGAATTTCCAGTCTTTACAGAATGCTGGGAAACCTTTCGGCAAACCAGACTATCGTTTCTTTGCCATGCACTACGGCACATATTTTCATTCAAACGTATGAAAACTTCATTCAAGTCTTATTTCCAGTCCTCTTTCAACTGGCACCACATCCAACAAAATGGAACTGAACTAGACAACCCGCTTCACCACTTATACACCTGTTTAAAAAACGGGCTATTGCTATTTCGATAAAGAATAAAGCGAATAATGAAATACTGATCAAAGCATAATATACCAACAATGATCATGCACATCGTGCGCTTCAAAAAGAATGATATTGATTTTAATTTTTTGCATATCCGTTTATTCTCTGCGTTTATTGTTTTACGAATACTCTGATTAGGCATAAACGGAAAACCAAATGCGAAGCCTTTATGTGAAAGTAGCTACGCATACCCAAGGATACACATAAAATAGTAATTTTTCTGTCAAATACCAAAAAAATGTCGAAGTCACGTCGAAAGATGACGCGAGCCATGCGAAGGGAAGCTGACGAGAGGCGAAAAACATGGGACGAAGGAAACGGAGAGCCATCGCATCGTTATTCATGGCAGGAACAAGTCGAACGAGGTACGGTTATAGGCGATAGGCATGGCGATATCATAGCGCATGGTAAAATTTATCTTCCTCTACCTAGTTGCCCGTCTCTTTCGTTTTGCTAACATGCACTTCTCTAAAACGCCTTTATATTAGACATAATTTCATCGCGAAATAGTCAAAAGGCAGTTATAATAATGAAGCATGAGAGGATTAACGAACTTATATATATATATATATATTTATATATATATATATATATATATATATATATATATATATAAAGCAGGATTGTCATCGATTTGCACGCCCGAGGTTTCTACGAAGCTGGGAAATCTCATGCTTATAGATAATCGATTTCAACCAGAAAGATCACACAATTTGAATAACAATGGCACTAACATTAGTAACATATACTATAGCTGACCCGTATGTATACGTACTATTTGTGAAACAATTTCTATTACGATATTACGCCAATCTTCTCGATCAGTATTATACCAATCCAAATTAAATTCTCGGTATTCCTATATAATCGGTTGACGAATCGCAAATTGTAAACTGAATTTCAGTAATTTCCTGCCTGCCTATCATTATAACAGCTCTTTCATCTCAATTAAATCTAGAACGTTCGATCACTTCGATGACATAACGCTGGTACATGCACGAAGTCTAGGTATAAGGACAAAAACTACCACCACGTTAGTTGAAAAAACATGATGTTGGTATCAGTCAAAACGCAAGATTCTATACACCAAATGTACCCAAGCCTGCCATCTCCGCCCGCGATGTCGCTAGAAACGTCTCCGTTAGCATATATATGTGTTCGTTATACGGCACAATACATAAGCGGCATAGTATATCAGACTTTATTAGTATGTTTCAATAGATCTTACCCAGATAACCATTTAAGACCTGCATTATTTAAATAATGAAGCAATTAGCAATGATTCTAGCAAAGCATCATGGTCTCATTAGTCCAATAATTATACTTTATAAGTTATAACCACAGTGTTTGCTCGGGAATTTCTAGCGCAAAGCAACTTAATTTGTACTTTGTAGCCATTTGTTCTACGTTAAAGGCAGTAGCTACTAAAATGAATTTAATGACATAGCTACTGAGGCGATTCTGGTAAGAGTTAAATTAAACCAGGCAGACATCCTAAATGATCTGTTTGCTCTTTCAGAACCAATATAATTAATACCCCTGTATTATGTAGTTCCCAGCGAAGTTAATCGAGGCTGTGTTCAGACTGTATAGAGTATAATTGCTGCATTGTATAACACAGTTATTGCTGATTGCAGTATAATACAGTACGGATTTTTAGGTTACTATCGGACTGGCAATATGGCGTCACCTATTCTGCCGGTATAAACGTTCGCTCGTATACCATTTATTACTTCAAATCGTCCATTCAAACCGCTTAACTCGAATTAAACTCGGATGCTAGTTGTTAAATAGAATCGAAGGAGTTTAAATATCGTTCAATATCACAATATTTACTAGTTATATTACTGTACTTCTTCTCCACTGAATTATAATAATATGAATTATAACTGAAAATAGAAATAATGAAACGAAACCTACAATTCAAAGTTCTCCTAAGATTTAAATTTAAAATTGCATTTCGAATGCACAACTCAAGTGCAAAATGCCACTGACAGCAATTAAAATTGTTTAGCGTCTGTCTTTTGTGGAACAGCCTTTAAAATCAAATTTGTAGGTGTTAACGTTCAAGAAAAGTGGCCTATTTTGCATACGATATAAAACGTAATTATAATTGCAAAACGGGTAGAAATTCGATACTTTAATATATGTAACGATATAACTGCCTGTAGACAATAACGAATACAGCATTAACAAGAGCCGGGCGTATTTGTTCAGTTCATAGACTTGGCACTTTCCTAATTCACTTTATACTACAAGTAAATCTTGTGGCAAAACAACGACAACGTGGTGCAATTTCGTGCAAAGCAATGTAATTTCTATAGCTGCATGTTCAGCAGCCATTACTGCATGTTGCAGGCATTAAAAACTGCATGCGTGAATTTACATACGAAGCCTAAACTTATACGAATAATATTATTAAATTATTTAGAGCAATAAGTGAAGTTTGTTAAGTTTGTTATTGGTCAGTCTGTATACATGAATTGGTTATCATAGTGGAATTTTGATCAGGAGATTTGTTTTCGCGATACTGAAAGGATTTGCGGAGTTAACCTTGAGCTGACCCGCGCCTGCGTGTATACAGAGCAACCTCGTTCCCAGACGCAGGTGCCAAGCATTTATACACATTAGCTTTCCAGCGCCGCCTCTTCATACAACAACACGATTTGCATTTATGATTCCTATCACTTTAAATCGCAAGCACTCATGTGAAACTAGAATGCATTGAATTCGCCAGCAGTTGGTCTGAAAAGGCGACTGCGTGAAATATATACGCTCATTCCGTGGTATTTCGTCTAAAATCTAGAGTTTCAATACCGCGACTCGAGAGACAAGAAGCGTCTGCGCGACTCTCACTACGACACACATCTTTACGACGAAGGCGAGATGAGACAGGGCTCAGTCAATGCCCATATCAGCGTCGCGGACGGGCCGAACCAAGGCGACTGGGTGAATCTTCAGAAGACAACATTTACGAACTGGGCACGCGAAAACATTCGAAGAGCCTATCCCGATGAAACTATCGACGACTTGGCCACAACTTTCGAGGACGGCGTCCGTTTGATAAAACTTGTCGAGGTCGTCTCAGGCAAGAAGGCTGGAAGGTACAAATCCAATCCTAAAGTGTTCTCGCAGAAGTTGGACAATATCAAAATGGCCTTAGATGTCCTCGTCTACGATGGAATTAAATTGGTCAATATAGGTAAGTTTCAGCTTTACACGTATCAAAGGCCTTGCTTAAACAAGAGTAAACAAAATATTTGCTATGTAATTTGATATTGTACATGCCAATTTGACAATACACACTGAAATGAATTGCCACGTTTGATGTGCCTTGTCATACAATATTGCAACGCCAATGCCAATGGTTTTAAAATAATACCCTGTCGGTGACACTCAATGTACAAAAGGGCTCTGTACATATAAACAGTAAGACTTAAGTGTGGTGTATTCGCATGCATGCATGTATGTAGTATTTGGCTTGTAGGCCAGCCTATATATATATATGAATTTGTGACCGTCTGACCGCGGTACGTGCATGTTACAACACGTATTAGATGATTAAGAGTCTTTAGTCGGTTTTGCCTAATTAACATCGCCTGGAAAACAATGCTATTCTACTGCATATAGATATATAAGCCGAATTTAATGCACTTACCTGTGGTTTGTGGCTGGACCACAAGTCTTAAAGCTGAGACATCCACACTTTACTTAAGCTTAACTCTAGGGTTTAAGTCGAGATTGTATCACAATATGTCCCTGCATATGAATTGTTACACAGTTTTTGTTTTGATGATGTAGCTACTTGAACTTGAAACTGTCTCCTTGGTTTTGATGGCTAATTTTATCCGAACAGGAAATTTAAGGAAATTGTAAACTATGCAGAAAACACTCGCTATCGTGAATGCTCGCCACTGCTTGGGTAGTTGGGGTGTATGCCAAGATATTTCTTATTTAAAGGCTTCAGTCAAGCCTGCGATAAAAATGTCACGAAAAATTCCTCATGCTCGTTCCGAAAAGCAAATTAAAAGGCACAACAGCTTTCTTCGACCCTAGCTATCAATATACTGGCGTATTTGTTCAACGGTATAGAGAAAATATTATTTTAAATTCTTTCGTACAATTATATAAGCCCAAATATCTTGTGCTAAACTGGTCCATGTCACGGCAGGGGTTTCATACTTGGCATTTGGACGAGTTAATTTTGCTTTCCATAAAATTTTAATTTGTTTTTCGCCTAATATTGGGCCTTTTAATTTAATTTCTCTCGTAAAATCTTCGTTCATTATAAGATATAACAACTAATGTACGAAGGGACGGACGAGTAGCTAAACCTACGCGGTTTGATGTGGTTTCAGTATAAAAAAATCGATGTTCTAATATTTTAATAGCTTCGTTTATTGAGCGTAGGAGGGCTTTGGAATGTCGACCGAATGATTTGTTTTGACCTTCCAGAATTGTCTTAACTCGTTTGTCATGTATACCGATTTTAGGTCGAATGTTTTTGTACCAACCAATGCCATCGCTGACGTGCAAATAAATCAAATTACTCGCAATACGTAGCAATTAACTTAAACTCTTCCCAAAGGTTTTCACCCTGAAAAGAAATTAGAAAAACCCTTGCAGCCGCAGGTGTTGGACAAATGAGCCAACGCAAAATTTTGTTCTAGAATCTAGTTGCTTAACTCTGCTAATTTCTGTTCTGAATAACGCTCATCTCAGGAGCCTATAAAATGGTAGGAAAATATAGTTTCTACCTAACAAAAAAGGACCGAACACAACTATGTAAAAGCGTTTGAAAATTAAAGGTGATCCCTTTGTCCTTGAAATATTTTATCCGCCTAAATCACTTTCAGCGTGTTGCCGACATTTTTCTCGAACAACTTTTTTCGGCATCTAAGAGGCATTTCTCTGTGCTTTTCTCAAAACAAATTTCAGAGTTTTAAATACGTCATACGATAGTAAAGAAATTACGTATCCAGTGCATGAGCTGATTAAGAAGCGTGGTACAAAGTCGGTCATATACATTTTGCAAAATATTGCACGGTTAATTGTTTATGTAGGCTGGAGTAAGTATATATAAACGTCCTTTACCTCGGTGTCTTTGAGTCTATAACAGAAACGATTAATAATAACAAAATCAAATTAACCGAGATGAGTGCCGTGATATAAGCCATTTTCGGAGCAATAATTTTTATCAAAGCAACAATAGCAAATGTTCTTGTGATTAGATAAGATTCTTTCAATCTCTTGTAAGTTCCCATAAACGTTCTTTCGACTGATAAGCACATCACTGTTTAGAATTTGTGAGCTTTCGGTTAATAATTGCATGTTTACATCCATAATAACATTGCAGAAAGGATACATGGACTGGTTGCCCTTACACCAAGGAAATGGAAATCTATTTTTCGATTAGAAATACAGCCCTTTATATCTCGTCCTCAACTTTATTCAATTTCGCTTCCGAATTTATCGTACATATATTAGGGGGGCATAACTTGGAAACGCTTTTATATTATTGCTTGTTCGAACTTGTTGGCAGGACCGGAAACAAAAAATTGCAATGGAAATTATGCTGGAAGTTGTGCAAAGTTTGTTTCCGGGTTAAACCAGGTTACTGAAGCGAAAATAGTACGCAATAGATTGGGAAATGCTGTCACGATCTTTTTGAAATAGCTTTGAACTTACCACAATTTTGTATCTTACCAAAACAGTTTATTAGGTAATGGTCCTGATAAAGCAATTTTGTGAGAGGGCTCTAACGATTATATATATAGAGAGGGAGAAAAAGTTCAGTTATGTTGATAGTTCTATGTAAGGTTCCCGGCCGTTATTCACGGTCATCCGTGTTTCCATATTAACCAACATGCTATCTCGTATTTAGGACCTGAAGACGTACACAGTGGCAACCTGAAGTTGATCCTTGGTCTCATTTGGCGAATGATCTTACATTACCAGATCAGTAGCAGTTCAAACGTCTCCGGAAAGCTCCTGTTGATCACGTGGTTGCAAGCAGCTGCCCCTGACGTGGAAATCAAGAATTTGACCTCCGACTGGAACGACGGGCGAGCATTCGCAGGTCTCATGGAATTCCTAGAGCCTGGCACCTACCCCGACTACAAAAACCTAAGGGTTTCGGATAATAAAGAAACCGTAACCAGATGCATGAATATGGCAGAAGAGAAATATGGTATCCCGCAAGTTATTTCCCCAGAAATGGTCGTGAGCCAGTTCCAGGATGAACTTAGTATGATGACGTATTTGTCATACTTTACCCAAGTCGGCTCTCCTGGCGAAAAAGCCACGTTACGATTCGTCAATGACTCTTCTCCAAACCTTCGCGTGACCAATTTCAACACGGACTGGTCGAACGGCGTCAACCTGGTGAGATTCTCGGAGAGCGTTTGCCCCGGAATAATCCCTAACTACGAGGAAGCGCTTGAAAAGCAGTCACCTGCCGAAAATGTCGACATGTGTTTTGATGCTGTTGAACGCAATGTCAATATTAAAAGAACGATGAACACCAAAGACGTTGTATCAGGGAATATTGATGAGTTGAGCTTGATGGCCTATGTCCTGCAATTCCGTGGCGTGAAGGTGCAGGATAACTCGAATCAATTCAAGGTCGATGGGCCTGCCTTACGAAATGGAATGGTAGGAAATACAGCTGAATTTGACGTTGTCGCCAACCGTGGAATGACCTTCGAAAACTTGCAAGTCTCCGTTGAAAGTCCCAGTGGTAATAAAGTTCCGGTGACATGCGAGGAGACCGGAGTTGGTTTGCACTGCTCGTATCTACCAACGGAAAGCGGCACCCACGTGATCAGTGTACGCCATCTTAACAATCACGTACCGCTCAGTCCGTTCCGCACAGCTATACGAGAAGATGTTTCGGAAGTTGCGATTTCAGGTGCCGGATTAAAGGTTTGTGTCCTCGCTATCAATTAAACCACGTTTGGCGCAAAAAGTACGAGTAGAAGATGCTGTGACACCCCTAGTTGCTCTTCAAAACACGAAATATGTTTGAATATGATATGACGTTGCATTGGAAACACTTAGCTTACCTCAATCTATACTCCAGGGGCCGGTTGTTCGAAAGGCGTTTAGCTTAAACGGCGGATAAGTTCAAAATGGAAAACAAAAATTATCTATTTATTCAGAACCACTGAGCTGAAATATTTAGACAAAATACTTCTCAATTTACATTCTTATTTTAGGCGGTTGTTATACCACATTTGATGCTAAGTTGTTTGAAGACGCTGCCACGCTGCTCCCTGATTATATTGAAATATTTAGATGTAAATAGTTTAATTTTTAATGGAAGTACATATTACATAAGATGCAGGTTCAGTCATTCGCAAGGTCTATGAGAGCACTTTTAAACTTTGGCTTATCCACCGTTTAAGCTGAACGCCTTTCGAACAACCGGGCCCAGATATACACCAGTTGCATACTCAAACCGCTTCTTCCTTCCATATTTCTTCAATTTTATTTTATCTTAGTATTATCTGATTGGCCGCTACCGCCCTTCCCATCAGCACCGATTGCTTTCGTTGTTATCAATGCACTTCATTGATGACGAATAAGTGAGAATTGTTAGCGATTGTAATGTGGGATTTTTATTTTACACAGAGTGCGGTTTACAGGGACAAAACAGAGTTTCAGGTATCGTCTTCTGGCTCGCACACCGCGCCTCTAGCGGTTGCCGTCCATGGTCCAACGTCAACCATTCCAGCGGAGATAAACGAAGCGAATGGAAAGTACGAGGTGTCATTCGTCCCTACCGAAGTCGGTGAACATAGCGTCGACGTCCGTTTTGGAGACACTTTGGTTCCGGGGAGTCCATTCAAGGTTATGGTCGGCGATCCGAAACGTGTCGTAGTTCCAGAAAGAGGTTGGTAGTAATCAGGTGTTTGTACCGGGCAAATAAGGTCTATTTTAGGTTACCAGATGAATAGGACGGGTGATTAGACTTTAGTTGCCCCTTAACTGCTGCTATTAACTTGACAGGGTGTTGATTTGGCACGCCTATTGTCTGAATCTGTGAATCAGGTAGTGATTAGTGTTTGCTGCGAGTTGTCGATTTTTGTTGCCGAGTCGTCGGTTGTACGGTTGTTTTGTTATGACGCTTGCCTACTTAAATTCGTAATAATTTACAAGAAAATCAAGGGAAATAACCTACCACGGTAGCTCAGGTACACTGCAAAAAAATGTATAGCATGTATAGGTGGGAGGAAACTTTCTTATGGGCTATTTTACAAAAATCAGCGAAAGTAATTATTTTAAGAACCCGAACACACGATTTTTGCGTTTATGCATGTGTAATACAACAAAGGTATATTTCGTATCTACCGACGACGTTTTGCAAAACAGCGCAAGCTTGACAGTGTAATCGTGAGGTTTATTTTCATCTTATTAGATTACCTCATGTATGTATATGTAGCTATTCTGCCACCACTTTATATAGCAACTGAAAGCTATTTAGAAAGCGATCTCAATATCATTTAAAGTAACATGGAGTAAATATTTTCGTTTTTAGAGGCAATGGAACAAGGCTTCCTGAACAAGCCTGTCGAGTTTAACGTCGACACATCCAATGCTGGTCGTGGAACGTTGACCGCATCTGGTCGAGGGCCGAATGACAAGGTGAACGTTAACATTCATGAAATCGGCGACACTCTTTACAAAGTTTCATTTTTGCCCTCAGAAGCTGGCGAATACACTATTCAAGTATATTACAACGGCAAAGAAATCGGCAGTAGCCCATTTACAACCACAATTGCTGATCCTGGAAAAGCTGTTGCCCACGGCGAAGGTAAATAACAGCCAGATTAATAAGGGTGGTCGTTACTATTTTCAGCAGCTTTTATACCACATTTGATGCGAGAAGACGCAAGAAAACGATGCCACGCTGTTTTTAGTCATATTAGAACTTAACGTTTGATTAGTGTTTTTGAGTAGTGGTGAGAGTCTAGAAACCCTGCTTCGACGAATTATGAAACATTTTAAAAAAGTCGAAGTTTACAGTAGAAGCTACCAAGTGCTTTGGTGCATGCATATGATTGGATTTAGTACTCTCACTCTTTTAAACAGATTGAAGTACTCTTTGTACAACTCGCGCCTAATTTAATAATCATTGATGCAAAGTTTCCAGCCACATTTACTTCCACGTTTTAGATATGCAAATTGTCTTTTTTGTCTCTCCCATTTTAGGTCTTTACCAAGTTCGTCTTCACGAACGAGAAGAATTCCTCGTCAGCCTTCACGGTGCTGGAAAAGGCCAATTGGAGATCGCGGCTGTTTCACCCTCCGGCGAGACTGTCCCTGTTGACTTGCAATTGTCCGACTCGGAGCCAGATACGTACGTCGTCAATTACACGCCGATGGAAATTGGCGATCATAAGATTTACGTGAAGTTTGCAGGCATCAACGTCCGCGGCAGTCCTTTCATCGTAAAAGTTGCAGATCCCAGCAAGGTGTTGATACAAATGTCGAGCCTGACCGAGGCCCAAAATGCCATGGTCGTCGACAAGGAGGTGGTAATCCCACTGGAAGTCCTACCAGGTGCTGGCGAGGGAGAGCTCGAGGCTGAGATCGCTGGACCAGGGGATGTGGCAGTGGAGTCCAGCTTCACCCGACAGTCAGATACCTTGTACCATTTCCGATTTATTCCGCCGGTGTCTGGAGAGTACATCATCAAGATGTTCTATGGTGGTGGTCTGGTCGGTGGTCATGCATTGAATGCCTTCGTTAAAGATGCATATGTGAGAGCGGATGCATCAAAATGCGTCGTTTACGGTGAAGGAATCAAAGAAAGTAAGTATTGTTTGGGTATTGGAAAACATTCCGTGCTTCCCAAGTGTTTTTTGTTGTTGGGAAAACACTACCTCTTAGCGTTTTCCATCTTGAAAAATATGCGAAACATAAGCAAAAATGTTTTGAAAACAATATTTCCTAGTTTAACGAGAATTCGTAAATGTCAGGAACTTAGTTTTCTATAGGTTAGTTGTGTGGTGTATTGGCATGAAACAAAGGTCTCTACGGAAAGAATAAATTTTTCTTACACAGGAAGTAAGGTCTTATAAGGGCTTTTTTAACTATCCTAGGCAAAGTAGACGAACGTGGCGAATTCAATATCGACTGTCGTGATGCAGGGGAAGGGGTGATCACGGCAAAACTTCAAGGAGTCAAATATACGACGGACGTCGAAGTTGAGAACAAATACGACGGCACATACGACTGCCATTACCTCGTGCCCATTCCTGGCGCGTACGTGCTGCACGTGCTGTTCGATGGCGAGAACGTCCCTGGTAGTCCTTTCAAAGTAAATATAACTGGTCATTCTGAAGTCTCGCAGTGTATCGTGCGTGGTGATGCTCTCACTAAAGGAGGCTGGGTTGGTCGACCAATGGTCTTCTCTGTAGTGTCTGGATCCTCAGGCTCCGGGCTGTTGGTCGTCCGATGTCAGGGTCCAAGTAGGGATTGCGACGTAGCAGCCTACGATAATAAGGACGGTACATACAGTGTGGAGATTTATCCAACAGAAACAGGTATGTTGGTGGTACATCGCTAACTTTTTAGCGCCACTTTTTCGTCCAGCACACCCATATGGTTATCTTTTTTGCTAAGTTATGAATTTTTGCCTATCAAGGCTTCGTCTCTTTGAATATGCCACCTTTGGATTACAGGTCGACATCTAATTTACGTGGAATGGGGAGGGAAACCTGTGGAAGGCAGCCCATTTGTGGTGAAAGTGACCATGCCACCAGACGCAAGCAAGGTCGTAGCTCACGGCACGGGTCTTGAACATGGCGTCGTTAATGACTACGAGGGGAAATTCATGGTGGAGACAAAGGGAGCCGGGGCCGGCACGCTCAAGATCAAAATTCATGGGCCAAAAGGGGCGTTCAAGGTGGAAATGTTCCGGGAAAACACCAAGGACAGGAACATCGGTGTCCGATATAACCCGACGGAACCTGGTCGGTACGATATCAGCGTAAAGTGGGCGGAGGAACATGTGCCTGGCAGTCCTTATACTGTGTACGTGGGGGCGAACGATGAAGATTTAAGACGGCTCTCTGGTAACCAACCAAATGGATACAATGGTTATGCTGATAACATCTAAATGATTCAACCTAGAAAAACGTTTATTTATTTCTTGTTCCAATATGTGGACGGCGCTGGAATACGCAATATCAAAATTTCTAGCAGAGTTTGGTAGTATCGTAAACGTGAACTTTTAAATAACCGATTAGATAGTTGTGTGAAGCGAACTGTTATATATAATCTCAAAGAATGCACTAACTCGTATATTTATTAGAATTTAGAACATTTAAATCAGGTAAAACGATCGAATACATTCCATACACGATGTTCTACATTTTCTTTGATGAAGTTTGTTAAGATCGAATATTTAGGTACAAGCTTAGCTACAAATATATATTTGCATGATTCGGCTACTTCACGTGGAAATGGTGGTTTAAATTTCGGCTCATTGCAAAATATTTATGCTAAACTTTGTACCAAATGTGCGTATATTGTCAAATGAAGCGTATAGTTTTTCAAATTAGATGTAAATGAAATAAAGATAAAACTTGCCTCTTGCCATCTGTCGTTTACTGCTCCGTGAAAATGTATAGCGTGTCGCAACAATATGCGGACCGTGATGTGTGCTATAAGCGTGCGATTTTAGATTTAGTCTTGCAGGTTACGTCATGGTACATGTTCGAGGCCCTTTGCCATTTTCGGTGGCAAATTAAAATGAAGTTAAAATGCAGCTGTGACGCGGCCTACAATGATTGGTTGAGAAAAAATATTTTGATGTCGTGATTGGTCAAGAAAAACCTGTCGGAGAACTAACTACCTGTGGGAAATAGGACTGTTGACTGTCTTTCCATTCGGCTGTACGTTTGAGTACTCGTTCCAGTCCCACTTTCAGGCGATTTAGGCTGCGCAGCCAACTTGTCGTATGGCACAAAAACCTGTCTTATATTATGTTGCATGACGTCGTATGCATGACGGCCTGAGCTGTCGACATCACCCCACGCGTTTCGAAGCCAATCAACAGCCAATGGTCGAAATGATTGAAGTTTGTCGTACCACGAGATTCGAGAAGGCCGGGTATTTACGTAATCATTCCCAAAATTCACGACTCCACGCGAGCTCGAAGCTGAATCCCCTTCGCTTGTCATGTTTTGGTATGTAGATGTCGAACTAGTTACTTGCAGCGCACTCGATCGTTCTTCTGACAGGCTGTTCATCTCAAGCTGTCGAGGGTTGCGGGAGTGTGAAAAATGAAGAAGGGCGTAATACAAAGATCCTAACGAAAGATACGGAATACTTTGAACAGATTGGTTCCTCGCAGCATAAATGCATGCAAAATTGCTAATGTCGTACCTATAATCTACTATTTTAATTAATTTGGCTTTGTGCCTCGAGTGTCGGAGTGTGTAGGAAGTTGAAGCATATATGCCCGCTTGATGCATAGAAGAAGATTTAAAAAATCTTCAGCGAACAAGCTTTTATCAGGTGCAGTTATACTATGCAATTTGTCATATTATAAACCTCTGTGGGAATTGCCAGGCGTAACAAATGGCACAATACACGCAGTTTATTGGTACCTGAATCAATCTCATCCGTACAGGCTTTGTATTGGTAGGCTAGAAACATTCACAATAGAATCATTTGCGATACGGTTTTTATGCACGCTATTACGTCATAACCTGCGTTAAATATTCATATCCCACGTTTGGCGTCACACCAATGGCGAAGGCATCAACGTTCCAAGGGAGCGAATTTGAAACTAACATAAACGCGAGCAAATAACGTTTTCATTATTTTAGGGTACCCTGTACATAATTAGAATTATCAAGCCTCAGTCTGTCCTTATTAACCTGTCCGCATCGCTTGATAATAATTCTTGATGTTATGTTGAACCCATTGAACCTCTTTAATAATCAGGTAATTATCGTACAGGTAACCTGGTCTAAGAATATTGAGCTAGGACAATGTTGAACCTGGCGGAAAGGACTGTAAATACTACAACAGAGAAAAAAAATGACTCGGATCTTACCTCTATTTTGACTTTTTCGAAAAGCAAAAATGAAAATTGTAACAGCTACGACGAACATGATAGCAACACCAACGATAAGGCCAATCACTTCGGAGTCGACGGTGTCTGAAGTATATAATAGAAACAAGAAATGGTTTATTTTTGAGTTAAATCACCAATTTAAATGAAACCTAACTCATATTTATATGTCTTCCAGCTCTAGGGATATATTTGCACCTGCCTCTGAACAAACGATAGGTATATAGTCTACAATGCAAGGGGTCCGCCATTTTCATTAATGACAACCCCCTAAATAGTGCGTCTAATCTAGCCAGCTTGTTTCTGTTTTAACATCTATACAATATAGTTGTTGCAAGGAAATTTCCACTTCAAGCTCTTCATATAGTGAGCTAAAGCGTTCGTTGCAAACGTTACCTGGACAGGGTTTCTCTTCACATGATCTATTTTCTGTAGCTAACCCTCTTTTATCACAGTTCCCGCCATATTTTCCCGGAGGATTATCACATTTCCGTATCCATATTTCTACACCATTACCACAAGTGACGCTACAAGGAAACGCCTTTGTCCAGTTACTGTAATTACCGTCAACTGTAAAATGGAACATGTGATATTTACGGCAGTATATAATATGCAGTCTGACGCTGCAAAAGCACAACATCCTGTACGAATTTTCAACTTACTAACTTGCCTGGCATAAAATATCGTTCGTCTGGGTGGAACTTTACCTTGCACTAGTTATGTTTATTTCAGGCTTACCTGGGCATGGTTTTCTGCTACATTTTCTAATCTCAGTCGGGTTCCCGATCCCACCGCATCCACGGCCGTGGTATTTAGGTTCTGGATTGTCACAAGTACGTCGCCATATTTCCACTCCCTCTCCGCATGAAGCACTGCATCGAATACTCAAATTCCATTTGCTATAACCGCCGTTAACTATATACAAATACAAAAAATGCCGTTGCGGAATAAAAAATTAGGCTCTGTTAATCTGCAGAAGATTAAAGCGACCCTCTGATCTACTGTCCCAGCGTGCTTTTGTTGTTGCTTATCTACAACTTCATCGTACCTGGGCAGTATTTTGTCCAACATGGTCTGTATTCAACCGGCTCTCCTAAATGACTGCAGTTTCGTCCACCATATTTTGGCCTTGGGTTATCACAATTTCGTGTCCAAGTTTCAAAACCACGACCGCAGGTCGCATTGCAGGCGCTTTTCATTGACCAGTTGCCATAACTACCAGCAACTGAAACAAAGTCAAAGAGAGCTTCCTTTATCAGTATACATGCATGAACCTCTCGCTAATTCAAACCATAGTTCAAACCAAGCAAAGAATTTCCTGAGTTAGCCAGAGCAAGGCTTATATCATGAAACATAATGTCGTAATCTTATGTATTTACGGCCAGTGTTACGAAACAACTCACATGAGTCGATAGCTAATATTTCTAATTTTCTATCATTCGGGAGAAACATTTTTGTCGCTCAATTAGATTGCAGAGTGGAAGTAACATCAGCTGGTTACAGAATGGAAAAAACTTTACAACTCTTGGGTTGTAAGTATTATTTTCCTAAATCTATAGAAATATTATTAATACATAGATGCTTGAAAATATGGAATTTATTTCAAGTGTTAAGAATGTTTTCGAGTGAGCGCAGCAAACGAGTTAAATTATTATATAATCAAAAAACAGATGACAACCGTGAAATTTAAAAAATCTTATTTAAACCTCCTTCTTGATTGGTGGATCAAACACGATAAAAGCACGTTTTTTGACAATTCATTTATTATTTGTATATCACAGCTGCAAACACGCCAGCGTATTGTTTATAGCCGATATCTACACCCAAACTCATTCACTACAATTACCTGATGTACATTTAGGGATATCACAGTACTCCCATCTCTTCTTCCTATCGATAGTAAAACACCAAGGTCGTCTTCCCGAGTTTCTAGGGTTGCGACAATAGTTCTTAGCCTGATTTAATTCTGGATATGTTGTGTTCATCGTGTGACGATGTGGACATTGCTCTGTCCATGACTGGCATGGAATGCCTGAGTCTGTTACTGATATATTCCCATGGTAACTGCTGCCATTTAGATAAAGACAATCTGTATAAAAACAAAGGAAAAGAAATAACTGGAAAGTACGACGCCCATACGTGTGAGTAGGTTGACACTATAAAAGGCCAAGGTTTGCGTCTTTTATACAATTGCAACAGTGTTTTATTCGAGTTCGCGAACCGATGCGAAAACTTTCTGCGCACAAAAGCCTGGCAAAACGATACGAATTCATGTTCAGTAAAGCTGCTGTTTAATACTTTTTAGCCCTTTCGCTTTGGGAATTTGATGCAATATAATCCCGTGAAAGGAAATATGCTTCGAGCTTAAGTTTTGCGAAGTAGTCACTACTTAGTATAGTGTAGTCGAGTAATCGAGTTTTCATTGGTTCACTATTTTACCAAACTTACACTTAATTCCTTCTTTAATTGTACTTAGATTCGCTAATACAAATTTCATTTGATCATGACGGCGCATAATTTTATACATACCTGTGCCGTTCAGCCATTTACGTGCAGATGTATCATCTATAAAAATTAGCAAATATGCAGTTTTATTATATGGATTTTACTGGGAAATAAAACATTCGTAGAACCACCTCATACGCCACTACATTCGAGGTACAGTACATGCGGATATTTTCCGTATGTCACGTCTAGGAGTGACATAAAGAGTTTCAAAATTATCCGGCCATTTTATTGTTGTTGTTGTGAAAATACAAAATGGCTTTTGGTTCGTATATAAAACGAAATTAACTTAGGAAATACAAACGAAGACACTTAAAGACGTCCTTAGATAGGTAAAACTTATTCTAATAATATTGTTTAGGTTATAATTTAAAAAATATTCGCTTTTATAATGGTCTTCCGTGGCTGATTTACTTGTCGTCTTTGTGTGTATTTTTGTCACTCATAATTTAGTCGTCCATATCGTGAGATATTGTTTTTGCCAATCGAACATAAAATCCATATCTACTCACAACTGTGTGAGTATCCTACTAGAAATACATGCATGCAGCAACCCCTCGGCCTCGCCATTTCAAACGAAGCGAAATATTACCTCAGTGACAGTGAGCTATCCAAACCTAACTTTCTAAGCTAATATTATGAAATGACTTGATAGCTGATGTTTGCGGCAAATTACGTCGCATAAAGTTATTCACGGCTTAAGTGTGAGTAATACATTGCTATTATTGCTAAACCTTCAAAACATCAAAACAGCAGAAATAATTTGAATAACTCATGCAAGCACTAAACGTCGAATGTAGTTTTTGGATTATTGAATTTAAAGTACACTTTAAGAACTCTTTTTAAAGTAAATGGATGATGGTTAGCCGGTTAGCTCTTCGTAAAACGACATACCAAGCTCATACTTATGAAAATAATAATGCATTCTTACAACATACACGACTGAATAAACCTACCACATACCTACCACTTCAAGGAAACCACGAGTCGTTCCTATTTACCAACTGCTTCTGTGTTCTGAGAACTTTTAATCTTTCCCAGTGTTTATATAATTTATTTGACTCAATAATTCATCTTATGTTTTCAAAAACATCGTTTGCAAACTTTTCATCTTAGCCAGTCAGCAAGTTGTAGAAGACCGTTCATTATCACAATATTCACAATATCACTGTTCATTATCTGTTGAAATTTCGCGCATGCGTACAAACACCATGACCATTGAACGTGATCGAACGTCCATGACATTTGAAGCCAAATCTTAGGGGTCATGCCCAGTCTTTCCATGCAAATAAACACCCGGTTTTTTGAAACTTCAAAAATAATACTTCAGCATGCAAGCACTAAAAACATCTTTTAGATGACATAAAGTACAAGTTTCCACAGCATTTGTACGATAAAAACATCCATGGAAACCACAGAATTTTAAATTCATCTGTATCAAACCATAGGCAGCCCAGGAAGCATTCGAAAATTATAAGTAAAAATGTTTATACACATAAATTTCCAATCACAAGGCAACATGTGTCGACATTTCTATCTAACATGCGTTGAAATCAGATTGTGTCGCAAGTTGCAGCAATTTTGATGCGCGTACTACTCCACCTTTATGTTCACTCCTGAAAAGGGCCTTGCAAGAATGTCTCGCAACGTACATGCGTGTCTGGAGGTAAAACACGTGTGTCTGGAGGTAAAATTTGGCTTCAACAATAGACCTTTTCTGTAATTACGTCTCAACATTATCGTTTTAAATTTAGAACCACCTTAAAGGAGATGGATTTCGAGTTTTACTCTCACAAGTTATGTGCAATGATACAAAACATCCTTCTATAACCCGTGCATGAAAAATAATTTTTCATTTTGACAAATAAGTATGGAAAAGCTATATTCTTTCGTGCTCAATGATTCCGCTATATGTTCTCCCCCGATTCCGGGTGTAATTTTTAATCTCCGGGAGGAATTAGTAACCTCGCACGGTGCTACGCACCGGCTTGGGGAAAAGCGCGGAAAAGTCGTGACCTGGGAGCCTCGTTTAATTAAGAGTATCAGAAAAAGTTAACGGTCTCTGCCTTTTCGAGGCTCGAAAGATTTTTTAATCTCTACCTATAACTCCACGCAAACATCGTACCTGTAGAGTTAGTTAGTTGATGGTAATGACATTCTGGGGCATCGCCACCGTTTCTAACGGGTTGTAGTTCGCAACTGAGGAGCTTCCTCGTCTTTAAATCCGGGTGTCGAATAGCATAAGACGTTGCCGTGAATTTCCAGAAATTGGTACACATCCCGATAAATTCAAGACATGCTTGACGACAAACCTTTATTTTCCCAAAGACGCTTTGCGTTCGATCACAACGTGGAAAAAAAAGCGACAAAGTAGTACGGCGTAAGCCTGACAACACTTTCTTACAGTTGCGATGTCCACGCGAAAATAGCTGCTTATTTTAGACTCGCCTAGCCTAACAGCCCTGTCGTAGTATTTATTAGCTCGGTTATTCTTGGACACTTGATTTTCAGGGGTCAGGTATATGTATTTCGACAAAGTAACTCCATGGTTTTGACAAAAAGGTCTGGTGAAATTCACCAATGGATAACATGAACTTGTGTTGTGCAGTACTGGCTCAGCTTCAGCAGGAATACAAGTACTATAAAGAAGGTAAAACATGCACCATGTTACACTTAAGTTAAGAACTAGATTTTTGCATTTCTCGCCTTGCCTGAAGTATCGATAAAAACGTCTGCGAAAAGGAGACGACAAAGATTATAGTTATAAATTTGGTGCCAAACATTGAAAGACTTCTATAAGTCCGATATAAATATAATGTTCTACTTGTTTCACTTAAATTTTTTAAACTTGCCGGAAAGATAATGAAATTTCAGACACCGACAGCAACTTGCAAACTTATTAACTTAAATTACCGAAGTTATTAAATATATATAAACACGCAGAATTCTGTCAAATATATCACCAGAATTTTGCAAATCTTGAGTTTGCAAGCTGATGCATGTTATTAGGAAAATCGTGGACTGGTGGACTCCCAAAAGGTCATATAACATACAATAATCATATACACTAAATTTCTAAATAATAATCAATATATAAACATATATATTTGTACACATGAATATATTAACGAAATAATGGCAGATAATTTTAAGTCAATAATAAGGCCATTCTATGTTGGGACATCCCCTGCTCTTCTGCCTCCTCAGTATATAGGCAAACAAATTCTTCGAAAAATTAGTGTTTGGCTTTAGTAGTAAAAAATTGAATCCAGTTCGCTTGTGTTGTGGTAATTTAATTTCATATATGCATGCATGAGTTATCTGTTAAATATTCCAGGAGCATGTTAACGTTCAATTTGTACATCAAAATAGCTAATTGACGCTCTCTTGAGTTTGTGTATTTTTACAGCAAGAAATCGGTGCATCTTACCCTTTACTCGGCTTACACTGCAGTAAATCTCCCTGTTGACAAATTACTCTAATGTTAAGGAGTGTTCAGAATTCAGGCATTCTTATTCGCATTGGTAATGAAAATGAAATGCTGCATAATTTTGTGTTGCTTGTTGGCATTCGGTTGAACAAAAGCTTTTTCGCTGCACAGGACAAGGGGTACAATATTTAAGTTCCACTGTACACGTATTCAAAACGAAGTGGCTCGTCAAAGCTTGCTTCACACATCGAAGCAAAAGACTGCGATTGCGCAATCAGTTTCCCTTGCCAAAAACCCAACAAAAACTTTATTAATTCCCCAGGATAATCACTATAGTTCAATAAAAAATGTGTTTTTCCTTTCTTTTCACCGCCGCAGGCATGCCGAAACTTTATATCGGCTTCATCTTTGCTGATGGACCACAGGTAAGTTGATATATAGGACAGATATATAAGCCAGGCTTATTGTTCGCCTAACTTTTGTGCTTCAAATTGAATTCCTTTGTTACGACGGGCGATTAATTCATTTCAAAACGGAATACATAACCGCACAAGGAATTTATTCAATTAAAAAAATAAGAATCATTAGCTAATACCTGTTCTTTACTGAAGAATAGTGTTCATCTGCAAAAAAGGAATTTTTGGTTAAATTGTGCGGGTAATTTGCACTGACATACCTTGACGTGATTAATTAAACTACCCGAGGATTCAAAGAGAATGTTATACTGAAAAATTCAGCGCGTTTTTTCGCTAGAATTAGCCATTCCCCTTCAAAGCAAGTGATAGACAATCTGATCCGAATATGATTTGATCTTATTGGACAAGGAAAGAACAGTTTAGGAATGGCTGAAGAATTTCCAATAAGTCTTTGTAATTGTATCTTATACTTTTTTCTACGCGCCTTTAATTATAGATTGGCCAAAAATGCATAACTTGATGACTAGTGAAGGGCGTTTACATTGTGTGGAACCTTAGCTAGCAAATTGTTATGTATGCATTTGTAAACAGACTACAGGTTCTAGCAGCTCACAAAAAATACGATTTACTGAGATACGTGTGTTTCTGACAATAATATATTCATATCAATTTACCTGCAATATCTGTGCCGAATATAATCGTCAAAGTCAACGCAATACCACTAACACTGGTAAAATTAATAATCCTCATTGCTTTCAATCGTTTCTCATTCCACCGCATGCACCTTTCTTATATTAATAATGCTGAGCCTTATGCGCATGATGTTTTAATGCATGCAAATGTTTACGTAGGATTAAGGGAACCCTTGCGGATAATTTCATTTCTGGTCATGTGACCAAAATTACTGTACGAGTTCCGCTGATAGCAGAAATTAGCGGCTTCCTTCATCGAAAATTATATACTATCAATATTCATCTTTTCTGCTTTCCTATTGGACAAGAAGTCCACGCGTGGAGGGCTTCAAATCTCCATAGTTACGCGTGATCAACACGAGCGACTGAGCGAGCATCTAATGCACAGGAAGTCGGGGACACCCCCCCCCCCTAAAACGTACGTATTTTTTGAACAATTGCATTAAATGTTTTCCTGTTGTCCGATTGTCCAATAGGAAAGCAGAAAAGATGATTATAATATAACATTTATAGTACGCGCGTGCTGATTGGTCGAGAAGCGTGTTTCTATTTAACAATTAGTCGCCGAAGGCGAGGTGATTACAAGCCTATACTGAGCCGAAGGCGAAGTGAATATAGGCTTGCAATCACCGAGCCTGAGGCGACTAATTGTTTTAGTATAATTTCAGTATTGAAAAAGTTTTATTTATAAATACAACTGATTTATGTTCTCAATTTCTGCTTCCGAAATTTTTCCAAAACGATTTTGAGTATTTTCAGCCATGTTTTTTGGGGAAAAGCAATAGTTACTGCTCAGACTGCTCTGAGCAGTAACTATTGCCTCATAGTTACTGCCGAGGGAGCCAATCAGAATGCTCAAAGGTCATTTTTCAATACTGAAATTATACTAAAACTGTATAGAAACACGGGAATTTTCCCGCCGAACTTGACAAGCGAAGCGATGTAATGAGAATTTGTAATTGAATCGAATCATAATATTTGTACAAAATCTTTTTATTGAGTTATATTATAAAAGAAATAGAAAACATTTTTTCCTGTGTTTCTATACAGTTATAGAAACACTTGTGGGAGTTTGGGAGAACTCGAAATAACGTGGAAAAACTCGCCCTACGGGCTCGTTTTCCCACTGATTATTTCTCGTTCTCCCAAACTCCCACGCGTGTTTCTATAACTGTATAGAAACACGGAAAATGTTTTCTATTTCTTAAATGTTAACACTAGATATAATAACAAATCACCTATTCACTGACACCTCGGGAAAGCAGTGTATTTTGTTGACCCTCGATTACTCGTTGTTGGGTCATCTTCGCCTCGGGCAAACAACGGCGGTTTGGTGCTGTTTCCCTGTTTCCCAGAGTCGAAAATATTCTCTGCAAGAAGCTTCTATGATAAACTATAAACCCGATGTGCAATATAACTTTGATTGACATTGTCCTACCACAGGGCATGTCATTAACGGCCAACCAGTATAATAGCTATAAAGGTTGGTGTTACTCGAAGGAAGGCAAACGATATAAACAAAGCAAATATAAAATTACAATAAAGGCATGCAAGTATAAGTTTATTATTATAGTATAGTTACCTCAGTTCAGTGCCCACCAGATTAGTGCGATTACTGTGAATAATCATTAAGACGCATTGTCATGTGAGTATCCTCAGGCTGGTTCGACAATATTCAGGGATGGTGACCCGGCCATTACTTTCTAATCTCGTGTTCTACTTCTACAGAATGGATCAGAAAAGATGCAAACACTATTATTTGCATAAGTAGATACTGCGAAATCAACTGGCGGTGCAACTAATTGTACTTCTGGGAATTGAAAATATGTTTTACTCCTTGTTATTCAAATAGCAACACAACATAGGTTTCGTCGAACTTGATGATACAGAATTTTGCTTTGCGCACCTTTTAACAGTTTAATTGCTGTCGGGATCAAACGTCTTGCTTCCGGATTGACTTAGCCTTAGACCTAGCTAGGGGAAATAGCTAACTTAAGTAACTTTCACCGTAGCACGGGAACAAACGAATGTGCTGGAATGTTTATTACTTGTGCATAGTATCTATGGTATCTTATTTTACAACTAGGGTGTCTAAAAAAACGCAACCTTAAATATGCAAGAACATTAATACAGCTCTAAAGTGCAATAGATAAGCACCTTAATCCTTCATTTAAAATGCTACTGAAGCATTTTAGCTGAACTATGGTGGAAACCCGAACAATATTAATATTCTTGCATATTTAAGTGTTGCGTTTTTTTTAGACACCCTGTATTCATCACTTATACTGGGAGAAATATAACATGATTTCAATATTACGTCGTTAACTTCATGTTTGACTTATATTTTTCGGTTGCTGGAAGGACAGTGCCAAATCTTTGAATAGCTAGTATTGGGTCCCCTTTACACTATATACCGGATTGCTTCCGGAGTGTGACAAATTTTGTAGGTATCAACGGCAGTACAAATACCAAATATATCAAACTAATAAGCATTTGCTTCTAACTATTGCCTTTAAAGGCAAACGAAGATATCGTGACAAGCGGAATTCGGTATAGTGTAAACCGCAGGCCTTAAGATATGCAGTATATATATATATATATATATATATATATATATATATATATATATATATATAAATATATATATATATATATATATATATATATATATATATATATATATTATATATATATATATATATTATGCATCCTGTCAATATTCACGCATGCATCTTTGCGCTTAGCTTAGACCTAGGTAATACGTCACATTTTCGTCGCGTTGAATGCAATTCAAACAATAGATAACGAGATGATTAGAGACTATTTTAATAAATCTGGATTCTTATAAGAACCTGTACATTTATCATAGACTATTCTACGACTAGATAGAGTTTACGTCACAGGCCTAAGCCAGGCCCAAGCCGGGAGTTCGCCTGGATTTTCAAACTATTGACCCACTTTGGCCTCTTATTTATCCTGTCGGACTCGATCAGAACGGAATGACTGAGACTGTATGACGCCTCTCATCATGCAAATTTCATTTGACAGAAGTCGCTTAAAGTAAATCATTAATCAATTTAAGACATAAATCAATAAATACTTCTATGCGAAAAAATATTTTAAAAATGTTGTCCACTGCGTCCTGTTCGGCTGACACAGGTAAGTTGTTTTATTTGGGTCGGTTTCAACCTCGCGGAGAAGTCGAATAAGAAATACATATGTCTTTTTTACTAACCCTATGGCTATGCAACTGACTATCTTTAAATGTCGTACTTAATTTTACATTTTGACTATTGGTATTCCATTACCTAAACAAACAGCAACTGCTTTTTGTTTATATGCTGACAGTTACACGGTGGACAGAGTGACAGTCGCTCCAGCAAATGAAGCAACACAGCAATCCAAGTGCATATTTCGCAACCATTCAGCATACACTCATTTTAAAATCAATCTCGCCTTTCAAACTTCGGTCTTCTATTGTTTGCACATTCCTTAGTACAAGTATGTTTGCCAACTATCTTGGAGTATTGTCAAAAAAGAGGCTAAAAGGGCAACGCGTTTGTATAATTTTCGTATAAGCGTTGACTTTTTGTTAAAACTGCATTACAGATGTCGTTTTCGGTTTTGATACGGTATTATAAATTATAATTTGTTGTTTTTCGAACTATATGCGCGAGGCAACTTCGAAATCACTACGAACTTTGCCTAGTTAAAATAAATTAAGGTCTGAAATTAATAACTTTTCAAACAAAATTTGCGCTGGAAGGACAGCAATCTGTCGAAAAAATATTAGCTATTATACAGTTTTCCAGGCATGGTCAAAAAATCCTGCCATCCTAACTGCGTGTAGGCGATATGACTTCAAGCGGTCTTTCCATTCTGCTGTACGTTTGACTGCTGGTTCCAGTCCCACTTTCAGACGATTCAGGCCGCGCGGCCAACTTGTCGTAAGGCACAAAAACCTGTCTTGCATTATGTTGCATGACATCGTATGCATGACGGCCTGAGCTGTCGACATCACCCCACGCGTTTCGAAGCCAATCAACAGCCAATGGTCGAAATGATTGAAGTTTGTCGTACCACGAGATTCGAGAAGGCCGGGTATTTACGTAATCATTCCTGTGACTCACAACTCCACGTGAGTTCAAAGCTGAATCCCCTTCGCTTGTCATGTTTTGGTATTCAGAACCGGAACGAGCTTCTTGCAGCGTCCTCGCACCTTCTGATAGGTTGTTCATCTCAAGCAGTCGAGTGCCACGGGATTGTCGAGAAGAAAAATGCAGAAAAGCGTAATAAAGAGAACCTAACGAAAGATATAGAATTCTGAAAACAAGTTTGGAGTTTCAGGGCTGCTCCTGCCAAACCTTGAATCTAGGATTTAAGTTCGCCGTTTTACCACTTGTATGTAAGTGCCTATTCATATTTTGTACAGGGTAACATATTTTGCGATGCAATGCAGATTGAGCCTGGCATATTTCAAGAGAGAGAAATATCAATGTTGACTAGAATCTTACCTCCATTTCTTCTTTTTTTAGTAATTAAAATAAAAATTGTAACAACTACGACAAACATAAAAGCAACACTAACAATAAGCCAAACCACTTCGGAGTCAACTGCAGCTGAAAGATATAGAAGTAAAAAAAATGGTTATAAGGCCATGTTACGAATCACGAAATATATCATAATAATTAATAAAATCTGTACGGCATATAATTATAAAGACACTAACTCAGTAATATAATGCTATGCAATTCAATGGTTCTATAGTGGATATTTGGTTCATGGAAATAGGATATGAATGGATGGCCTCCTAATTACCTGAACAAGGTTTCTCTACGCATGATCTATTTTCTCGAGCTAATCCTCTGTAACAATTCACGTCAAACTTTCCCGGGGGATTATCACAATGCCGTATCCATAGTTCGACACCCTTGCCACACGTGACGCTGCAAGGAGACGCCTTTGTCCAGTTACTGTAGCTACCGTCAACTATAAAAGGAACATGTGAGAATTCAGGCACCGAGAAGCTTAAACCGAAAGAGGATGTCCTCTCACAATACAATAGGAATTTTGAGGGCTATATCGCGCCCCCCCCCCTCTTGTATTTAAAGTAACAGTTACCACAAACAAGGGCCATAAATAGTCCTCTTTTTCTCAATCAGCTCAAATTAATTTTCATATGAATTGGTAAAATAATTCTAGTTTTTCAATTTTATTTCATTCAGTCGCTTAAAATAAGAGAACCACATGCCATTATAATAGTAAAGATGCGGGGTTCAAATTCTCTGGCCATGCCAGATGCATATTGAACTAAAAACCATGTTACACGGCGGTGCAATTTTTCTTACAACTTGGAATGCAATTTTTCTTTTGAGAGATGTAACTACCGAACTTTTGTCTTTATTACACTCCATGGCGTTTCTTACACTTACATTTTGAAGACTTTTCACTAATTTACATCTCTAAAGTAGAATTGCATTGCAAGTTGCAAGAAAAATTGCACCGTGTAACATGGCCTTAAGAGTACAGTGTGAAATTTTTTTGTCGCAGACACGAGAAAATGTAATGAAAAATAGCTAAGAAAAATATTTATTTCGGCCATACTTGGACATGGTTTTTTGCTACATTTTCTAATCTCAGTCGAATTCCCGATCCCACCGCATCCACGGCCGTGGTATTTAGGTTCTGGATTGTCACAAGTACGTCGCCATATTTCCACTCCCTCTCCGCATGAAACACTGCATCGAATACTCAAATTCCATTTGCTATAACCGCCGTTAACTAGATATATATAAAAAATAATAAATCGTTTTCCTTCTAGCAATGTTCTCTTTCAAGCAAAAAACTGCACAAGAAAAACTGGAGGTATTTCTCCAGCCGCCGTAAATTATTAGGAGTGAATTTCGTAGCCACGTATGTTGCCATAGGAAAAATTAATAATGTATACCTATTGGAAAAAGAGCAAGAGACATGTAGCGAGTTACACAAATATTTCTGGATTTTAATTAAAAGAAACATAGTTTTTGTAGCTTTTGACAGGTCCAGCGGAAAAGTGAAGTAAACATGGCATTGAAATTCCGAAACTGAAAATTTGACTATCACTAGCCTCGCTTTAGTGTACCTCACCACAGGGCTCTTGCTCTTTTTCGAATAGGCCTATTACAAAATGATTCGTCATTAAAATCCGTAGATTGAAAAACAAAACATCATTGAGAAAATGAAAAGGGTTTCAATAAAATTATTCAAAATCTCGTACATCTTTTTAATGATGATTTAGATAATAGCTACATCGAAAATAAGCATATACAGCAAGATATATAATTGCAAATAGGTGAAATAGCATTACTGCAAGGAAAACCCTCATCGTACCTGGGCAGTATTTTGTCCAACATGGTCTATATTCAACAGGTTCTCCTAAATGACTGCAGTTTCGTCCACCATATTTTGGCCATGGGTTATCACAATCTCGTGTCCAAGTTTCAAAACCACGACCGCAGGTCGCATTGCACGCGCTTTTCATTGACCAGTTGCCATAACTACCAGGAACTAAAACAAAAAAATATCTTTTAAGATGCTTGAGAATACGATTGAGTATTTAAAATAAACGGTAATATCGCATATATACGACTCGAATTCGTAGAATAGCTATTAATTAGAATTAATTATCACCTGGTGTACAATTAGGGATATCACAGTACTCCCATCTCTTCTTCCTATCGGTAGTAAAACACCAAGGTCTTCTACCCGAGTTTTTAGGGTTGCGACAATAGTTCTTAGCCTGATTTAATTCTGGATATGTTGTGTTCATCGTGTGACGATGTGGACATTGCTCTGTCCATGACTGGCATGGAATGCCTGAGACTGTTACTGATATATTCCCATGGTAACTGCTGCCATTTAGATAAAGACAATCTGCATAAAAAGAAAACAAATTCAACAACTGGAAAACATGACACATACGTATGCATGCTTGCGCGCGTACTTATTATGTTTACTTAATTTATACATTTGTTGATAAAAAAACTGATTATATCGTGGTACCTGTGCTGGTCAACCATTCAGAAGCGGGAAATGAATCTATAAATGATCAAGAAAACTTTTATAACATGTGACATGGTACAGCTTTCATTATACTCCTTTCATCACGATCCACGACGCAGTCTGCACTTGGTTATATATTATAATAGTTCAATATTCTATGTTCAGGCATTTTACAAGCATTTAATTCGTCTGGTACTTGTCCACGAAGTTAAATGGCTTTTATTTGTGTAAATATAAAACGAAGATTCTTGAAGATTCCAACCAATAATTTTTCCCAGAGGGCTCATTAAGATATTTTTATAAAAAAGGTATTTTCCAAATACCGAATTATATTCTTATACTTTTTACATGCATTTTTTAATTTTTTTCATTGTTCATTTTTCTCTATTACATTCAAAGGGATTTTAGCAAGCAGTTATAATTCCACTATCTACCATTAAAACATCATACCTGTGGAGTTGGTAAGTTGATGGTACCAGCATTCTGGGGTATCACCAGCATTTCTAAACGGTTGTAGCTCGCAACGGACGAGCTTTTTTGTCATCAAACCCGGGTATCGAATAACATAAGCTTTTGCAAAAATTATCCAGAATTCCTCGCACATTTCGATAAATTCAAGACACGTTTGACGACACAACTTTACTTTCTCAACAACGCTTTTGGTTCGATCACAACTCGGAAATTGATGACGACATAGTAGTAACACAATAGCCTGTAGACACTTTCTTAAAGTGGCGTTTTGCACGTGAATATATCTACGTACTTTAGACTCGCCTAGCCTAATAAAACTGTCGTAGTAACTATTAGCTCGGATATTCTCGGTCATTTGCTTTTTAGGGGTCGCGTACACGTATTTCGACAAAGCGACTCCATGATTTTGACAAAAAGGCCTGGTGAAATTCACCAATGGATAACATGAACTTGTGTCGACCAGTACTGGCTCGGTTTCCGCAGGAATACAAGTTCTATGAAGAAGTTTAAAATCATGTTACACTTTTATTAACATCCTTTATGTAGCTATTTGTTTGTCTGAGGTTTTAGATGTTTTACCCCGCTTCTGCAGTTATATTGTGCATTGAGGCACATTTATTAGATTCTACGGTACTATACGCGTACGCGTCTTCAAAATGAATTCGAAGTGCCTCGTCAAAGCCTGGTTAACATACGCCAACAATATAATTATAGGCGGCGATTACGTAACAAAAACACCTCAAAAGTCCGAAGTTCTTATTATCTTAGACTTCAATTAAGATAGTTTAATGGGAAATGTGGTTTCTTTTCTATCACCCCCAAGTATCCCGGAGCCCGTAACAAAATTAGCGAAGGGAAATAATTCCTAAAAAAATGTGACTTACTAAATCGATTTGTTTAAATTTAGGATAAGAAAAAAAAAAAATATATATATATATAATATACCTGTTCTTCACTGGAGGATATTTTTCATCTGCAAATCAAGGGAATTTGAGACACACTGGGCGGATTATTTGCATCGATAGATTGAATAAATAAATAAACTGTAAACTACAGAAAATGATACTGAAAAGTATATAAGCTCTTCGGGTATTGTTTTTTATTTCATAACACTTTATAGATATTGGAAAGGATAATCTAATCCGATAATGACTTGATCTAACTGGATAAGAGATGAACAGTGTAGTTTGTATCTTAATTATATACTTTGCATTATAATGGTGAATAAGCATCAATATTAAATTTTAATACGTCTATACGTATACATACAGTTAAAACCACGATATGTAGGTTAGCAATAATGATATAACTATAAAATTACATAGCACCTTTTAGTAAATGGTTAACTGAAAACGCACTTGTAAACATGAACACGCAAACTGCAGGATCTATAGCAGCTCAAGATAGAAACACGAATGGAATATTGACTGCAATATTTGACTGCAATATTCCCATTGATTTACCTGCAATATCTGTATTGAATATTATCGCTAAAGTCAATGCAATGCAACCAACACTCCTCATCCCGCGGCTATTTCGTACCCCACCACATGCACCTTGATAATATCAATGACGCTCAATGGGCTGTAGGCGTACATACATGTCATTTTCAACGTTTGCAAATGTTTACCTAGGTTTGATAGAAACCTTTCCACCGCTTAATTACGTAAGTAATGTGATGAAATTCACTGACACTGCATACGACTTCCGCCGATAGCAGAACATTAGGGACTTCCTTCATCGCAAATCTCGAGAACTCAATTTGTTTTGGCAGTGTCAGTCAGTTAATGTGCAGGGTGCATTAAAATGCGGGACATGATAGGAGAAAACATTTACTATGGCAGGTGATATACCAACGACATTAATGCATGGTTATCTAATACATTACATTATACTCTGTCGTAAACCTCAAAATATACATCTACCTAGAACATTCATTGCATCAGCCATATTAAATAATTCCGAAAGAGAAGACTTCACAGACACTTCTTACAGTAAGGGAAATGCTTATTTGCACTGAAGATATTTTAATTGAAAGATACTCATGATGTGAATTTTAGACGAAAACACGAAAACAAGTATCTTAGCGTTGGGAAAATGTCCCCACGATGGAAAACGCGCATTTGTGCAAATCTCCTTTAAAGTTTTTACTTTAATTTTTATAAATTACGTAAAACAATTATACAAAACGATATTGAAAAGAATCGCATACCTTTATTGTTCAGGAAAAGCCGTATACCCAGATAATGAAAAACGTTGCACGTTGGCACGTTGTTGAGGACACGTTAAAATGTACACTACTTTTTCTTTTTAAAAAAAATAAATATCACGGTAGGACCCAGGCCTAGGACGGTAGACCTATAGGTTTATATACGTCCCTTTTTCAGTCCATTTTGAATTTCATTTGGCGGGACGAAAATACTATACATATAACTACTAGGCCTATACTAAAGGCTGAAGCTGAATTTATTATTTAACATCTATATGTATATAAACAAATGCATACTAAAATTTGCGGCAAACTAAGCGGTTCTTTCGATTTATACACACGTACAGACCAGCAAGTTTTTCGTCATGTACGCAAAAAAAATTCACAAGTTTTCCTTGACAAGGACACTTGTTCAAAAGCTTTTTGAAGTTTTTCAATTTCTGCATGTTTGTTTTGATATTCGGTCGTATACTCATTTTATCATGGCTCATATCGTAAAATATACTCATATTTTCGTAAAACTTGTCAAGAAAAATTTGCCAATTTTTTCCCGTTTACACGAGCAAATAAAACTTGGCAAGGAAACTGACTTGTCAAAGAAAACTTGTTCGTTATACACATGCACCAGCAAGAGAACTGGTCACGAAAACTTGTCAAGGAAAACGTGCCCGTTTATACGGGGCTTTATACTGACTTACCCGATACTGCTATACAAGCGTGCAAGGAGCTCTAAGTTTCTTAAGTTTCTCAATGACCACGCAAAACTTGAATTGTCTTTTAATTAGTTCATTATTCGCCGAAGGCGAAGGCGAAAAGCGTTTACCTTTACCTTTACCGTTTTTTTACCTTGAAAACAATTTTATGCCCAATTTTTTTTACTTCTTTTGTGCTTTTAGTTACAATAATTTCGTTAAAATAACGTTTTTCTTCATCTGTCACTTCATCTGACAAGAATTGTTAGATTTTGTTACATTTTGAAATACCACTTAGGTGATTAATATTACAATTCACCGTAATTACTTATACGACACTCGAGTATACATGTAAGAGTTTTTCAATTGTAAGACTTCCTAAAGAAGAGAAGATATTTTAAATTTGTCGAAAAAGAGCTCTCTCTGCATGGCGCTGTCTGTATTAATTCGCAGTAACAAAGTGGCGTAAACGCGCTATAGTATAAGCGATATAATATATTTCTGGTATGTTGAAATCAGACAGTGTCAAAATTATTGAGAAAATTTTAAAAAGTTCATCGTTTCGAAATCCTTAAATATTGCGTTGGAACTTTACCGGAAGTGCATCCAAAAATGTATTAATTTGGTGAGACCCAACCAAAATATTATAGGAATTTACTGAATAGCGTACGTGGCGTATTACCCAAGCTATGTAAAATTCTTACAACTGATACATCTCTCTAAATACTTTTCCATGTGTATGCCTGGATGGTGGTTGCTGTGGTCGATTATTGGTTGATATTGAGGTTGCGGTTGCCATCGCCGTATTGCAAAACATGTATGCCGTCTGAAAGGCGCGCGACGAGGGATTCTGGCGAGAGTCAAAATCAATAAAGCTTTCGGGCAAGTTTTCCTTCACAAATTTCACTAAAAGCTAGTCAAGCCAGCTTTTCAAGTAGAAAACTGCGCAACAGTATCTTCGCGCCAATTGAGCGGTTCAGTTGGGAAGTTTTATCATTTCTGTTTGTTTTGAGATTCGATTGATTCATTTTATCATATCGTCGTAAATATTATCGTAAAACTTGTCAAGAAAAACTTCTCAAGGAAAACTTGCTATCATGGAACTGGTCAAGAAAACGTGTTAAGGAAAACTTGCCCGTTTGTACGGCTTAAGGCTTCCGAGTTCTGGTTGGCCACTCTGAGTTCGAGATTTCGACAGCTTATGAAATTTAGAAACCGACAGAGAAAACCGTTCACGATTTTGTTCACGCGAGCAATAAACTGAAAACGTTTGGATTTCGGCATCCTACTCATGATGAGCAAGGTCCAAGGATATATTTTTATGAAAACGAACAGTCAAATCATTTGAATTTTTTGTATTAATATATAATAATTTGTAAACAGAATAAACCATTAAACTTGTTATTTCTACTATAAAATATGTTATTTTTTAATTGTTAAAAATATTGTGAAGTATCTTTTACTAGCAAACAATTTAAAAGATATAAGATGAAAAAAATACGGCATCTTATTTGACACAACTATAAAACTTCAGTATTGCCATTAATTTTGATAATAAAAGAAAAAAGTCTCAAAAATCTCTAGTCAGTTCTCGAAGTAACGACGTTTACGTAACCAAGTCGGCTACTGAATCATGATAAAGAAACCTCGCATCCACTCAAAAGTGCGGTCGTCAAAAATCTGATATAGAATACGTAAAATTTATCATTAGCCTTACTAATCTCGACCGCAATATCTTTAAGGGCTTTGATTTCCGGTGGATTATACGTCTCAAGGAATCGAGATATCGCCAAATGATGTTCTTGTTTTGTTCTATAGTATAGCTCACGTCTTAGAAGTTAGACCTGCATGCCGACTTTGTTTATCGGAGTCAACTCTATCTTGTCGTTTAATCGATATTCAATCGTTCTTTATTCACCCCTATTACACCTGCTGAGTTACGCACCATTGGCACTGCTGCATTCAGTGACGAATTATTTGGTCAGCATATGAGATAAGGTCAATTCCGTTTTGCTGGTAACAATTCAGGGGCGTGATTGATTTAAGAATTTCGGTAACAAGTATATAGCGAACAAAAATAGTGTTAGATATTTAGGCTGAGTTTACAGACAGTACATCATATTTTAAAAATATAATAGTTCGAAGTGTAAACAAGGCGTTTGTTTACGTTACAGACTTTCACATCACGTTTAGAGTGCCGGGCATAGAATTACTACCGCGTTTTAAAAATGCTCTTATTTTTCGAATTATTTTTAAACTCCCCTTTCGAAAGTTGTCGCCTGTTTCTGCCCGCTAGCGGAAAATGTGTTCACACTTTATTTCGACATGCATGTAGCTGATCACAGTCCCTTCAGCGTCGACCAACTGTATTTCCGGTTACGTTTTCGTCACAGCCTCTCGTCCGCCCATTGAACCCAATATAACTGGCAGACTATCTTCTGGTAAATTCCTTGGACTTTCATGATGGTTTTAAGTTTAATTATTTTCGTGCAAAATCAACCGGTGTTTGGTGTTTTCCAAAGTCCTTCCCAACTTCCACAGCGAATGCAGGTTCGGCGTCAACAGACGACCCTGGGAACGAGGTTCGTAACCTCGTAATAGAAAATATGGGGCATTTCTGGGCATTTCTCAAACCGCAGATATCTATATAGTACCTGAACGGCGAGCTTCATGCTTCCAATAAGCGTCTGGGTACGAGGTTGCAGATGTCACATGATCTAACAAATTGTGGGGAGGAGGATGTTCGATTTCTGATGAATCTATTTTATATAAGAAAAGATCGCTGAGGAATAGTGGCTCATGTTCGCATTTAGAAGCAATTTTACTGTTGAATTTCACCTTTTGATCTAGCTGGTGTATTAAACGGCAACGTGAGTGTTTAAATACTTTATTTTAATGATGTTTACTTGATCTAAACGATCGTATTATTAAGTGTAAGCTTCAGTTTAGGGTGGTCAGACTTTCATTTGAACACCAAGCGCGTTTGGCTCGCGGAAAACCATACATTTATGTCCCGTTAGGTGTATGGTTTTCTTAATGAATCGGTGTATATTTTAATCGTTTAAACGGGAGACAAGTGTTCGCTTAAACGAATGATACGACACAATGTTTTGTAAGGTATTTATAATAATATGATATCGAATCATCAGAGTGCCGTCGTGTGAATATTTAGGCACATGCTTCGGCATTGATACTTCCCTTCGGGGACAATAAAACTCGGCCTACTTTATACGGTCGGAGACCCCTAAATATGTCCAAAGAAATTACACGGGAATCTAATAGAATATATACGGTACAAATACAGCGCCGTGATATCTGACAGCGTTTATATTGTTTCATAATATATTCCGTTCTCCTGTAATTATCGAGTCTGTCACATTTTGTGGCCTTTCGATCTTTTATGCTTGCCAAGCTCAAAACGTGAATTTCGTATCTTTCGTTTTCAACCACTCACGACATTTCACGCCAGTGTGATGGGAGTAGTGTACTTTATTGTGCCCTTGTTAATCCGTGAGATAATGCTGACCGACTTCGTGTGAATATACATACATGTATATATACGTATTAAATAATTGCTACTTTAAATCAGAATAAACAATAAGAAGATAGAAACATTACCATCATTACGTTATCTTGTCAAGTTATGCTTTTAAATAGATCACTGGTATTTATAAGCTTGTATGTTAAGCTGGGTATTTTTGGGGTGGCCCGTGAATGTATCAATTGTAAATAGAAATATGGTCCAGTGACTCCAATATGATGACTCGTGTATAAAATGAGGAAGTGTGTTGACTGTTGAGCCATCATTCGGTAGTCTGGTTGGTCTACAATTCTAGCACAGTTAATATGAACTAGTAGTCAATAATCTCTAGTTCCCAATCCAAATAGTATTTGAATGCAAGTGGGAGATATACTTGTGGAGAGATATTTCCATATTTCCTTGTGTTTTTTCATGAGCTTGCATTATTGTGGCTAGATTATGCAAAGGTAGATATTTTTTAGTTTTAGTTTTCCATAAACTATAAACTGTATTTCAAAAGCTTACTGTGTCATTATATACTTGTTGACATTTAACACATCCCATCATTATTATAATAATATTTGGAATCCACCAAAACAAACTAAACATTTTGCAGTCAAACCAGGCTCCATTCGAAGCAATATAGATTATAGTGTCCTGCAGCATTGCAACTTGGATTCACAGTTTGATCCAACCGATGATACAATGATATAATTCAATTCCAGATTGAAATTGCAATGAAATTTTTTGAGGACTTCTATTTCCCAATTTGAAAATGTAGCAGCCCTAATATAATTGTCTACAGGAAATTATTGGCGAAAATGAGATAGCAGACAATGCCTCATAAATTTAGATCATGTATTGTTGTTGTTCAAACATCAAGAGGTGGACAAGTGTTGCCGTAAATATTTCCTTTTGGCAGATGGGTTACAAACAAAAAATCATATGTTAACATGCCCATTGTAGGTCTAGGCATGCCCACTGGTAGTAATATCTTTTATTATCTCTGTTTCACGAGCAACTTTATACTGGTGATACACTGGTGGTATACATGTATTTCCCATGATGATGGATGCTTACTCTGCTGCTAGCCTGCTACGGTAAAGCCTTTTAACATTGGCCGAGTCAGCAAACCAAAATGATTCTTCAATTCTGATGTTCAACATAATAAATAATTATTATTTATGTAATATCATTTCAGTCATTTGAAACACAAAGGACAGTTTTTCCAGTGTGTCTTAGCCTGACCATTTCAGTATAAAATATGCCCTTGTTTCTGGTTTGAATCATGTGGAAATTTCTACTCAGAACTAGCATGGTTACAAGAAAGTGATTTAAATTCAAGGGACAGGCACTTAAAGATACATGTGTTGCAATATGCAATATCTAGTCGTTCTAAGTTGAGTGTTTCCAGAGCTCAGTAGAAGAACATCCTATTATGACTAGAGATCAGTTTGATTAATTTATTTCACAGATTTTTGAAGTGCCCATTTAATGACAAACTTTTGGGCATAGGCTATTTCCTGTAAATGCATCTTTTCAAAAGTTTTTCTCACTCAAGCACATAGGCTTTAACGTGCCGCATTTGCACGTGACCGGATTCGTTTGTATCAGTCGACGTTTCGTTGTGTTTTATAACTACGCTTTCACACGCTTCCGCGTGACTGGGCGACCACGCGTATCCGCGAAAAGGATAAGCATTAGCATAATGTGTTTGTGGGGTATTTTTACAGCAGTGTTCTGCTCTCAACGACGTTCCAACCTCGCTGGTATTTCTTTATATTGCGAGCTGAACTATTTTCTGCATCGAAATATTGAACTAGATAGGGAATAATTCAGAAATATAGCTGGGCAGCATCACCATGTATATTGTAATTTCGTTGCAAAAATAAACCATTCAGTTTTGGAAAGTGCCGCCCTATGTACATGCCACAAGGCGTAATGGGCATGACCTGACCCGACTTGACCATACCCGACTTGACCTGGCCTGATATGCTTTGCTTCGGAAGTCTTGTTTTAAATTATTATAATTAGCCAGTAGCAAGTTTACCAACCTTTTACCTTGACTCTGGGTTGGGGTAAACGATTCTGGGGTGGGGTAAAAGGCCCTAGGATCGGCCAACCGCTTCTGAATTCTGATTGGTTAAATTATTTTTCCTAATGTATGTGTAATTAGCGGAATATGCTTTAATGCTACAATATTATCCGTTCTACTTGACGCCGCCATTTCGAAAATATTCGGCAAAATTTTATGATAAATTATGCTTATTCAAAATACCCACATTTATGCTTATTCAAAATACTCACATTCCGATTCCAGGGCCTCTCCTCTTCTATCCCCTCTGGCCCTGGGAACGAGGTTGGCAAGTTTACTCCTAAAGACACACAATCCTTTAGCCTTTGTCGATACATGGAATGTTTGTATACCCCATAAAGCGACATAATAGACGATATTTTATTGAGGATAGTAACATGGAAACTCTTAAGAATCAGCCATTTGTACCTCCCTGATAAAAGAGCTTAAAATTTTGCACGACTTTGCACAATCGTTCCTTATTTCACTGTTATGGATAAATCAATCCATGTTTTTGAAGTGCCATGTAACGGACTGGTCATCATTTATGGCCGGGATGGGGGCTAAAGCGAAATTGATGGGGTAACTGAAAAAATAGGTATGACTAGGGTGAAACAAAGTATTTGAAAGTGAAAGGTGGGGTAAGAAATTGAAAAAATAAATGAACAATAAAATTAACATTAGAAATCTTTTCATCATAAAGAATTGAAAATGAACTGTACCATCTGTTATGTCGTTTGTTTCTGAAAGATATGATAGGGACTGGGTTGAATTCGGAAATATCACATTGAAGAGCATTGAACTTGCAAACTAAAGGTTGCTGGCTCCATTCTCACCGTGGTCAAACTAATTTTTCAGCTTGTCCGGTTGGCCTCTCAGTCTGAGTATCACAATTTTATTAAAACATTTTCTCTCTTAGCACCACAACCCCTACCACAACGAATGACCGGTCCCTAACGAATTGGAAAATATTGAAATAGGTATCATTTATATTTCCGTGTAGATATGGCTGAGGAGGCATTTGCCATCGCCCTATATGACTACCATTCACAAAATGACGAGGAACTTTCCATAAAGAAAAGTGATAAACTGCTTATTTTAAATGACAGTGAAACATGGTGGAAAGTTCAAAATGAACGCCACCAATCTGGTCTCGTACCATCGAACTATTTGCAGCGAACCGACTTCAATAAGGGCAAGAAGAGCATTGTTCACAAAATATTTTCGAGAAAGGGAAGCAGTGGTGGCCCATCGGATCCCAACACAGAGCCACCTGGGTACGCGTCACCCGAATTTGTCCCCACGCGCGATAGTTCATCAGGCAAGGTGGACGAGGCTATTGCGAAGTATAACTACACACCCGTTAGAGACGATGAAATCGCGCTCACGAAGGGTGATCGAGTAAATGTGCTGGAAAAGGAAGGCGACGGATGGTGGAGGGGTGAAGCCAACGGTAGAACGGGATGGTTTCCCTCCAATTACGTGGAGATAATAAAAGCGGGTAATAAGGAGGGCAACGTTATATGCAAGGTGCGGACTTTGTATGCATTCACAACGACAAGTAGCGAGGAGTTGAATTTCGAAAAGGATTCCCTGTTAGAAATCATCGATCAGCCGAAAGATGATCCCGAGTGGTGGAAGGCCAGAAAGGAGGACGGCACGATCGGGCTCGTTCCCAAGAATTACGTGAAGATCCTTGATGGAAATCGAGACGAAAAACGACCGGTTCTCGACGGCGCTGGTTCAACGCCCGTGGCGGTTGTGGATAATAGTATCCTGAATAAGGATTGGTATCATGGAAATATTTCACGTCAGGAATGCGAACGCAAGCTAAACGCGGCTCCCGACGGCGATTTCCTCGTTCGAGCTAGTGAGACGAAGGTAAGAAAACAAGGAAGTTATTCGTTTTAGATCGATCATCAAATTTGTTTACATTTTCTATAACCCAATCAGAATTTCTGAATATTGACTACTTCCGGTAAAAAGGTGCATTTACCATTTTACATGTAGGAATTCTCATAGCTAAGCCTAAAAAGTGTAAACAAATGTGCCGAAAACGAAATTCCTATTTATTTGGTAACAGCGAATAATCGTGCAACGAACCATTTGCCTGCATTTGTACCCAGTTATACATGAAAGTTCTTATCTGATTTTATCAAAATCATTGCATATTATCACAACACATGTAAGAGAAAAGTACTGATTTCAATTTTTGGAGCTAGACGCTAACCTCGCACAAAAGTTGCTTTTCCCTAACGATTGTCGATGCTCCATGAACGCGTCATGTTATGACAAGCGTTTTGAATTTTGCAAAAAATTGATCATTTCTGTTTTCGACGCTGATATTGATAACGCATCCAACATTTCTTTTCAGAGTGGCGATTTCTCGGTATCGATGAAGGCACCTGATCGGATTAAGCACTTCAGGATCAAGGCATTGCCAAATAACGGTTTTGGAATTGGCCAACGAACATTCTCATCGCTAGACGAACTTGTAGAGCATTATAAAAGGATGCCGATATTTACATGTGAGAACGGACAAAAAATGTACCTATTACGGTCCTACCCTAAACAGGACTATTTAAGAAATGGTATCCAACGTTAGACTATGAGAAGTTAGAATATTTAAATGAGTATACACTCATGTATACTTGATCTATTTACGTATAATGGTTTAGGCTTGAAAATGAAATCTGCGTAATAGATTGGGCGAAATCGTAATACTCCACGGTGAATAGTATAAATATATATATCTATATATATATCGTTCTACCCGTTTGGTGTTTGTGCAGTTTGTAACTGTAATTTCAGTGTAACATATCAAAAGTTTACAGTAAATTATGTAAGAAATATCACAGTAATATTGCGCCTTAGGAATAAGGCGTTTACTTGATTTTTTCTTTAGAAGATTGTAACGGAGCCACCTGTGTTACCAAAAATGTACATTTGCGATAGATAATTAATGATTTGCACAAAGCCTTTGGAATGAGTTAGAGAAAGGAGCTGTTAAAATGCACGTTAACTTTAATGCGGGTTAACTGCCCGCGAGGGTACTAATTCCGCTCGGAGATTTGGAATTACACCCGAGTTTTGCGACAGAACATAGCGAAACCCAAAGTTTTCCAAATTCTATGTAATGATGTTGGATGTTTTTGTTAGTTATGCGCATGCGCGAAATTAAACGAGTGGAGACTGGTAATCAACAGCCTACTGATCAGACAGAAATTTGTATCTCTCAATACGCAAAATTTTTTATAAACATTACATATAAACATTACACCAAATGAAATATCAAAAATAATATAACAGATCCAATCACGAAACACCAAAAATACAAAGAGTTGCACTTCAAGATTGAATAACCGAAGGGAAGCTTCGAAAGGTTTGAACAGTCCAGGAGATTATTTGCTTGGTTTGAAATGGCGATGGGTGCTGCATGCATGTACGCGGTGTCTCAAAAAGTGACACTAAGAAATCATCTCGTCATTCCTAAACCGCCCCACGCATAAGCGCGCGTGATTACATACGAGGGAATTTGATGAAACTCTTTCCTTTGTCAGTTGAACGATGAGGTCCTTGTAAGTGGAATATTGTGGTAATATAATATTTGGTTTATTTAAAATTCAAGAACCTGATGTCTGCATCTAAAGGTTTAGCATTGCGTCCAGACTTTGGCCCGATTTGGCCAAAAAATGTGGTTCACTTTCTGCGCGGTCAAATGGCGTCAAATTACTTCCATTGAGGTAAGTTATGTGCTGCCTGTTTATATCAATGCCGTATTCCGTGTTTCTTTACCGGTTTTAATTTTTAATACTGTATTTCAATATACGCCACCAGAAATGCTGGCGGTGGAAGGCTATAAATGGTCTAATTCTGGTCCTATGTTCTGGTCCTATTTAAAGTTCCCAGCATGTTTGGCGCTCATATACAAAAATTAAAATATAACCATGCTTTGGTTATGATGTCAAATATTTCGATATAGGTAACCACACTGTTTTAATGCTTTTAATGGTCAAATGCTTGTCCTATGTAAAGTTGCAAGCATGTTTCGTGCTCACATACAAACATTAAACAATATAATCATGCTTTGGTTATGAAATCAAATATTTTGACATGGATAACCATGAATGCTGTTTTAATGATGAAATGCTTGTCCTATCAGTCTTAGTCTAGTGATGAAGACAATGGCCTCGTAACTCGTAGGTCGGTGAATAATGAGACGAATATATTTTCATTATGACTTTCGAAAGGGATTTTGGTAAATGTAGCCTTTAACACCAAGCGCTGATGCTCTTGTAGATAATTTTTGAAGAACATACGTCGTGCATGTGCGCGTACTATCTTTAATTATCTACGTTTGTGATGTGTGCACTATTGCATTAAATCATTTCCTAATGAAATTAACCTATTTTAGCTTATAGCAAATGCAGTGAGTGAAAAAGGACACTTTAAGGTTATTAAACATACTTAAATGCTATTGGAAAACGATAAAAAGTTGAATTTAGAAAAAAGAAACCCGTGTAGTTGCAGGGAACGAATAATAATCCCACAATCACCACATAGAGCAATGTCATTGAATATAATAAGCCTCCGGCGTTTGGAGTCGCATCCACTGGCACTGTGTGACACGCCGATCTATCTCGCTTCTCGCTCTCTTGTCCTGTCTCGAGAAAAGAGGCTCCTCTTCCAAGTTTGACTATGACGCCGTAGTTGTTCGTTTATCGCATGTCTTAATTATAGGCGGAAGGATTCAATTATGCTTGCATAATGTTTTTCATTATAATGGTTCGAAAACTTCGGGAAAAGGATCAAGTAAATTAACTGATAACCATAAAAGTTCAGGACAAGATCTTGTAGTCTAGAGGCGAGGACAATGGTCTCCCAAGTGGTAAATCCATTGTTCGAATACCACCATAGTTGTATTCTATTATGAACTTCGTGAAAAAGATAAAGTAAATTAAAAAACCATTGCCGTTCAGCACAAGACCTTGTAGTCTAGTTGCGAAGACAATGGTCTCCCAAGTGGTAAATCGATTGTTCGAATCCTACCGTTTTTCCTACCGTTTTACCGTTTTTACGATTATTCGAATCGTAACCGTTTTTCACTATGAACTTCGTGAAAAGGATTAAGTAAATTAAATAACCATAGCCGTTCAGCAAAAGATTTTGCAGTCTAGTGGCGAAGACAATGGTCTCCCAAGCGGTAAATCGAAGGTTCGAATCCTACCCTAATCGTTTTTCATTATGAACTTCGTGAAAAGGATAAAGTGAATTAAATAACCATAACAGTTCAGCACAAGTTCTTGCAGTCTAGTGGCGAGGAAATGGTCTCCCAAGTGGTATATCGAAGGTTCGAATCCTACAACAACCTTTTTTCATTATGAACTTCGTCAAAAGGATTAAGTGAATTAATAACCACAAACTTTCAGCGGAATATCTTGCAGTCTAGTGGCTAACACAATGGACTACCGAATGGTAAATCGATGGCTCGAATCCTACCATAATCGTTTTTCATTATGAACTTCGTGAAAAGGAAAAAGCAAATTAAATAGCAATAGCCATTCAGCCCAAGATCTTGTAGTCTAGTGGTCAAGATGTTAGTCTCATGTGTTGACAATCAAAGGTTCGAGTCTCGTTTTAGATTAAAATTTTCGTTATTTATAAAACGTGGTAAGGTTGTGGTGAATAAATTGGTGTAGGCTTCCAACAATCACCAGTTAGCCTTGTGGTAAAGTCGTGGACTATCAAGTACAAGATAGTGTTATCAAGAACAGTATGGTACGTTCCTCATCCCGGTGGAAGGAAAAGGAAAAAACAATAAAAAAAATTGGTAGGTATGTTGCTCGGGGAAGGTTTGTACTCGATTAATCTTTGCAAATCAAAGTTAATCTTTAGGGAAATTTAGGGGAATCAGGGGATAGGGAGGGTGAATGAGGGGTACATGAGTACAAAAAGACTTAGTAATTGGGCGCCACGGCTCCCGGGGGCGGGAGGGAGGGTATAGGTGAGAAAACACTATATAAAATGTTTAAGTCTTTTTGTACTCATTTAAACCTCTTTACCCCTATTTATCCTCCTATTTACTCCTATCTATCCCTACTTTTACCTATCCTCATATACCCCCAACTATCCCCTAACACAATTAAATGTTTGAAGAAAGCTTGCTTTGAAAGTCAGGAAAGCCGGGGGAAAGAGAACCCCCCTCAGTCTACTCCTCGCCCAAGGCGAGGGCATATTCGCCCTCTCGCTCTACTCCCCTCACACTCACAAATTCTCACTTTATTATACCTTGTTCCTTTTCGGTTTATCCAGGGCTTGAACCAACGACTGTATACTTGGCAGATCATCGTCTTCACCACTACACCACCAGTTCTTGTGGTGCAAGCCTAGACTTTTTTATTTTACTTAATCCTTTTTGGAAGGATCTTTGATGAAATAGAAGAAAAAAACATTCCCATCTGGGGCTCGAACCTTCGCCCTTAAACTCGGAGAGCACTGCCTTTGCCAGTAGACCGCACGATCTTGCGATGAAAGGCTGTACTTTTTTATATTACTGAATACCTCATGGGTAGGATGTCAAATGAAATAACAATTTAAAGGAGTTCTTTTTAATGTTCATGATTTATTTTCTTGTCTAAAATTGTATCTTATGCGTAGCTTGTAACCTAATAGTAGCCATTTGTGTTCTCGCTAAAATATCACATACAGGTATGAAGTGCCTTAAAGCACTATTGTTTTCATAAGTTAGTTGTTATATGTGGCCCAAGTGAAGCTAATGGTTACGGTGCAATTGTTTTGTATTTTTAATGAAGTTGATTCAAAGTAAAGTACAAGAATTAAAAAAAGCCGAATGCTCATGTTACTGAGATTGGAAAGTTGATAGCCGTAAAAACACGTCTGAATGTGAATTGGGATTTGGAAAATTTATACGTGTGATGATGCATGGTTCGGGTAATGGGTAATCATTACGATGATAATTGTGTTTATTTTCCTTAGCCTTGTTCCGTCCTTGACCGTGCTAATATTTCTGAAACTCAGTCTGATTTATCCATCTAATTGCGAATTTAAGATGAGTTTCTCTTCCAGACGGAATTCCCGTCCAACTTACCCGACTCTTTATTTAGACGGGAAAATTCGGACAGAAACCCGTCTGTAATTCACATCAGACGAGTTTCCCGTTTTTGATGAATTTCCTGTCTCTAATATATGAACTCGACTAAATGTTTTTAATTATAACTCGTATAATCATGACATGAGGCAACAAACATTACATCTGAAATCGCAAATGAAGCAAATACTGATCCAGTTAAACAGACATTGACTATTTATTTCAAGACTTTGTTGTATAAAAATTCGAAATACTAGCTGGTCTAGCCGGTTCGTCGAATATAAAATACGCTAATCTAATACTTGAACCTTTGGACCGAAGAGACCAACGCCTTAACAACTACTTGACGACCACATCGTTTGTCGATATGCTACTATTCTTTATTTGACTTTATCGTTTTTTCGAAGAACTGTTAAATGAAATAATTATGAATCGTTGTCGTAATATTGTTGAGCTGCTGTTTGTTTGTTTGTTACCGCGGTTAACTGCGGAAATTGTGCTTTGAACTGAACATCGACTTCGTTTTTCTTAGCGTATTTAATATTCGACGAACCAGCTAGACAAGCTAGTATTTCGACTCTGTATACAACAAAGCCTTAAAGAAATAAATAGTCAATGCTGTTTAACTGGATATTTGCTTATCAATTGAGATTTCAGATGTGATCTATACGAGTACGAAGTTCATGTGTTTGTTGCCTCATGACTATACACGTTATACACATTGAAATACATTCTTATTTTAAAGCACTTCATACCTGTATGTGATATTTTAGGGACAACAGAAATAGCTAATATTAGGTTACTAGCTACGAACAAGATACAGTCGTGTGCGTTTTAGACGAGAAAATTAATCATGAACATTAAAGTGAACTTATTTAATTGTTATTTCATTGAGATTCTACCCAAAAAGATATTAAGTCATAAAAAAGTGTAGCCTTTCACCGCAGGTACGTGTGGTCTCCTGGAGAAGGCAGTGCTCTCTGATTTTAAAGGCGGAGGTTCGAGGATGTTTTTTTCTTCTATTTCATCAAAGCTCCTTCCAAAAAAGGATAAGTAAAATAAAAAACTCTACACTTATACCACAAGAACTGGTGGTGTAGTGGTGAAGACGGTGATCTACCAAGCATACAGTCGATGGTTCAAGCCCGGAATAAAACGAAAAAGAACAAGGTAATGAAGTGAGAATTTGTGAGTGTGAGAGGAGTAGAGTGAGAGGGCGAATATGCCCTCGCCTTGGGCGAGGAGTAGACTGAGGGGGGTTCTCTTTCCCCCGGCTTTCCTCACTTTCAAAGCAAGCTTTCTTCGAACATTTAATTGTGTTAGGGGATAGTTAGGGATATCTCAGGATAGGAAAAAGTAGGGATAGATAGGAGTAAATTGGAGGATAAGTAGGGGTAAAGAGGTTTAAATGAGTACAAAAAGACTTAAACATTTTATATACTGTTTTCTTACCTATACCCTCTTTCCTACCCCCGGGAGCCGCGGCCACCCAATTACTAAGTCTTTTTGTACTGATATACCCCTCATTCACCCTACCTATCCCCTGATTTCCCCAAAGATTAATTTTGATTTCCAAAGATTAACCGAGTACAAAGCTCCCCCGAGCAACATACCTACCATTGTTTGTTTATTTTACCGCCACGAGAATTGTCCCATGCTGTTCTTGGTACCTCGATCATTTACTTGATAGTCGACGACTTTACCACAAGGCTAACTGGTAATTGTTGGAAGCCTACACCAACTTATTCTCCATAACTTTACCATGTAATATTAGTAACGAAAAATTCCATCTAAAACGAGATTCGAACCTGCGACTGCCGAAAAATGACACCAACATCTTGACCACTAGACTACAAGATCTTCTACTGAACGGTTATGGTTATTTAACTTACTTTATGCTTTTCACGAAGTTCATAATGAAAAATGGCTATGGTAGGATTTGAACCATCGGTTTACCACTTTGGAGACCATTGTCTTCGCCACTAGACTGCAAGATCTTGTGTTGAAATGCTATGGTTATTAAATCATCCTTTTCACGAAGTTCATAACGAAAAACATGTATGGTAGGATTCGAACCATCGACTGAGCGCTTGGGAGACCATTGTCTTCACCAATAGGCTACGAGATCATGTGCTGAAGGGCTATTGTTATTTGATTTACTTTATCTTTATCTCGAAAGACATAATGAAAAACGGAAATGCTTGGACTTGAACACACAATTTGAAAAACGGAGAGCATTGCCTTCACCACTAGACCAGCAGAACTTCTGGCGAATTACTACACTATTTTATTTTACTCAACCTTTTTTCGAAGGATTTTACATAAAGTTTACTTTGATGATGATTTTATTTGTTGTCTAAAACACGCAAAACTAAATCTTATTCGTAGCTTTAATCGCCGTTTAACAAAATGTGGTCGTGTATGGGCGCGTTGACACGTCGCAGTTGCAGAGAATTGAAGATTTTTAATATAACTACATTAACGCGAATTCCAAAGGCAAAGTGTAAGACAAGTGTATATGGCGGTTTATTTGCATTTTTGAACAATTAAACTTCTATCCTTTTTAATATACGATGTGCTTCTGAATTTCGCGATCGAACAACATTTAGGTTGGCAAGGCATCTAAATGAGTATGAACTTTATTGTTTATGTTCAGATGTTCATGTTTACGTGGCACGTGCACGGCACGCCGGAGAAAACGCCAGAACAGGCGTTGGCGAATGGCGTCCGGTGTGTGTGTGTGGCAATAAGACTGCTTTCCACCTCCGCATTTTTCCAAGGCACGCACGTACACGTATACGGAAATTTTAAATGCCGTGTAGCATCTGGTGAAAATTGTTTTTCTTCCTAAGTTCAAAGGAAAGAACAAGGTGAAATCAATATCACGGTCAAGACAAAGACAAAGACAGGAGTCCGGTAAAAAAGTTATTCGTAGCATGGTCATGTGGTGTTCGAAGTGGCCAGTCGATGGTTCGAATCTTATGAAATTTTTTTTCATTACCCTCTTATAGAGAGGATTAGATAAGATAAATAACAATTGTTGCCAATCACAAGTTCGTGACCGTGACTCCGTGAGGCCTCCCAAGTGTAATTTAAATCGGGTTCCAATCCCGTAATTTTTTTTAACTATGACCTTAAAGAGAACAATCGCAGCAAAAATTGCAAGTATGAACAGGCACGGGTGAATTTCGACCGTCACGTTTTAATGTAAATATGTACACGCACGCGTAAATGTTTGATTGAATCATTCAAACGATGCCTATAAACCGAACGAACGAATGAATTGTTGGATAGGCCGGGTTGAGTTCAATTGATGCATGATGTAGGGTGTTTTTGCGTTATATTATACAAATTAATTACAAAATACACGACTCAGTGTTACTGTGGAAAGTTCAATAAACATTATCGGATAGAAAACAATTTTTTGCACTTTACATCTCCATAAACACACGTTGAACTTGAATTAAAGTGACTTTGCGTTTAATAAATCTGTTTATTCAAATAATTCAATCCATGCATATAATTGTTCATTGTTGCACTTTAACATGCATGCAGTCACATGTCTAATTATATTTATTTAAATTTCGTTGTGTCTGCTTATATTGTTTTATATTCATGTCGTCTCGACATTATGTATAGTCTAATAGCCGGAGAATATCTTCATTATATGGTCATGACTAATGAGTAGCTTTAATAAAGACAGTACAAATAGACAATAATGACAACTATAGATTAAAGTGATTAGCTGAATAATAAAAAAAATAAAAACGTCACACTTCCTCTTTGCATTTTTTCTTAAACGCTTGCGTTGACGACACTAATATTTATTAATCAACTTATCCACTCAAGTAACACACCAGCTTGATTTGATATCACCATCAAGGGTAAGTCTGCACATAATAATATACAAATATATATGATATTAGTTTGTCATACCAAATAAATGATGCTGTACGCTTCCTTTCCAATCTTTGGAAAGATATATAGTAACAATGATACACCTTTCAATGGATGATATATTTCGGTCTGATATATGCATGGTCATGATGCTTATGAGTAATATGAGATATTACATGTACAATCACTTTTCTGTGTGATTTCGTTGCCATGAATGTGAGTGTTTTTCGGAATTTAGAAATGGATGTGTTATATATGCCAATTTTTTACTGCGTGGGATTCTTTGTATGAATTCAAGTTTGAACTGCGCAATTGACCTCGAAACGACCCAGCGAACTTCGACTTGAACTTACAATCTAAATACTATGTTTAATGTAATAGGAAATACGTGTGACTTGGATCATAGCAAAGTAGACTCTGAACTGGACAGACAGACCGACGTAGACTTTCTCATTTTGAACAAAACTAGAACAACTGCATATATGTCTAAAATATATCACACAATTGCGACATTCCGACGGGCCTTCTTTGGGAAAGTTGATAGTCTTTCCAAATCGCCTGGCGAAGGTCCTACAATTGGAATTTCTGACATTTTTACGCCTGCCCTATTTTATATAGGCATCTAACTGTTATAGCTCATTCTTCAAAGAAAATATAATAGGTCTTAAAAGAAGACTGCCACGCTGTTCTTCCATTATTATTCAGGAAACGTACAAATATATTCAGACGAGGAATTTAAACAGTTTTATACAGTCATACTTCTTTTCAAAGTTTCTTTGTCCGTAGCTTTTCTGAAGCAGTCCACAATAAAAGGCGTGTTTGAAGTGCTGTAATGATTTTGATATGCATGAGCATAAACTAGTAAAGTAAACATAACGAAACTGAAGATAATTTATAAGATAGCAAGCTTTATTTAATCTCCGCATGCGTTGGAGCAGGTCTTCTATTTGGCTTTCGTCCAATGTATACAGGTAAGTTCTTTGCCTAAATTTTTTGTTCTAAATCCATATCTTTAAAAAACTAAGTGAGTAAATCGAAGGAAGTTGGTTTTCCAACTCGTGCACGCACGCGCGTACAAAATACACGCGACAGTGAAACTTCCAAAACAGAAATAAAAAATTCGCTCTCATTTCAAAACCGATTCACTCAACTTGAAGTTAACTAAGCATATCATAAATATAGGCAAAGGTCTAACTTTATTTATTTAACCCACATAATTGTTGCACCAAATATCGATCAGGTAATCTATGAAATTGTCTTTTTGTGCGTGGGTATTGCGCAAAACATGAACGTCGTGTATAGTCTATGGCTCTATATATAGCTATGCATATCGTATGCATGATGGGCGTATATATAAACAGTCATGAATTATAATTTCGATTTTATTATATTTCTTCATTATACGTACGCCGTATTAATAAATTCATTTTGAAACAAAACATGATCACATGCATGCTATATTGTTAAAATGATTACGCGACTACCAGAATCTTGTTAATTATAGCTCCCATATTTTAGCCGGCCTTATGCCAAAATCATTAAAAATTAAAAAAACGTGATTTTTCGTGATAAAGATTTTTTGCCTCCCCAGAATTTTTTAAACTTGCTCAAATTTCCCATTTTCTTGTAAAACGTTTCATAAAATAAAAATGAGGGTAAGCCAAATTATTTTCGAGTAAAATGCGTGAATAGGTAAAATATTGAATACCATAACAACGGCAATGAGGTCAGACAATTTCTGACTGTTAGAATGTTGGCTCAAATATATCTGAAAAGGTTCATTTCCTTTAGCAAGAATTCCAAGAAATCTCCTGCCAAAATTTTAAATCCAAATCATTAGTTTGGGATATTCTTAAAATTGTAGGGAGCCACCTTAAGGACAGAATTGTCTAATAAGAGTCGTGTATTTCTGAGTTACCGATTTGCGAAAATTTTTATACAACCGGCCCCTGATTTTGAAACTAGTTACCGCTAAGTAATTTTTCTTCACTTCTTTAGAATATGGAAGGCACAACAGACAGCGTGAAGAGAAATGGTAGACTTACTCAGTAACTCTGGAATGAAAGTTATTCTGAAAAATGTCCGCATAATTTCTCTGCACCAGTTTATTTAATAATTATAATAGTTTAGCCGGTGTACGTTACTACGTTACACACGAGAATTTTCAACATCAACTCGCAACGCAAGAATAAGCAAAAATATGAGCAACTATGTTTTGTGGATTAAACTTTCAACAGTTGATAACTTGTTTCCGAACTTGTTTCTTATATATTAACAACTTGTTGAAAACTTTCAACTTGTTTCCGAAACAGTTTTTGTGTTACAAACTGGCTCATATATAGCAAGCTACCGTAGTCGACGCGTAGTATATATGTTACTCACCAGATTGGAGGTCCGTATATGGAATTATTATATGGCACGCGGTCTTGTGACTAAATGGCGTGCGCTGATTGGTTCTTTGTCAGTCTGGGATTCCCCAGTATTAGACCGTTGCCGTAGTAACGGTCCAACTCTCATACTTCTGAACAAAAACAAGCTTGCACTTTTATTTTTGACACGGAAAATATCGACGGAGAATGGACGAAGAAGAGCACCACCCGGACGAATTTTACTATCCAGAAGATCACTTGGAGTATCGAATGATTTCATGTCCGAACAATGTAGCGAAATAGCGAGTTCGACCAACAGTCAAGAAAAAATTGAAGCCTTCATTGGTAATAAGAGAAGTGCAAACACCAGAAGCAATACTGTTTCGGATATGAATACTTTAGCCCATACTTGAAAAGCATTGGATATTATAGTTATTCATCTTTGATTTTTGTTTATATTACTGTATCACTCTTATTTAATTTAACGAGTAAAAAAAAGTTTTGGAAGCCACTTCAGTGCTTGCTTGGCGACTGGCTGGCGAAAGAGCCGACAAGAATGCTGCAGCGCATTGTATAAATAAATAAACTAAATACTGTATGCCATATAATAAATCCCTTATTAACCGAATACGTTCGGTCCGTACTGGGAAAATATCAGACCTCGGTCTGATATTTTTCTACTACGGACCTCAAACTCGGTTAATAAGTGGTATATATTTCCCCATACGTACGACTAAACTGGTAAATAATAGATTTATTCTTTTTAATTACCCGCCTCCCCCGGGCATGCGTTTTTTTAAATCTCGTAGCCAATCAGATTCCAGGAAACGTTAAAATATGAATTTAGACCGCAAGAAAAAAATAAAAAGCTTGCGTTGTGAGTTGAAAGTTGTTCCGTATAACATTACCTCCAGTATAATTCCAAAACGTTGGCTGTACAAACAGGTCTCAACTGACTTCAAAGTATGGCACTATAGAATGCATGCATTTTTCATCACAGTATATACATTTGATCTAGTCTACTCTCCATACCTTCCTGATTACAAAAAAACCTATAATTAACAGGTGCTTTTTTGCGTTCTCAATTTTAGACTTCCCACCACAAAACTATGGAATTGTCATAAAAAATGGCGAGGTTCTTCGACTATGGTCTTACAACAGTGCATCAGGAGGTAGATTCGTCAGCATCACAGAAGCCAAAGCTACATCTTCCACTCAAGGTGACTGTTATTCTTTAACACTGCATGGTGTACATAGCACACACTTATGTCTCTCGTGACAATTGTCACCTACACACATATTTTTATAGTCTGCAGGGACCATTCAAATTGAGATATTTTATCATTCGTACGTACTCATTATTACGAAAAGAATCGGCAAGGTTTTCTTACAAACAAAATCGCTCCTAAGCAGGCGATATCGCAACTCAAAGTTGCTTGATAATCAACTACCGTCACGCATTGCGCGCTCGGAAGCTAAAAGGGGAAAGGTCTATTGTCACGAGTGACATTTGTGCCCGCTAGGTTCATCAGTGTGATTATGTTTACTTAGAGAAATGAGATATTTATACACCCATACAGAATGCTTAACTGGATACTTATACACAAATACAGAATACTACGTCCATAGTATGGGAATCGCAATTGGTATGGATATTATAAACGTCCAACTAGCATCCACACTATTTCCATAATATGGATTTTGAAAAAAATTAAATTTCCAGTCCAATATATTAAAGGAGTGGTAATAAGATATTGAATTTGATAAGAGTGGACTTGTTTTAAAACTAAGATTTTAATGAACGGTAAATATAATTAATACCCTGAAGAAACATCATGCACAACTCGCAATTCAGTTACAACGTCAATTTCACAGTAGCTCCTAAGAATCGGGGAACTATTGTATTACTCTCCTAATTCACGACAATTACGATTGTTCACGACAATTACGATTAAATGGAAACAAGGCCTAATATGAGTAAAATGAGCGACTGCGAGATTCGATTCCACAGGTCGGATGACCAAATCGATTCTGCATCAATGTTGGAGGAGAGTACATTATATAGGTACTTATTTGCCACAAAGTATGTACAGGGTGTACAAAAATACAAGTTTAATATTCATGATATCCAATTTTTTCAACACAAAAGATAAGTCCCAGAGGCATAAAATAAGTAACATTCTTTAGTTTAATTTTATTAGTCTTATGATTACTACAGTACTAACCCCTTCTTAATCCTTTTAGATTCTACAAATTATGTTGTAGCTGCAACTCAAGAACAGCAACGTAAGATTATGTTCAACAATATTACCAATGAATCTTCATCGCACTGTTTCCTAGTGTTATAAAAACAAGCAAACAAAGTGACTTAAACTTACAAGTAAGAGTTCGATAACGAATGGCTAACGATAAAGAATTTATTGTTTTAAACGTATACGACCAAACTCAATCTCCGTTTAAAATCGTTATTAATTCTGTTGTTAGCTAAGCCATTAGTAATTGAACTAATTTTAATTCACTTTGTGTGCTTATTTTGATATCACTGCGCGTGGAAACGTATTTTCAAATCCCAGAAGCGTAATTAGTTGTACAGGCATTGAAAATTCTAATTTATGATCTCGTGCACACAAATTATGGTATTTGCAGTTTTATTTATGTACCCTGTAGTATATACAACTAGCCAATCACCATTTAGGTACAAAATATGAATTTTATATTATGCTATAATTTAAGATTTCCAAATTGTACTATATACCAAGTATCGTTGTGATAAAATTTGTGATAAAATTAAAATTACAGAAGATATATTATAATTAATAAGTAATAGCACGAATTAAGTGGTGCAATTAATGCGAAATCATACTCTTGGAAAACATATCAAACTCCTGCTACGCGCTCGGTTAATTTTGTAAACACTCGTATGATTTTAGCATTTTAATTGCACTCCTATTCGTTCTATTTCCTACTCGCTCTATTTCCTATTTTTTCTATTCGTTTCCGCACTACTCGACATTTTGTAGCCAAACTTGGCAACTATATACTAATTTCAGTATGCTTTTTTTAGCTGTAGTCAGATTTATTTCCTTCTTCTTACCTACATCATACGTTGGCCAATTATGCAAGTGGTGCAATTAGTGGTGAAATTAGTATAGTAATAATAAGAGGATTATAAAATCTACGTCGTAGAGAAGCAGACCAGCATCCTCAGCCTCATGTCGTTTTTCTTTTTACCTACTTTTGTGCCCTAACTCAAAACTTGATACCGTAGCCGTAGGAATCTCTTTCAATGAAATCTGCTTCTGAGCAAATTATGCTGTTATTTGTCTTTTTATTTAGCTTCCTCGGAAATCAAGTTCATCAAAACTCATGAATTTGCGGAAATCTTCAAAATGCAGTTTCAAAAAAATGACGGTTTTAAATATACTCTGAACGCATCACAAGACGGCAGCATAACGGCAGCTGAGGTTTGTTTATTAAATGCAAGTTGTGAGTATAGAACTATAGCCGTGTTTACACTACAAGCCTGAGCCTGGCCTAGGCCTGGCTTTGGCCTAAATCTTTTTAGAACGAAGCGTTTACACTTACGCTTTGACAGACTGACTTTGGCCTAGAATTTCAGCGGTTTCCATATCACAAGTTTTTTTACTTTGTGTAAACTTTACATTCTTTATATTCTCTGTATTTTTCGCAAAGATGTTTTAGTTTGTGGTTGCACTGTTTAGCAGTACGTAAAATCCCCTAGTCCGACAAGGCCGCTGAAAGTTTACCATAAATCACATTGTTACGAATATTGTAGTTGTCCAATTCTTCTGGACATTTTCTTCACCCCAAAGGTTTAGCAAAGCTTCAGTTTTCTCATCTGTCCAGTTCAAATTCAAATTCCATGTTTATTTGCTTTTCCCGCCAAAAAGCCAAGCTTGGGCCTGGCCTAGGCCACCTGTTATGATGGGCCTAGATTTCCTGGCCTAGGCCAGGCTTAGGCCAGGCCAAAGTGTGTTTACACTAGGAAGATCTAGGCCAAAGCCAGGCGTAGGCCAGGCTCAGGCTTGTAGTGTAAACACGGCTTATGTAGATATACATGCATATGGCAGAAACCCTCGCTATTTCCAACCTTTTGGGCTAGCCAGACGTTTGGCTTTAAGTTTAGCTACATGCCTACATTAAAACGTAAGTCATTATGAAATGACTCATTGAATGGAAATGGTTGTAAGACAATAAATTCCTATGATCATGACTCGGCACCCATATGCGGTCGTAGTGTTCCAAAGACCGTCTATTGGTAGTTGTTTATGGACTTCGTGGTGAACAAAATATACAATACTGTCCAGAGTCCAGACTCCAGCCGAAATAACCTGACAAAAACTGCGGTTAACTTACAATGGTGTGCAAAAATTATGAGACTTTACGTATTTTAAACACTTTTTTTTCATTTTGACAACTATTTTGTCACGTATTTCGTTTAATTATTAACTATTTCCCACTTCCCCCATTGACAATGTTGAGAGTGATATTTTCGGCAAATCAAATTTCTTGGTGTCATCAGAACAACATTGTTTTGGGGGGAGAGGGGGGTAGATACTAGGTGTAATGACCGTGTCTCAATAATTTTTGCACATGATTGTAGGTCAAACCTCAGTCTGATCGCTGTCGAACTGCGGTGAAACGGAGGTTTAACCTCAACCTAACTCGGTCTGACAGACGTTTTTTAAGATGTTTTCGATATGATTATTGTGTTGTCCTTCTCAGCTGTTTATAACATTTCGTTCGGAAGCGAACGGCCACCACGATCGTATTTTTTCCCTTGCGGTCGTCTGCGTCTTTATCGGTCGACCGCAGCCGAACCGCAACCGCAGTGTCGGGTTATTTCTGGACAGTACTGTATTTTGCTTTTTCTCTGTACAAGTATAAATTTTATACATAAGAGATCATTGACATTTTTTAATTATGTGTGCATGCGCTACTTCATGTAATGCAAATTATAACGGATCAAAATGCTAATTGTGGATTAATCCAAAGCCATGAAAAAAACACATTTTCGGGTAACCTATGGTACAAGCTTAAAATTGATCACGAATGAAATATTTTTTTTTAATTTTGGTATGCAGATTGCTGACAGTGATTCAGTGGCACAATTTACATACTACGAGCTAGATCCACCAAATCAGCCGTACGTTGTATTACCAAGTACCAACAGAAGCACAACTGCTGCAGATGGTAAAATATATGACCTGTATTTGAGCAGTGATGGCGCAGGAAATATGTCGCTCAAACGCTGGAATTTGAGTTCGAACGCACTGCCTCCAAAGGCGACTGCATTGATCGATCCATCCTTGTTATTCCGAGTGGTTAAACCATAAGAGAAGATTAAGCCAGCCAGTTTACAGATAAAGCGCAATTGTTGTTTATGTACACTCTTACTGATTTTCTATTATTACTATTGAAATCATTACTTTTGTGTTACAATTTTTACTTTAATATTTTTACTATTACTATTTTTGATGTATTGATCTACTTCTAAAAATCATGATGTCATCGCTATATTCGTATATTATGCAAAATGCATGTGCTGCATGGTTATAATTGTACTTTCGGCAAAACTATATCTTATGCAGCAAATTAACAAGCCGGGGGTCGTTTTAGACCAGTCAGTTTGTTTACATTTTCAGTAACCCAATCATAATGCATAAATTTTGAATACTTCCGGTAAAATAAATACTTTGAATACTTCCAGTAAAGTATTAAAAAATTAGGCATTTTGATCAGCTTTGCTTAAAAAATGTAAACAAATATGCCGATTAGTTCAAACCGAAATTCCCCCCAGCTTAGCAAATGCGATAATAGATGGCGGAATATAGAATTGTTAATGCATGTATTATTATTAAATGTAAGCAGTCATACAGTAATTTCACTATAAATGAGGGCAGATTCCCTGGCAAATCACTCCATACATACTTTTCCATAATGTATATGTTTAAAACCGCTTATACTTTGTATAGCGATGAAGAGTACAATTCGGTTTATCTCAAAAAGGGAAATATTTTGCAATTTGATTTTAAATTGTAAATTGTCATCACATTATTTTCCTTCAGAGTGTAAGCTTTACACCCAAGGGCCTGTTTGCATGGAGCGAGTTATCCGGCTAAGCGGAGGTGAAAACTGCATAATATTGAAAGACTAATCAGGTTAAGCCTTTGATGTGATGCGCTTTTTACCTCTCCTAGCCGGGATAACTCGCTCCATGTAAAGATGCGCTAAGACTAAGTTTGGAAAAGACAAATCTACGTGGTAATGACCGCTCCGCATCACCTCTCTTCACTTCAATTTCCGCTTGTAATAGCCTTATATAGGCTACCTAAAAACGCTATTGAGAAAAAACGATTTACTTCACATTGATAGTTTGAGGATATATCGTAACACAAATGACACATATTATATTTCAGTTTTATTGCGAGTTTTAAAGAGGGAATTTTGTTTTAGAACAAGTTTTTTTTCAGTAACCCAATCAGAATGCATAAATTTTGACTACTTCCGGTAAAAAGATACATTATCTAACATTTTACATGAGGTATTAAAAAGTCGTGAAAATCAAAGTGAATAAACAAAAAGGAATTCAAACTTTTCATCTGGAACAATCTTAAATACATGGCACGAACAGTGTTCAAACAAATGCGTTTCCTGACAATTCCTGTCTACCCTATTTAGTAATTATGAAAGTTTTTTTCTTTCACTGCAATAACAGTCGTGCATCTCGTCGAAGTAGAACATGTAAATTTGTAAGGTATAAGATCCATGAAATTTATGTTATATATTATATATGATACTCATTTTCCTATCCTCATGCATATGATATAAATTACCGTATGTTTTAATTGCCAGAAAAATCAGCAAATAAAATCAAAGACATGCACAATCATGTAATTTCTAATATCAGAATATATATCGATCATTATCGATATATATTCTGGTGTAAGGCGGAAAATCTTTTTACTTAAATCCATTAGACATATACAACTAAAGGCCCTGTTACAACTTACACAGTGCAATTTTCCTTGCAGCTTGCAATGCAATTCTACTTTTGAGAAATGTATATATTTGGGAACAACGAAACGTTTGTGCTTATTACATGCAACGAGCCTAGCTTACTTCACACACATAACAGGTCAAGATCAAACTCTATTATTCATATTTTACATTTGTTATTTATACTCTCGTTATAGGGCGTGTTAGCTTCCTTTAATTATCTATAATGCTATTTTCTATTATTAACTCCAATATTTATATATTAATCTCGCAAGCACTTACAACGGTGCAACTTACTTTTCCTTATTCCATTAGTGTTAGTCTATATTTACAGTTAATCCATTATCCGATATCCGTTATACATACACTTCATGCACTTTTCTTCTGCAAGACTCTTCACTAATTTACATCTCTAAGAAGTAGAATTGCATTGCAAGTTGGAAGAAAAATTGCATTGTGTAACAAGGCCTTAACTTTCAATGTAATTCTTGACTGCCAAGATGTGTCAACTTATATAAATTTATATGAACAGTGACTACAGCCCAATTTCTTTTCTCTGGAGCACCCTACCGGCTTGTTGTTACAATATACCAAACTTTATGAGCGAAGAATATTTTCAGTAATGGCAGGGAACCTATAGGCTCACCAGGGCGCCACATTAGTTGGTGAAAAGTGATGGGACGCTTACATTCGACCCGAAATGTGAATCGATATCCATGCCCACTCTTTTTACGCAACAAAAAGCGATCAACATGCAAGGCATTAAAAATTTCTTTAAGCGAACGAAAAGTGTATTTTCCGCCGCATTTTTACGATGAAACATCCGTCAAAACTACAGAGTAGAGTATGTTGAATTTATTTGTATAGAACTCGCAATTAAATTGCTCACGCAACTAGCGCCGGAAACTCGCAATTAATTGAAGTTCACGGTGCCCGGGCCAATTTAAAAGTTGTACATAAAACAAAATTTTATAACTTTTTGTTTTGTTACGAATACCTGCAAACCTTTTCGAAGTACTGTTCGTTTTTGAACAAACTGCATGTTTATATTTTCCTTCCAATCTCAGCACGTCAGTATTATATTGCTTCAAAATTAGAGTTTAATTTACTTATGTTCGCTCCTGAAACGGCCCTCGCGAGAATGTTTCGCAACATGGACACGCGTTCTGGGGGTAAAATTCAGCTTCAACAATTTGGGGTATTCTAATCAGAAGGTAATGTAAATTATTCATTTTCTCGCCTGAAACGCACAAAACTGTATTTTATTCATAGCTTGTAACTTAATAGCAATCATTTGTGTTGAGATAAAATATCTTACCATAAGCTATTTATATATGCGGCCCAGGTGATGCTAATGGTAACGGTGCGAAGGCTATAGTATATATGACATTGCTCTATCTGGTGATTACAACATTATTACACGTTCACTGCGACTGCGCAGGATTTTCTAATATTTCATTTGGATTTTTATCGTTTTTCAATTGCTTTTATTGAACGTAGTGTCCTTTTTTACTCACAGTATACATTTACTATAAGCTAAAGCAGCTTGATTTGGTTATAAAAAGACGTGAATGAACATTTAGAATTTTGTTTAGGTGATGGAGTAGTGAAAATAATGCACGAATGACCAGGTGCACATGTAGATGCATCATAGCGTAGATAATTAAAATGGTACACGTACATGCATCTTAATCTGCAAATTTAATAAAAGAAAGTTTTCCAGGCATAATAAAAGAATGTTTTCCACACGCATTTAAACCATAGTTTCTCAAGTTGCAAGAACATTATCTTCAAAACTAGGTCATCAACGCTTGATGTTAAGAACTACGTTTATTTTACCTAAATCCTTTTTTGAATGAAAAGCACTCTCAATCCGAGCAAACCGAGCAATCCGAGGATTTCTTCACCACTACCAGACTAACGCATCTTGTGGTTTACTCTTATGCCTTTTTTGATCGTATCTAAATCTTTTCTTTTGCGTCATGTATAAGGAAAACATTTTCCCCGGGCACTTGCAAGACTGTTGTCATCTCCTCTGGACTATTTATTGAACACTTCGGATAATGGACGGTGTTTTCTTTATTAGCTACTTAAATTTTTTTCAAGGTTATCATGAAAAATTCAACGTTATCATGAAAGGATTCAAAACCAACGGCTTAAGAAGCCAAGTTTGAGGTTGCCAGAACAACTCAACAACACGGAGACTGAAAGCTTTAGGACGCGGTGAGATGACTACAAGAGTCTTTTGCCTTTTTTTCCTTTTCTCATGTCGTAAGTGAAAACGAGGCTTAAAAGCTCGCATGCATGAGTGTATACGAATTTACTGATACATAGAGATTACTTCATGGTTGGCGAGTGCGTACGATTATATTATATAAATTATGTGCATGTATAGAGATCAATTTGACAAAGACACGCTCAGCTTTATAATTATATGCAAAAACAAGCGAGCAATAAAAATCGAAATTTTATGCATCAAAACATGTTTATTACCGTTCAGTTTCTTTTTAATTTTGTTCAATAGAAGTTAGATATTCTTTCCGAAAGATTTGATGTGCTGAATGTGAAAATGTCTTGAATATGAGAATTATGTTTTGAATCTCAGTCACTCCTTTTATATCTTCGTCCAATCAAAAGCCGTGTATCGCATTTTTCACACGTAAAAACATCGTCCAAACAAATTGCATAAAATTATTACGATCTCTATACACATACAATAAAAAAGTATATGCATGCACTTGAGTTCAGTGTAAAGCTAAATGAAAGTATTTTATATTAAAAACTAACATGCTCTTCAGCTCATCTACATCGATCGGCATGATATTATGAAACTACAAGTTGAAAATTAAAATGTTCATTACGGACTAAAATGTTCATTACGAATTAATGATGCGTCGAGAAAATACTGGTCACTTTCACTGAACTCTTCCCACGGGATGCGTGATACATAATTGTTGATGAAAAAAACAACAAACATCAATTGAGTCAAGTCTGTGTACGAGAGCTTTCTAAATGCCAATTCTACCTCGTCCAAATAGTTTCTTAGAAATATTGGTACAAATACCAGGATGATAACAAATAAACTGAATCCCAGTCTAAACAACTTTATTGTCCTCCTCTCCCATTTCGCTGCAATCAATAGCATTATGTGGGAAATGATGAGAAGGCAAAAATTAAGCATTTTGAACAGCAGGTATGCAGCCGCCGAGGCAATAAAAGCTCTCTCGGGGTCAAAAGCAGTAATACGATAACAAGTCACGAAATCATTCGTCGAGATTGACGAACAGTTGACAGGGGATTCATCATAAGGGGTTTCCGTTAACTTCACGTCGTCCTTCTTTTTGAAGCAATCGATGTCTGGGCTGTAGACACAGTTATACGTTACGTCAACGATAGCGAGAACAAAAAATAGCTGGACGCATATGTTGACAATTAAAAGTGAACTTAGCAAAAAATGTTTTTTGTTCTTAGCTGAAAGTTCTCTGTTGCAGACGAAGAAGCTTAGTCTTCTTCTTTCGATATTTCTTTTACTCATGATGCCTTTCATAGCAATCAGCATCAAATTTTCGCTTTCTTTGTGATATGACCAAATAATCCAAAAAAAAATGCTTACCATGCTACTGGGAATGAGGCATAAAGCGAAAATTAAGTATCTGTAGCCAGTTAGATCCATTCCTTTAAATCTTGTTACGTGGCCGGACGTGGACTTTTTGGTCTTTTCTGAAGATGCTATATACACCATAAAATTAAGAATTTAGCCCTAATATCTTATTCCGGTAATTAAATGGCGGTATGCCTTGGCCCTTGTCTACTTAATTGCATTTTGTACGTCTGAATCATTTAAGGTGTGTGTTTGTAGCGAACGTATAAATAATATTACAGCTACAATCATATTTTAGAAAGCATATGAAGTTCAATGTTTTTGTGGGAAATAAGCCTCTATATAGTCGTTTGAGCCGGCATAGGCTATCTAATATCTATACACTGGCTGGGCTTGTGTTCAGAACAGGATCCTCCGAGACAAACAGATGTTTTTTATTGTTTTCCCATATCCCCGGGGAAATTCTCTCCCATGGCCATGCAGAAATTTGATACTATCAGTGGTTGTTGTACCATGTATAGTAATACTATGCGGGCGCACGCGAGAAGATGTAACCCTGCAATTCTGCGAATTCAAGACGACTGCCAAATTTGGCTTAGGAAAAAAGTAATTTGCCAGAACTTCACTCATCAAATCACATCGTATCAGACTATCAGAGGAAGTAAAATGATGAAAATCATACTTGTTTTGCGTAGCGGTGTAGCCAGCCAGACGATCTATATCTTAAAAATTAAGTGCAAATTCGAAGTCATCATAATTTTTATTTGAATTATTTCTTTTAAAAGTTTTCGCAGTAAATGAACACCGAAATATTAGCATAACCAGATCTTTCGGCAGGCTACGAGCATAGTTTAGAGAACTCGTTAAATATGTCGGGGAACATTTATGCAATGTATATAAGTATGTAGTTGTAAAGAGTATTTTTAGGGACCTAAAGTATGTTGGACGGCAACACGACGACGACGCGGCTGAAATTCTCCATTAAATAAATGCTATAGCAAAGTAGTTGTTGTATATTATTAAACGATATGCTTAATATACTGGCGGTCAAAAAGAACTGCTCAAAACAAGTTAAAATGCTCTCAAATGAACGTAACTGTCCCTCTAACAATATATACGAGTAAATATAGACTAGATTACATGCTAGGCTATATGAAATATTAATATTTTGTTGACCCTCCTTTGGCTTTATGATTGATGACGGCCTAACACCGGCGTGGCATACATTCTGTTAAGCTGGTAATCTTGAGCGGTCAAAAGAAATTCATCCTATGGACAGTCTTTACAGCAACCCATAAATCATGGACGCTTTATGAATTAATTTCTTTCTTGCACTATCCCCTTGACATTGTCCTACAGATTTTCAATAGGGTTAAGGTATTTTGACTGTTCAGGCCAATCCATTTCTGTCACTCCCTCTTCCCATGCATGAAACCATTGTTTGACTATCTTGGAAGTGTGGCAGGTTGCATTACATTAAACTCTCTCCTATATTCGCTTCTTCTTTATGAATTTGTATCTAAACAGTTCTTTTTGACCGCTAGTGTACAATAAAAGATTGATTGTTACGATTCCTGTTACATACGACAATAGCAACATTTGAGCAGTTCTTTTTGACCGCCAGAGATGCCTGCGGAGGAGGCTATTTCTGGGCTGCCTGTGGTTTCTCCGTTGTAAACAGAACGAAGACGACTTTTAAAACCCATGATGGGTCTTAAAATATTCATTTCTTTTCAATGACCCTTTGTATTGATAGCCGTCGTCGTCGCGTTCGCGTCCTACATGCTCAAGGTCGCTTTTGTCTTAAGGTTAAAAACAATCAGTAGTTTGCCTGTTGAATAAAACGATAGACTTGCTTTCAATTTTGAACTTAACCACCGTTTAAGCTAAACAGGTTAGATACAACCGGCCCCTGGACTGGCTGGACAATAACATATATACTGCGTATAATGAGTTGTATATTGTACTTGTGGACATGGTTTTAGTAATATGAGTATATGACGATATTATAAGACCTATAAGCCTGTCATGCAACACGAAAAAATTCAATAAATATGGCATATTTTACTCTTTCTTGTCGTGTACAGTTTAAATAACATTTTAAACTAGTTTGCCCATTCAAAATAATGGAAAACATTATGGCCGATTTACACGATGGAATTCGTCGTATATGATTCGACGCCACTCTGTCTGTTATCAGTTTATACCGAAATTTAAAATGTGACATCTTTTAACGGATTTATTCTAATATGCATACGCCAGTATACGAATCGTATACGACTAATCGCATAGTTTAAATAGGCTTTAACACAGATTTGGTGCGAGAATATCAAAGACGGATTACACGTAACTAAAAGTCGCGTTTTTTCCTATACATTTCTCGCCTTTGTCTTTGATGCTGTTAACAAGTCAAACAAAAACATAACACGTAACAAACAACTGAATGAATTTCGGTTTACACTACCTTATACTCCGATATGAACGAGTTGTAGATTTCTAAATAATATAACGTCTTTATCTCACGGCATTCAAGTGTGTAGTGTCATGCAATGATGCTAATTATATCGGTGGTTTACTACAACATGGGGGGCTCTGTTGGAAACACTTACTTGCCTCTTTGTCTTTTTCCCCGTTTTTGATTTATCGGCTCGTTTGAAAGAAGACTTCGGATCAACCTTTCAACCTCCATTTGAATTCTGCTCTAATAGCAGTATTTCTTCTCCAAACCGTTTGGCCTGATTGATTTCGCGTACGTACTCCCGTTGTTTCCTTTGGGAATAAGATGGTCCACTTCCTCCTGTCGATGTTCCCGCTTCAAATTCTTTCAGCTGAACATCGAGAGTCGGGGAGTCTCTAATGTCTGCTTGACAGACCTCGAGTAGCGACATGTTCGATGAGTCTTTGTGGGACCAGCCAGCGTGAATCACCTCAGCTTGGCTCATTCGAGGTGCATTTTGAGGGACTTTATGCGTCTTATATAGCACGTCCCTACCATAAACTGCTGTAAGCCCAGCTAGATTCGCGCCTGCCATATCGGTGCACCACCCCGCGGGATTGAACCGTGCATCGTCACTTTCCGAAACTTTCTTTAAAGAGGTTCCAGAACAAAGTTATATTTTCTGTGTCCTCATTTTCGGCTTCAATTGTAGCAAGGCTCACTTGTTTGCACAGTAGTGGGTGGTAAACGCTGGCTGTTAATGTTATGAACCCACGACAAAGTTTGTGCTTCCCATCGAAGAAGCAAAATTCCGCACTTAAGAAGTGTTCACTCTCTTGATCCATAGCCAATGCCATTTTGAGTTTTTCTTTGCTCAGTTGTCTTAAAAACAAACGAAGGTTTATCCGGATTACCACGTTTGTCATTTACCTTGTATATATAAAATTCATCTTTTTTGTCGCAGTACTCCTTGAATGTTACAACAGCCTCGAAATTGTGTCCTAAAGGCTCAGTTTCTTTCTTCATCCTTTTTTTCTCATTTGAAATCCTGTTTTTATCTAATGTTGCTTGTGCTTTTCAACGTCTTTCCATTTGCACTCTTGTCGTACTGCAGCCAATATACATGCAGACTGCAACTTTGCCGGTGTTATCTTCGAGTTATCCTTTAACATTTGGGAAATATCTGGTCTTTCTTGAGTCCGTGGTGGTATAACAGGACAAGTGTGCTGACCATAATGAAATACAGTGACACTTGTTTGGGCATAACTTATATATCTTCGAGCTTTACGTGGAACATGTTCTGCCTTTTTTTCCACAAACTCGGCATTTGGCATTACCGTCTCTCGAGTTATTGAACGGCTTCGTATTCACGATCCCATACTGCACGTTTTAAGGACATCTTGGTTCTCCCATAAATCTACGGCAATTTTTCTCTGCTTTGAAAAGGTTTCACTGCAGCTACTAATATCGCTGTCGCTGGTGCGGTCACTGCATTCAGTTGAAGATGTACCGTCTTCCTGCTTCTGGTAACATACACATAAATAAATCACACCGTTAGTGCTCCGCTCGATTGTTAACCCTCATTGAGTGTCCCGCTCATACACAAGCTCCATGCAGAGAGAACGAGGACACAACTTCTCTGCAGTGTGATTATACACCCGTAAGTGAATATACTTCTGAGATTATTAATATCAATAAGGTAAAAGGCTTTAAGATTGCAAATCTCAATGTTGATAGACTTTTAAAACACATTGATGAAATTAGGCATATATTATCTATTAGTCAAATTGATTTCCTAGCCATAAATGAATCCAAGATTGATAGCACTGTATCTAATAATGAAATTCAAATCCCAGGATATAACAAAATTAGAAAGAATCGCACTAGATTTGGGGGCGGTGTGCTTGTTTATATTCGGGAACATCATTCATATTTCAAATGATCTGCGTGGAAATTTTAAAGCCTCGTGGCAAATCTCTTATTATAAGTGCTTGGTATAGACCTCCTCACTCCGAATCTGATCTGTTTGATTTATTTGAAACTTTCCTTAGTAAATGTGATAATGAGAACAAAGAGCTTAGGTCACAACATGATCCAAACACTAAAAAGCTTTTATTTTTGAGTACATTATATACAGGGTGTATCAAAAAAAAGGAGACCTTTAGAAATCAAGCTATTGTTAAAATTTGAATGCCTTTTTAATTGCATTTGCACACATGCTGAACCGTAGTGCGTGAAATATTGATGCATATACATTAGAAAAAGGAGACCTTTAGAAAATGAATTGACGTTTGTACACAAGATTGTCTGCTCCTGGGATTTGAAAATAACTTTAATAGCATAAGGAAAAATAACGACCTAAAAATATTCAAATGACTAAGCACACTACCAGTATAAAAATGGTTCAACTGACTTCGGAGCAAAGAGTTTTTGTAGTAAACGCTTTTCGAGAAAGGTTTCGTGATCGCAATCCACCAGTAAAAAGTACAATTTTTTAAAACGTGCGAAAATACTCGAATGAAGCAACGAGTGTAACAATTGAACAGTGTAATGCATTACGAGGGCAGCCTGCCGTCATCAGAAAAGCAGTTTGCGATATGCACAAGCGTACGATAGTTTGTGTTAAGTGAAATGGAGAACACGTTGAGGGACATGGTCTATGACATTCAGTTCTTTTGATGTTCAATTTATCAGTAATTTTCAATCCGGATCGAATGTCAAGTGAATCTGTGTCAGATCAAGTTGTAATTCATTCCTGACTCATTCCTGAAACATTTTAATAGCCAGGGTTTGTAAAATGGAATGCTGAGCCATTCCGGATTCAAAGTCAATTCTAACTCATGTGAACAGCCCTAATACTCGCACGCAGTGTTACAAATTAATGGCAAATATTTGTTCATGTTTTGAAGAAACAGCTAAAACAATCTACCATGCATACTGTTATCGCTTTTGTGCTTAGTCATTTGTGCTTAGTCATTTGAATATTTTTAGGTCGTTTTTTTTCTTTATGCTATTAAAGTTATTCTCAAATTCCCAGGAGCAGACAATCTTGTGTACAAACGTCAATTCATTTTCTAAAGGTCTCCTTTTTTTAAAGTATGCATGCACGCCATCAATATTTCACGCACTACGGTTCAGCATATGTGCAAATGCAATTGAAAAGGCATTCAAATTTTAACAATAGCTTGATTTCTAAAGGTCTCCTTTTTTTTATACACCCTGTAGTTTGCAACAATTAATTGATGAGCCTACTAGGGTGACACAGCCAGAAAATATTCGCTGTAGTGATGTTATTGATCTTGGTATATCAGACCACAGCTTAATTTATGCCGTCCGAAAATATTTATTCCCTGAGTCAAGGCAAATTCGCAAAGAAATACGAAACTATATAAATTTTAATGAAAATTATTTTATTGATGATTTATCAAATGTACCTTGGTCTGCTATTCTGCAATTTGAAGATCCAAATGATTGTTGGAAAGCTTGGCATTCTCTATTTCTCGAAGTTCTTGATCGACATGCTCCCTTACTAAGAAGGTTTATTAAGTCCTCTCAGGCTCCATGGATTGAGTTTCATAAAAAGCGTGCTAAGAAATTTAATTCTAATACTCACTGGGAAATATACAGAAGAGATCAAAATAGAGTTAATTCGGAAATGAGAAAAGCAAAATCTACATATTTTCGAAATAAAATAACGCAGTGCTCCCAACTGAATGATGTAAAAAAAGTTAGTCAATAATTAATTCCTTGCTGGGAAAGAGAGGCAAATCAACTACCATTGCAGAACTTGTTATTAACGATCACATTGTCTCGGATTCTCTTCTGATAGCAGAACAACTGAATATTTTTTTATCAGCATTGGTCCTACATTGGCTGCAGAGTGTAGTAGCTCTTCTGAGGAGAGTGGGATCATTAATAACATCCGATAACCATTTTTCATTCTCCCCAATCAGTATTACTAGTACATTGAATAACCTAAACAGGCTGAAGGCATCAAAAGCAACTGGTTTAGATAAAATCCCAGCACGATCGCTAAAGATTGCCTCGACAATCATAGCTCCATGACCTATATTTTCAATCTGTCAATCAAAACAAGAATCTTTGTAGATGACTGGAAGATTGCACGAGTAACACCCATTCACAAATCAGACGATAGATGTAAATGTGAGAATTATCGACCAATTTCTATTTATCTGTATTAAGTAAGATCTTTGAGAAAACAATATTTGAACAACTATATTATTATTTAATTGATAGTAATTTTTTGTCCCGGTATCAATCAGGTTTTCGACAAAAACATTCTACGTTGTCTGTACTGATTCAAATTTGTGATCATTGGTTGGAAAACCTTGATAACGGTGAACTAAATGGGATTGTATCCATAGACATTAAGAAAGCTTTTGACTCAATAAATCACCCAATTCTGTAGACCAAAATGAATGAGCTATTTGGAATTCAAGGAATGGAGCTAGAGTGGTTTCGATCTTATTTATATAAACGAAAACAAGTATGCCTAGCAAATGGTCATACCACCTAAGGAAATAGTATGTGGGGTTCCCCAGGGATCGATTCTGGGGCCTTTACTATTTTTATTATGTATTAATGATTTGCCTGACTGTCTTGAGGCTACTACACCCGGTTCATATGCTGACGATACCGAAATATATGCATCGTCGAGAAACTTTAATGAACTAGTAAGTAAACTTAATCAGGATCTTGAGAACATATACAATGGCTCTCCAATAATATATTACAACTCCACCCCAAGAAAACGAATTTAATGCATATGTTTATCGGCTCAAATTATAATCTCAAAAACAAAATTGATGATGCACAAGTTATGATTATAATATACTTATTACTCGCTTCTCCTCCTTTGGGTGTTTGGGGGTTCAACTTGACGAGAAGCTAAATTAGGAAAAACATATTGAGCACATTTGTGCCAAGATTGGATCCGGAATCAGAGTAATGAGGAGAGCTAAACCATTCGTAATGAAAGAAACTTTATTGAATATTTATAATTCAATAATACTACAGTATTTTGATTATTTCTCGCCACTGTGGGATAAATGTGGCAGTGTGTTTAGAGATAAACTCCAAAAGCTTCAAAACATGGCTGCAAGAGTTATTTCAGGGGCATCTTATGAAACTCGTTCCTCTGATATCCTCCAGGCTCTGTCTTGGAAAAATATTATAGAAAGACATAACAAAACTAAGTCTATTTTAATATTTAAAGTATTGAATAACCGCACTGCTCCCAACCTAAGGGCGTACTTTATTAGAATGAATGATATTCAAAATAACTATGAATTACGAAATAGGGAAACTGATTTGATTATCCCTAAACCTAAGAGCGAACATCTTAAAAAAACCTTTAAGTATAGTGGGGCTGTAACATGGAATTCGCTCTCTACAGATGCAAAGCTATCAACTACTTTAATTGCTTTTAAAAGGCATATTGAAGCCTAGTTTGATCAATAACTATTATCAAAGACCTTCTAAGAAACCTTCCATTTAAAGTTTTATTTTTTTTCGTAAATATGTTTTTATCTCTGTGACGCTTCTCAGGAAGAACATCAATTTAATGGTGATAAGAAATGCGTCATTAAATATCTCAACTGTAAATCATCCAATCAGAAAGCTCGATTTGTACCACGTGATCAGTAAATTAATCATGGAGTTCCATCGAATTTTTTTACATTATGCTATAAAAGTCGAATACACCGCTGCAGCGGGGTATTCGAGTTTGCGTGTACCACGCGTGGATGCCTCGCACACGACTCGAGGTTGTCAACAATTTCAAAATGGATGCAAAAGAAGCCATTTCACCCAGCTTTTGCGCTGCCTACACGTTGTTTCGATATAATATATAATTTATAGACCTTCCGCTCGGGGAATTCGATGAAATATTACCCCCTCGGGAAGATATATCCCTCGGGACATATCTTCCCTTGGGGGTAATATTTCGTCGAATTCCCCTCGCTCCAGGTCTATAAATGATAAATATATATATATATATATATATATATATATATATATATATATATATATATATATATATATATATATTAATATACATACACGTAAGTGACGATTAAGGCTACGTTCACACGGGACCGGACATATTTGGAACCGTGCTCGAATTCGTCCGGTTCGAATATGTTCACAAGGTGAAAACGAATGAAAATTTGACCGGTTCTACGTGAGCACGGTCTAATGCTAATTTTTTAATATTTTTGAATATATCCAAGAGAATTAATCAAAAATAGTGAGTAAACTACCTTTTTCTTCTTTTCTTTTTCTGTTTATCTTAGCCGTCCTTCACGACATGGTGATTGCCCTTCTTAACTGATGACTTGTCACTCGACTCAAACGTCTGCTTTTCTACGATATCGTTGTCATCTTCCAAATTTTCACTGACACTTTATAAGCTATTTTGCTTAATGGTAGGACAGGAATACTTAGGATTGTAGTCTTCCTCATTTCACATTCGCATACGTAACTACGTTTACGCCCGTATAAAATACACGACTCAGTATCGAGTTCCAATCCGGTTTTCCACTATGACCTCAAAGAAAACAATCGCAGCAAAAATTGCAAGTATAAACAGGCCTTTACGGGTGAATTTCGACAGTCACGTTTTAATGTAAATATGTACACGCACGCGTAAAAGTTTGACTGAATCATTCAAACGATGCCTATAAACCGAAAGAACGAATGAATAGGATATGAGAATGAGAATGAGTTGGATAGGCCGGGATGAGTTCAATTGATGCATGATGTGGGGTGTATATATTATACAAATTAAAAGGCTCCGCTAAGATTTCACAATGGCATGAGTAACTACGTGTACGCCCGTACAAAATACACAACTCAGTGTTACTGTGGAAAGCTCGATAACAATTATCCGATAGAAAACAATTTTTTGTACTTTACATCTCCATAAACATATGTTAAACTTGAATTAAAGACTTTTTAAAGTGACTTTGCGTTTATTAATAAATCGATGTATATATATATATATATATATATATATATATATATATATATATATATATATATATTATATATATATATATATATATATATATTATAGAAATCCCATGCAAATGTAATCATATGCAATTCTAATTACACTTCGAGTATCTATCTATCTATCTATCTATCTATCTGCGGTTTATTAATTATATATATATATATATAATTAATAAATCCATTATTCAGTCGTATTAATAAATTCATTCTGAAACAAAACATGATCACATGCATGCTATATTGTTAAGATAATTACGCGACTACCAAAATCTTGTTAATGATAGCTCCCATATTTTCATATTTGCCAAAATTATCAAAAATTAAAAAACGTGATTTTTCGTGATAAAGATTTTTTGCCTCCACATAAGTTTTTTAATAACTTGCTCAAATTTCCCATTTTCTTGTAAGAAAACGTTTCAAAAAATAAAAAATGAGGGTAAGCCAACCAGTGTCGTAGCCAGCCCGACAATTTAGTCATGCTATGCTAATATTTTGGTGTTCATTGACTGTGAAAATAATGAATTTCTAAAGAAATGAATAATGATAATAACGTAAAATTTGCATAGCATGACTAAATCGTCAGGCTGGCTACGCCGGTGGCAACGCTGGCAACTTATTTTCGAGTAAAATGCGTGAATAGGTAAAATGTTGGCCATATTGAATCGCCATTGTTACCATAACAACGGCAATGAGGTCATACTTATGGACAATTTCTGACTGTTAAAATTTTGGTAAATATATCTCGAAATTTTCATTTCCTTTAGCAAGAAATCTCTTGCCAAAATTTTAAATCTGAATCATTAGTTCTGAATCATTAGTTCTTAAAATTGTAGGGAGCCACCTTAAGGACAGAATAGTATAATAGTTGTATTTCTGAGTTACCTACGATTTAACTTTGCAAAGAGTTTTATACCGCTAAGTAATTTTTCTTCATCTCTTTAGAATATGGAAGGCACAACAGACAGCGTGAAGAGAGATGGTAGGCTTACTCTGAACTGTGGAATGAAAGTTATTCTGAAAAATGTCCGCATAATTTCTCTGCACCAGTTTATTTAATAATTATAATAGTTTAGCCGGTGTATGTTACACAGGAGAATTTTCAACATCAACTCGCAACGCAAGAATAAGCAAAAATATGAGCCACAATGTTTTGTGGATTAAACTTTCAACAGTTGATAACTTGTTTCCGAACTTTTTTCTTGTTGATAACTTGTTGAAAACTTTCAACTTGTTTCCGAAACAATTTTTGTGTTACGAACTGGCTCATTTATAGCTGCTAGCTACCGTACTCGACGCGTAGTATACATGTCAGTTTACCAGATTAGAGGTCTGGATAGGGAAATATTTCCCAAGGTCTAAAAAAGGTTTCCTCGGTCTCACGTTTTTGAGACCGAGGGAATTACTTCTCTATACGGACCGACTAAACTGGTAAAGAATAGATTTATTGTTTTTAATTAACCCCCCCCCCCCGGGCATGCGTGCTTTAAAACTCGCGCGGCCGTACGGCCTCATACGGACAGCTCGCGTAGCCAATCAGATTCCAGGAAACGCTAAAATTCAGACCGCAAGAAAGCTTTATCGAAACATTTTTGCGTTGTTAGTTGAAAGTTGTTTCGTGTAACAAAGTATAATACCAAAACGTTCGCTGTACAAACGGGTCTCAACTCCATGACTTCAAAGCATAGCGCTATAGAATGCATGTGTATTTTTTATCACAGTATGATCTAGTCTACTCTCCAAAACCTTCCCGATTACAAAAAAAGTTTATATAATTAACAGGTGCTTATTTGCGTTCTCAATTTTAGACTTCCGAAAAAAATATTGTCATAAAAAACGACGAGGTTCTTCGACTACGGTCATCCGGAGGTAGATTCGTCAGCATCACAGAAACCAAAGCTGCATCTTCCACTCAAGGTAACGGTTAATCTTTAAGTCTGGCACACACTGCATGGTGTACATATAGCACACACTCTCGTGACACTTTGTCACCTACACACATATATTTATAGCTGCAGGGACCATTCAAATTGAGATATTTTATAATTCGTATGTACTCATTATTATGAAAAGAAAGACATACCTCAATTTGAGAATACCCCAATTTCCCCGCAGACTAGGAACATGCATGTGCATGTGACAATAGACCTTTCCCATTTCCCGGCCCTTTTAGCTTTCAAGCGCACAATGAGTGACGGTAGTTGATTATCAAGATCAATTTGAGTTGTGATTTCGCCATGTTCAGGAACGATTTAGTTTAACAAAGAAGCAAAAAGAATCGGCAAGGTTTTCTTACAAACAAAATCGCTCCTAAGCAGGCGAATCGCAACTCAAAGTTGCTTGATAATCTACTACCGTCAGGCATTGCGCGTGCATCATCAGTGTGCGCCAAAATGATTATGTTTATTTAGAGAAATGGGGAATATTTATACACCCATACAGAATGCTTAACTAGATACTTATACACCCATAAAGAATACTATGTCCATAGTATGAGAATCGCCATTAGTATGGATATTATCCAATAAGCATCCACACTATTTTCATAATATGGATTTTGAAAAAAATTAAATTTCCAGTGCAAAATATTAAAGGAATAGTATAAGATATTGAAATTGATAAGAGTGGACTTGTTTTAAAGTAAGATTTTAATGAACGGTTAATAATTATAATTAATACCCCGAAGAAACATCATGCACAATTCGCAGCCGGTTCAGTTACAACGTCAATTTCACAGTAGTTCCTAAGAATCGGAGATCCATTGTATTACATTCCGATAGACAAAGCATTTTGCATACCAGCGATCTCAGACAAAGGGAATCCCAGATTCCTAGGACAAGTGTAAACCAGTCTTAAAGGACTTAATGTTCACGACAATTACGATTAAATGGAACCAGGCTTAATATTAGTAAAATGAGCGACTGCAAGATTCGATTCCACAGGCCGGATGACCAAATCGATTCTGCATCAATGTAGGAGGAGGCTACATTATATAGGTACTTATTTGCCACAAAGTGTATACAGGGTGTACAAAAATATAAGTTTAATATCATGAATATCCAATTTTTTCAACACGATAGACAAGGTTCATTGTAATCCCGGTCCCAGAGGCATAAAATAAGTGTTTGCCTTTTTTTCTAAACACCTTTTAATTTAATTTTATTGGTCTTTTTATGATTACTACAGTTCTAATCATTTCTTAATCCTTTTAGATTCTACAACTTTTATTGTAGCTGCAACTGAAGAACAGCAACGTAAGATTATGTTCAACAATATTACCGATGAATCTTCATCGCACTCTTTCCTGGGGTTGTAAAAATAAGCCTACAAAGTGAATTAAATTTAAAAGTAAGGGAGTGCTTAGTTAAGAACTGCTAAGGGAGTGCTTAGTTAAGAACAGAATTAAGAGAATTTATTGTATTAAACGTATACGACCAAACTCAATCTCCGTTTAAAATCGTTATTAAATCTGTTGTTAGCTAAGCCATTAGTATTTGAACTAATTTTAATTCACTTTGTGTGCTTATTTTGATATTACTGCACGTGGAAACGTATTTTCAATTTCCAGAAGCGTAATTAGTTGCTTAACCTTAATTTACAATTGTTTCTCCATACCTCAGCTTCAACAAATATCGAGTTCCATGAAGTAGATCCTTTTGAGAAACTCTTTGTAATCAAGTTCGAAAAAGAAGATTCATTCTACAAGGTAGATGCTTCAGAAAGCAGTGTGACGGCAGCAAAGGTATGGTTGTTTGCCAGTGTATATCATATTATAAAGGTATTCTATCCAAAATAACATGGTCTGATTTACTGCTGATTTAGGTCAAGCATTTTTTTGCGATTTCCTTATACCTACTTTTACTTTTCCGAGGAAAATTGCCCACTTCCAAATCAACAATCGCCACTCCGATTTCAAGCCTAGAACTGTAAGTGCATGTCGGCGAAATTTAAAATTAATGTCGCATTTTTGAGGACTTTATCTCTCATTTCCATTCGCCAGAACCCTATGCAGTCCCAGTTACCTAAGTCTCATTTTCACAATTTTAAATATATACAGTCTAGCGTTTCTCTTCCCATTTTATATACCTTCAGGAGCCGCTGCAAAGGACGGAAATAAACCACAAATCTTTCTTTTTATATACAGATTCCTGATAAAGATGCGGCACACTTTACATACTACGAGCTTGATCCACCAAATAAGCCGTATTTTGTATTTCCATGCTTAAACAGAAAGATTGACAATCATGATGCGTATTTGAGTTGCGATGGAGCTGGAAACATGTCACTTAAACGTTGGAACTTAGCCGGAAATCGGAGACTTCCTCCTAAGGCGGGTGCAATGGTCGATCCAAGCCTATTATTCCGCGTGGTCAAGCCATTGAATAACGAATAAGTTTTCAATATGGTGGACTGCCTGACATAATTTTGATATATCGTATACTAATCATGACGTTTAATATAAAATATTTTAACTTTTATTTTTTATTATTCCAATCCCTTTTCATGGTTTCAATATGGCGAAGCGCCGTGCGAGGTTATTTAATTGTCCGGCCGAAAATTTGAATTACAAAAAGCATATTCATATTAACATTCAGCAAATATATCCGCAAAAAAATTATAAGGAAGTCATTGTCGTCCATATTTTTTTGAAAACAATCACAATATTCCCAATTTTGCCGTCAATAAATAGACTAATCTGATTTTTAATGAACTACAATCTGATCAACATCTCAAATCCATGCCCAGTTCTAGGTGAACATGCGGCTGATACGGAAATTCCTCCACGTGGCACGAATAAAACGTTCTTTTGATGCTTTTCGATTAAGTTAAGGTTTAATTACATTTTTAATACTTGTAGAGTATCATATGAACAAAAGCTTTTAATATAAGCGCGAATTCCAAAGTGTAAGACAAAGTGAAAGTCTATACTTTTTAAAGTACGATGGGCTTCTGAAGGTGGAACAACGTGGTAGCA